>NC_135370.1:26815788-27130885 GCF_049243985.1 Paroedura picta | reverse complement strand
GGGTTACAAATTTGGGAAAAAAATATTTCTGTCCTAAGCTGCATGCTTGTCTGCTTATCTGTTGCTCCAGGAAGTTAGCCAGTTTGAAAAATAAATTCCCATCCCCAGGAACAAGAAAGAGAGAGGCGGGTATGAGGGCGGGACAAGGCAAGTGACTTTAGCATGTTTGAGCCTCCATACCTTCCCTCTGCTGGTTGCCTGCTGGTTGCTCTCATGTAGCTCACGCTAAATAGGTTGGGGAATCCACTTTATGCGATTCCCCAACTAGCGCTTTAAAATGGAGGATGTAGCGAGCTGGTTACTGCCCAGACGCTCGATGTTGACGACGTCATACGGAGGGGCTGGAATATGGTGACTTCTTTTGGCAAACGTTACACTACATTTAATGGGTGCGGAAATGACCTGGGAGAAAAAAATGCATGGGATCAGATTGACACTAAGGGTTTCAAAAGGCTTCGAGGGAAAAAAATGAATCTTGTCTCTTTGTCTGTGAGCAAAGTACTGTTGAATCACAGCTGGTTTATAGAGTCTCCGAGTAGAGTTTTCCAGCGGTGGTTTGTGCCTGAGGAGGGCCTTCTGTTTCTTAAAGTCATTTATTTATTCATTCATTCATTCATTCATTCATTCATTCATTCATTCATTCATTCATTCATTCATTCATTCATTCATTCATTCATTCATTTGCTTATTTGCTTATATACCACCCCTCTCGGGCCAGCCGGCTCGGGGCGGTTCATAATACAATTAAAATACAGAATACCCTAAAAAAAAATACATTTCCCAACAGCTGGCGCGACTAGCCATCTAACCATCTAGCTAACACTGCATCACAGATGGTGGCCAGCAACCATTTCCAACTATAACTAACCCTCCATACCTTGGCACTTTTGTGCCCAGTTGTGTAATACCAGTGGATGATGTAAGTCCAGGGGGGCAATGTCGGCCCAGGGGGGGTAATGATTACACAAGGACAGGGGAGAACCCGGTCTGTAGCTAGGGTTGCTAGGCCATGACAAAGGGTAGCTCTTACAATGGCCAGTCACTTTTGATTGAAAGGGAGGGGGGATGATCTGATTGATTTGTGGATTTGATGATTAGGGGGGGAAATTAATTTTTAAAAAGATCGCTTTTTTCTTCTCTTATTAAAAAGTAAGTGATAAGTTTGTAACTTTACTCGTGTTCATGGTAGACAAAACCAGAAGCTTTTTCTCTATATTTTAAAAATTAATTAAATTTTTTCCTTAAAATAAAACTCTTAATACTTTTTTCATAAAAGGAGTAGCCCACTTGGCCCCACCCATTTCATAAAAAGTCTTGGCTGACGCACGGAAGGGTGTTGACAGACCCTTGGTAGCCATGACACCACACTGAGGACCACTGCTTTGTGGTTAAGGGGCCCTGATACCTCTCTGCATTTGCTTGTGTAACCCTGTCAACCCTATGGGCCAGCAATACATGGGACAGGACCTCTAGAGCTCCTTCACACATGGTGTTGCCAGCTCTGGGTGAGGAAACAACTTGAGATTTGAGGGGTGGGCCCTGTGGTGGGCAGGGCTTGGGGACCAGAGGGGGCTTTGGTAGGTTAGAATGCCATAGACTCCCCCCTCCAAAGCAGCCATTTTCTCCAACGGAACTGATCTCAGTCGCCTGGAGATCAACTGTGATAGCAGGAACTCTCCTGCCATGTGAATTTCTCTCCCTTGATCACAACCCCATGTTGTATGTATCCCCCACACACACATTACTTGTAGCGCTGCTCTCTGACCTTAAAGCATCCATTTGGAATGGAGTCAGATCACATGTTTAGCAAAAGACTCCTCATGTGAGGAGTGATCTCGAGATGTATTAGCATGCAGGAGTGGTTTAAGGATTTGCAGCATGCAGAGCACCAATTTAAGGATTCGTGGGGCTCTAGCAGAGTACAACTGCAGTGGGAGCAGCCAGATTGGGAGAGAAGCCCCCCCCCCCAGTGCAAAGGGTGTCAGTTTGAATGTCCTTAAAGAAGGAAAATTGGGGAAGAGAGAGCATACATCCCTGATCCACAGTAGGGGATGGAGGCACTGCGCGGGGGCCCTGGAAGCACAGAGCCTGCATCATGTGCTACATGTGCTGGCCCCGACCTGGTGGAATGAACTCCTGGAAGGGCTGAGGGCCCTAATGGAGTGGTCTCGGTTCTGCAGGGCCTGCAAAACTGAGCTCTTCCACCAGGTTTTTGGTTGAGGCCGGGTTTCAGGTACAACTGGGGACCCGCCCCCAGCCAACACTATATCATTCTACGAATGTATACCTGGGGTGGTTGATTGTAGATCGGGGAGGACTGGGGGTTGTGCCACCGTTTTGAGGGTCTTTTATGGCAGTGGTCCCCAACCTTTTTATCACCAGGGACCACTCAACGCCGGGGACCACTCACCGGGTACCACTCAACGCCTTTTACTGAGGCCCAGTGGGGGGTGGTAGTTTACTCCTCTACTCTCAACCACTGCCCTAACGCTCTCTGATCGCTATGGTAATGTTTAAACGTCCCTTCAAAATAAGATACAGGCACGCTTCAACAATGAAGTCTGTTGTAAAGGGCTGGGGGGATGAAGTAAAGGGCCAGGGGGGGGGGGAGAAGGCGTCCTTCAGGGCCCACCTCCAATTACTCGAAGGACCACATGTGGTCCGTGGCCCACAGGTTGGGGATCGCTATTTTATGGTATCAAGGTACTTGTGATTGATTTTATTGGGGTTTTAACCTGTTTCCGTTTAACCCGCCAAGAGTCCACGGAGAGCGGCAGGAGATAAATCAAAGTAATAAATAAATAAATACATGGATAGACCGGGACCTGCTTGCTCGTGTGAGATTTTCCCTTCCTTAACCTTACGCCTGTTGCTGTCTGTTCCGAAGCGACGAACAGTCTTCTCCATCTTCGGGGCTCAGGGAAGACTAATCGGGCCCAGCCTCCGATGCCGTCCTCCATGTCTCATCCTTGGAGTGGAAAGCCATTACTGTTCCTTCAAAAGTAATTTCAAAATGCAAATCGGCTCGCTAACAGATTTTTGTCTCAGAGAGATTGTCAATTTCCATGCCCCACGCTCATTTATTTTTCATAAAGAATGAAATATGGGGCAGAGATTTATTTGTTGACAGTGATCGGCGGTAACTCAGGCTCGACAGCGACCTAAATTTTTTCCCCTGCTCAAAAGCAGTGAAGGAGAAAATAATGAAGGCAGCGTTATTTCGGAGAAGCCAAAAAAAAAAAAAAAGCCATTGGAAATGGTCGGAATGTATTCAAACTCCTTGAATGTCAGAAAGTTCAAGGTCTTGGCTTTTTAACATCCTGATTCGGGGCAGCAAATCCTGACAGAAAGGATTTTGCCTGGAGTTGCTGTTGGAATATGCAAGATCTAGAGTGTGCATGATTCAACGGGATACAAAGAACATCCTACAGGGGGCATCGTAGGAGACATGTAGTTAGCATATTTAGATCAGGAACTTCCTGGTGTTATTCAAATAATTTCCTCCTCTCTCTTGATTGGCTCAGTTGGAGACTTCCTGCTCCTTTGAGCACACTTCCTCTCTGTTTGCATTCAGCTGAAGAGGAACAGTTAGTCAGTTAGACTACTACGGCTCTCTCCCCTTTCTTTACTTAGTTGTTTCTTTTCTCAGTAAAGCTCAAATATTCTTTTGGTGCTCCACTCTTTTGGGTATTTAAACTCTGCCAACAGTTGCAGCCCCCAGGTGGTAGCTAGAGACCTTCTGGGATTACAACTGATCTTCAAGCAGAAGAGATAAACTGGCAAAAGGGCCATTACGCCCTGTTGAAGTCCTTCCCCTCTCCAACCCCCTACCCTCTTCAGGCTCCAGTTCCCCAAATCTCAAGGTATTTCCCAATTAGGAATTGGTAACTCTACCACGGCTGAAGATCCTTGCAGGGCAATGAGCTGCTCAAAATGTGCCTCTCTTTCAAGAGATACCTAGAAAATAGATTTGAAAAATACGGGGAGGAGGAGCTGGAAGGCTGGTGGACTTTGTGAAAAGTCCTAGTTTCATTATGGATTTACACAACCATGTTTTTCATGAAATGATTGACATTCTCACTTGGAGATTTCATTATGTTGTCTTTCCCATTGATTGTTTTTTTTTCCAACAAATGCAATCAGCTGTTGCTGGGGGAAGAGGGGAGTGCCTTGTGAAATAGGCCTCTGGAAAGTCACTTCTCCTTGGTACAGATTGGATTTGATATGCAAATGGCGGATGAGGATTGTGCTCCTTCTTCCCCCCTCCTCTTCATTGGTGCAGGTTGGATAGAATCATAGAATAATAGAGTTGGAAGGGACCTCATGGGTCATCTAGTCCAACCCCCTGCACTATGCAGGACACTCACATCCCAATCACTCATCTACTGTAATCTGCCACCCCCTTGAGCCTTCACAGAATCAATCTCTCCATCAGATGGCTATCCAGCCTCTATTTAAAAATTTCCAACGATGGAGAAACCACCACCTCCCGAGGAAGCCTGTTCCACTGAGAAACCACTCTGTCAGGAACTTCTTCCAGATGTTTAGATGGAATTTCTTTTGAATTAATTTCACCCCATTCATTTTGGTCTGTCCCTCTGGGGCAAGAGAGAACAATTCTGCTCCATCCTCCATATGGCACTCTTTTAAATACTCTCAGTCATCTCCTCTCTAGGCTAAACAGATCAAGCTCCCCCAACCTTTCTTCATATGTCTTGGTCTCCAAACCTCTCACCATCTTTGTTGCCCTCCTCTGGACACGTTCCAGTTTGTCAACATCCCTCTTCAACTGGGGTGCCCAAAACTTAACACAGTATTCCAAATGAGGCCAAACCAGACCAGAGTACAGTGGTAGCATCACCTCCCGTGATCTGGACACGATACTCCATTTGATACAGCCCAAAATCCCATTTGCCTTCTTAGCCACCGAGTCACACTGCTGACTCATGTTCAATGCATGGTCTACTAAGACTCCTAGATCCTTTTTGCACATGCTACTGCCAAGACAAGTCTCCCCTATCTAATATTGGTGTATTTGGTTTTTCCTACCTAAATGCAGAACTTTACATTTGTCCCTATTGAACTTCATTTTATTCAGTTTAGCTCACTCTTGGAGCCTATCAAGATCATCCTGTATTTATGTTGTTGTCTTCAGTTGTTTTTGCTACCCCTCCCAGTTTAGTATCATCTGCAAATTTAATAAGTATCCCCTCTAATCCCTCATCCAAATCATTCATAAATATGTTGAACAACACAGGTCCCAGGACAGATCCTTGGGGTACTCCACTTGTCACTCTTTTCCAAGAAGATGTGGAACCATTAACAAGCACCCTCTGGGTATGATTTGTCAACCAGTTATTGATCCAACTGACAGAATTAGGATCCATACCGCACTTTACCAACTTGTGAACAAGAATATTCTGTGGAACCTTATCGTTCTTTCAATCTCCTTTGATCCAGAGTTCTTGAGACACAAATAAGGAGCCTTTATTCCTTTAAGGAAAACATGGTGGAGAGATATTTGGCCATGGCCAGCATAATCCTCGGATCTCCCTCCACCAAAAGATAGGGAACTCTGTTATCTTTTGAAACAGTAGAAGGTAGTTTTGTTCAAACAGGGACAATCCATTGACTGCACCTGGATAGACCAAGCAAGTCCGATCCCATCAGACCTTGGAAGCTAAGCAGGGTCAGTTTCGAATTGAGGGAGGGAGACTTGGGAGGTGTGGAATACAGAAGAAAGTTTGTAGGAGACAGTGAAACACTCTGAGCAGATTCTCAGTTCCTAATCCTCTTTTCCTGGCCAACATTAATCAACGCATTTTATTATATTCATTTGTATCCCACTTTCCTTCCTCACAGAGATCCAAGGCAGTTTACAATGGTCTCCTGTCCTCCATTTTAGAAAGCCAGCTTGGTGTAGTGGTTAGGAGTGTGGAATTCTAATCTGGCGAGCCGGGCTCGATTCCCTACTCCTCCTTCTCATGCAGCCAGCTGGGTGACCTTGGGCTTGCCACAGCACTGATAAAGCTGTTCTGACCGAGCAGGAATATCAGGGCTCTCTCAGCCTCACCCACCTTACAGGGTGTCTGTTGTGGGGAGAGGAAAGGGAAGGCGAATGTAAGCCACTTTGAGACTCATTTGGGTAGAGAAAAGTGGCATATAAGAACCAAGTCTTCTTCTTCTTCTTCTTCTTCTTCTTCTTCTTCTTCTTCTTCTTCTTCTTCTTCTTCTTCTTCTTCTTCTTCTCCTCCTCCTCACATCAACCCTGTCAGGTAGGACAGGCAGACAGGATATGACTGGCCCAAGGTCACTGGTTTCCTGGCACAACTGGGGATTCAAACCAGTGTCTCCCGGATCCTAGTCCAACACTCTTATTACTATCCAACTGGGGCTTTCGGTTTCTGAAAGAGAAATCTTCAAAACATGACAAAACTCTTTGCCGGGATGTCCTGATGCACATTTCTTTCGTTTGCCACGTGAGCTCCCACCTAGAAACGACTCTCATTGAATAAAAACGGAATTGACGTGCTGTGTATCAAACAGCTGCACTTTGCTGGAACGGGCAAGATTCCTTTCCCAGTAAGTGCGTGTAAGATTGCTTGGAAAGAGATTCAGGATCAATGAACTTCCCCTGGAAACGGAGGCCTGGGCCTTAAATCACCGCCTCTCAGCTTCCACAAAGAGACCTTTGTGGCCCTCAGGAGCATCTCCGTATTTGACAACCTCCCGTTCTGTCGACGATTGTTCCAACAGCCCGAAAAGCAAGTTCCGGATGCATATGCTAGCGGCGGGCCTGTGGAGAGCCTCATTTCCAGCCTTCCCAACAGCTTTCAAAACATTACTGTTATTCCGCCGGTGACATTTTTATTTAGAAGGCACGCGAAACTCAACCGGCGATAATTAGAGCTTTTTTGTGCCGCTTTGACATCTCGCTATGAAATACCACCTCTCAGCTGTGAGCTTTCAGGGATTGAAGCAGATAACAATATGGCAGGTTCTGGCTTCCCACTCCCCCTTCAGGTAACTTGGCAGGCTGCCTGCGCTCTCACCCACAACATCTGCTCGCCGGGACCCCCTCCCATTTTCTGTTTTCTCTCCTTTCCCCGTGCATCCACAGTCCTTGGCTAACCTCATCGACTTCCGCCTGGCGTTAGGCATTGTTTTTGCTCGCAGGAGGCGGTCTGCTTGTGTAAGGATTCCTTCTACAGTCCACCCAGGGGAGTCACATAGTGGAGGAGAATGGTTAAAAAAAACAACAACAACCTTGCTACCAAATTGTTCTAGCACGTTCCGTTGAGTCCGACACTGATGTACAAATTAAGACAATAACATTCGAGTGCTTGCACTCAAAAGCTCACGCCCTGAATAAATCTTTGTTGGTCTTAAAGGTGCTACAGGACTCTGATTTTATTGTGCTACTTCAGACCAACACGGCTACCCATTTGAATCACATTAAGACAGATATGTGACCATGGAATGGGGCTTTCATCGGCCAGACGGTCTTCTTGGTATAGCAGTAGGGGAAAAATTCCTTTCTATCAGTGTGGGAAATGACATCCTTTGGAGTAGCACTATCACCTGTGGCTATTAGTGCAGTTTAAAAACCGAGGTGAATGTTACAGACCCCTGACCATTTCTACAGAACTTGCTGACTTTGTTTCAACGTTGAGTTGAAGCCCTGTCTTATTCATTCCACAATTTGGATTTGTGGAGGGTTTGACCAAGGGTCAGATCGGCTTCATGAGTTCTGCATTTACTACAAACAGGAACTAGGCTGCCTCCCATCATGCACTTTGTCATTAACCGTGCCTTTTCCTCATTCATTCATTCATTCATTCATTCATTCATTCATTCATTCATTCATTCATTCATTCATTCATATACTACCATATTCCATTCAGACTCACAATAAGATGATAAAAACCAGTATGACCCCATTAAAACCTGTTCAAATTAACATTAACACCAAACATTAAAAGCTGGCGATACAGATTTCTAACCCCCCATCCTCTCCCTCTGTCCAGTTATAGAGGGCTAGAGCTCTTCCTCATTGGGAGCGAAGATCCAGATGTACCAATGTGGAGGGGTCCACTGATGGAAACTCTGGGCCTCACCATGGCCTCAACCATATGCCTGGTGGAAGAGCTCCATCTTACAGACCCTGCAGAAAGCTGGCAATTCCAACAGGATCTCATTTCACCAGGTTGGGGCCAGGGCTAAAAAGGCCCTGGCCTTGGTTGAGGCCAGGTGAATGTTCTGAGGGCCCAGGACAGCTAGCAGATTCCTACCCACAGAGCATAGCTTCCTGTGGGGGGCATAAGGAGATAGGTGGTGCCACAGAAAAGTGGGGCCCAAGCCGCGTATAGCTTTGTGCATGCCCAGTAACGTTACAATGCAATTATATAGTCAATTTCTTTAGTGAGAATCGAATTGTTGCATAAGATCTATGTGAAAACATCTTATGCGGCAGCCATAGGGAAAACCTAGGGAAGAGGATGGGGCAGGAACATCACATCTCCCGCCAGGACAATGCTTTTGTGTTGAGCTAGATGGTTGCATTAACCAAGCAAGGAAAGAAGCAGGATCCACACCACGTTATCAAAGACTTCTGCCGTTGCTACTCATCACATCAAAATCACTAGATGTCATAGTCCCATTGTATACGGCACTGGTCAGACCACACCTGGAGTACTGTGTGCAGTTCTGGAGGCCTCACTTCAAGAAGGACGTAGATAAAATTGAAAGGGTACAGAGGAGTGCGACAAGGATGATCTGGGGCCATATATATGCCAAGCCCTATGAAGATAGGTTGAGGGACTTGGGAATGTTCAGCCTGGAGAAAAGGAGGTTGAGAGGGGACATGATAGCCCTCTTTAAGTATTTGAAAGGTTGTCACTTGGAGGAGGGCAGGATGCTGTTCCCATTGGCTGCAAAGGAAAGGACACGCAGTAATGGGTTTAAACTATTTTACACTATATTCTAGTGAACAAAATCTGCTCAGGGTCCCTGGCCTTAAGGGAAGTAAAATTGGCCTCAACCAAACCAAAAACCAAATGGAAACTTTTCCGAAGGCCTAGTATAGGATTTCTCAACGAGGTCCCCACGGGCACTATGGCACCTGCCAGTACTTCCCTTGGCACTCATTGAGCTTGATATTGGCCGTCATCAGTCAAATGAAGAAGGTTTTCCAATGAGGACTGAGATGCCCTTGGGCTTTCCTTAGTCAACATATGATTCCTTTCTCCCCTCAGGCTTTCCTTCTTGCTGGGAGATGTGAGGAGGGAGGTATTCCATTTGGGTGTGCTTTCTGTAAAATCCCCCTTCACAAACAGCCATTTCCCCCTCGGAAGCTGATCTCTTTGTAGATGAACTCCAAATCCAGGAGGTCTCCAGGCCGCACTTGGAGCCTGGTGACCCCTGGGTTAGGAATGTTCCTTGAAGTTTGGAGGTGGGCCTTAGAAGTCCAGGGGGTGGGTGGGAGAAGGAGCAAAGGCTGCCCACCAGCCCCATGGGACCCAGCATGCCCTCTGCTCTTCCTCCCTTCCTCCTAGCTGTCTTCTCCAGAAGAACTGGGACCTGGAGATCAGCTGTTATTCCTGATGATCTCCAAGCTGCCACCTAGAGGTACAGAGTAGAGTGACGAGGATGATCTGGGGCCAAGGGACCAAGCCCTATGAAGATAGGTTGAGGGACTTGGGAATGTTCAGCCTGGAGAAAAGGAGGTTGAGAGGGGACATGATAGCCCTCTTTAAGTATTTGAAAGGTTGTAATTTGGAGGAGGGCAGGATGCTGTTCCCATTGGCTGCAAAGGAAACGACACGCAGTAATGGGTTTAAACTACATGTACAACGATATAGGCTAGATATCAGAAAAACATTTTTCACAGTCAGAGTAGTTCAGCAGTGGAATAGGCTGCCTAAGGAGGTGGTGAGCTCCCCCTCACTGGCAGTCTTCAAGCAAAGGTTGGATGCACACTTTTCTTGCATACTTTAGGATGCTTTGGGCTGATCCTGCGTTGAGCAGGGGGTTGGACTAGATGGCCTGTATGGCCCCTTCCAACTCTATGATTCTATGATTCTATCTATGGCTAATTTTTGCAAGGGCAGGAATCAGAAATACAGTTGCCCATGCTGGAAATCAACCAATTCAGGCTTATGTGACCAGATTTATACAAAACATGCAAGAGAAGACGATTCGACTTTACAGCAGAGGTTTGGCGCTCAGAATGCCATCCTAAGAACTGTCCTGGAAGGAGGGTGGTGGTGGTGGTGGTGGCAGCGGCAAATGCCTTCAAGTCTCAGCTCACTCATGGCGAACCCTGAGTGGGGGTTTCAAGCCTAAAAAAGGGCTGTGTATGGGATCAGGGGAAGAACTTGGAAGCCCAGTGGTCAAATTAAAACCACCTGGACTAGAGACCAAAAAAGCCCTTTGTCACCCTTCTGACTTGAGATCACAGCCACTGGTCACGGCTGGTCAGCCTCTATTATGTTCTGGTTTACAGGGATCAGTTTCCCTGGAGAAAATGATATTTTAGAATCTGGACTGGCATTGTCCCCCATCAATGTTCCTGTCCTCTCCAGGCCCCGTTCTTAAATCTCTAGGAGTTTCCCAAGGTAGATGAACTCCTTCCCCTCCCCTGACATCACCTCGGCTCTGAGAAATAGAAAGTGTGTGGGAGAGGGCCCAAAGGTGATGTGGTCATTTGAGATATTCGGCCAATAAATAATAAAATAAAAGAAGAGCAAGCAGAAGTCAGGGGTGGCTGAGGGACGGTTAATGCCAGTGTGGCAGAGCGCTCCACAGCCGTCCCCGCCACTGACAGAGCATGGCCACTTCCCCTCCCTCATGTCATG
Organism: Paroedura picta; assembly: GCF_049243985.1. NCBI lineage: Eukaryota > Metazoa > Chordata > Lepidosauria > Squamata > Gekkonidae > Paroedura > Paroedura picta. The sequence continues at coordinate 27,120,029 of NC_135370.1, read as the reverse complement.
GGAAGGTGACAATGAGGCCTCTGGTCAAGGAAAGAATTGTGGCATGTGGGCAACAGGCGATCCACCATTACCACAGCTTCAAGAAGGGAGGGAGGGAAAGGGAGAAGTAGCTCGCCCCCCTTGGCGTGGCAGGCTTTCCTCCCTGAGGAGGTGCTGAAGATGGGGGCTGCTTCCTACTCTAATAGGCTTCTTGCCTCTTTGTCACTTGACGAGGCACCGAAGATGGCAACCACCTTCCGTTCTCAGAGCCTTTACGGCCTCTCTCTCTCCTCTCAAGAGTGCAGCAAAGATGGCTGATTCTGGTGTGTTCTCATTCTTCCCCCGCTTCCATAATGATGTTTATTGCATGGCCTAGCTTTGCACGAGGCATAAGATGTTTTCACATTTTTAAAAAAAAATCACATTGCAAAGGGGGAAAGTCCGACTTACATCCCCTCCTTTAAAGGGTTCGGTGTTTTCATTATGGTAACAACAGAGCTGATCCTGCCCCTTTTCAGGCCCTGTTGGGCAGATCCTGTGCTTGTTCTTTCTTTTTAAAAAGAGTGACTCTTTCCTCAGAGGCTGCCCCTGGTGGTTCCTTCCTGGCCTCCATTTCAAGGACCACTAAAACTCTGAAATAGCACCTTGCCTCCACTTTTGCTCCTGAACTGGGTTCAGTCCCCCCTCCCTCATATTACCATTGGTATTTGCATTTTTATCTGGTGGAAAGAGTTACATAGAAAGCACTGTTTTGATGCATAGTGAAATGATATATTTTTTTCAAATTATTGTTCTGTAAAGAGAAGCTTAGTGTACCAAACTTCTGTAATAGAAGGCCCAGGAACTTTTGACTGTATCTGATATGTTCTATTCTCAAGGTCAGGGACAATGGTTTATAACATGCCATTGTTTATGTTACCAGAGGATTGAGAGAGAACGGGAAATGGCCTTCTGTAACCTTTTTCCGGTGACTTAGCATAACGGCAATGGGTGGTCCTGTGGGATGTGCAAGAGGGGGGTGGGGGAGACCCCAGGTTATTGGTTTGACCTGAAAACCATCATCTTTCCCTGCCTTCAATGGAATATTATAAAATCCCATGTAATCCTTTGTTGGACACACAGGCTTTTCTGGGACAACCCCCCCCCCCATGTCATTTTATTCTTCTGCAGTTGAATAAAATCATAAAAGGTTTTCCAGTCTAGTGGCCACTCTGTTTGGGTGCTGCACACTAGGCAAACGATTCCAAAACGCCCAGGCCAGGCCCTAGGCTATCAATTTGAGCTCAAACCGGGAGCAAAAGAAAGGTTACTTATGAATAAGCGTTTTAAAGTTTCATTGGTTTATATGCAAAGGGTTCCAAAGACATTGTTCTGAGGAATCAGACTCCAGATTGAATTGTCTTCTGAGCCACGCGGTTTTCTAACTTGCAGAGCGAATTTCTTCCTCCCATGAAGACACCAGCTATAAACTCACGTTGGCTTGAGAGCCTGGTCCCCTGTCTCAAAGAACATAGCTGAAGAAGGCAGGAGGCTTAACGTCTGTATCAGAAGATAAAGGTGGAAGCGGTGTGAGAGGTTAACAGAACTGATTTCCCATAATTCCCACATCAGCAGAGAACTCCTGATAACCAGAGCAGTTTGACAATGGAATCAATCTCTTTCTGAAATGACGGGCTCTTGAGCAGAGTCTGGACTGCGGACTGTCATGGCTACTCTAGCTTTCGATGAGCTGCATGGAGCTTTCCCAACTCTATGATCCCATGGGAATAGAGCAGGGGTAGTCAAACTGCGGCCCTCCAGATGTCCATGGACTACAATTCCCAGGAGCCCCTGCCAGCATTCGCTGGCAGGGGCTCCTGGGAATTGTAGTCCACGGACATCTGGAGGGCCGCAGTTTGACTACTCCTAGAATAGAGCAACATAACTGGCCTGTGACATCAATCAATTCAACAACTAAATCGGCCAGAAATAATATAAAGGGCCACTCGGGACAACACTGGGCAAGCACTTAGCACTAATTTAGCACTGTCGGGCAAGCCCAATGGAGGTGGGGGTCCCCCAAGCTGCTTATCAGTTGGTCAGCAGGGAAGAGAAAGACCCCAACCTCATTGCCAGTGGCCCTCAAGATATGACATTATCTCACCAGCAATGTCCCAGTGATGCTCTGGTATTGGAGCAAAAAAAAAAAAAAAACTATGGTAGAAATCAGTTTTACCATAGAGTTTTTGCTCCAATACCAGAGCATCCCCCGGCCATTGTAGCATGATGACATCACATTCTGTGCAATGCCATCAACCAGGCCTGGGACACACTGTCTCTAGATTGAGGACCGGAGTAGATTCCGGGTTCTAGTTCTCAATTTTCTAGCCCTTAACAGTCTTGGACCTCTGTATCTAAAGAACAGCATTTTCTATTAGGGCTTCCAGGGAACACTATATTCTAGTGAACAAAATCTGCTCAGGGTCCCTGGCCTTAAGGGAAGTAAAATTGGCCTCAACCAAACCAAAAACCAAATGGAAACTTTTCCGAAGGCCTAATACAAGATTCCACAGTGAGGTCCCCACGGGCACTATGGCACCTGCCAGTACTTCCCTTGGCACTCATTGAGCTTGATATTGGCCGTCATCAGTCAAATGAAGAAGGTTTTCCAATGAGGACTGAGAAGCCCTTGGGCTTTCCTTAGTCAACATATGATTCCTTTCTCCCCTCAGGCTTTCCTTCTTGCTGGGAGATGTGAGGAGGGAGGTATTCCATTTGGGTGTGCTTTCTGTAAAATCCCCCTTCACAAACAGCCATTTCCCCCTCGGAAGCTGATCTCTCTGTAGATGAGTTCCAAATCCAGGAGGTCTCCAGGCCGCACTTGGAGACTGGTGACCCCTGGGTTAGGAATGTTCCTTGAAGTTTGGAGGTGGGCCTTAGAAGTCCAGGGGGTGGGTGGGAGAAGGAGCAAAGGCTGTCCACCAGCCCCATGGGACCCAGCTTGCCCTCTGCTCTTCCTCCCTTCCTCCTAGCTATCTTCTCCAGAAGAACTGGGGCCTGGAGATCAGCTGTTATTCCTGATGATCTCCAAGCTGCCACCTAGAGGTTGGCAACCCAGTTGGCTGCACATGGAAGAGGAGTGGAGGACCAAACTGGGCTCTTGAGATTAGAGTCTCCTACTGCTTATTCACCTCTAACACTCTGGATCACAAGATCCAGCAGGGAACGGGGCGGGGAGGTTCAGCACCCAGGAAAGTCACAGGGCAGGCATGTGTGCTAGCAGCCGTTGTATTCCTGGGTTGAACAGGCTTTGCCCCTAGACATACAATAATCTTCTACCTCTTAACCATCAACTTTTGCTTTAATTTTGAGGGATGTGGTTGGCTCAAAGCAATTATCCTTTGGCTTCCAAGAACAATAATGTCTTGTCCATCAGTGGTAAAATTACTTCTGGAGAAACTAGAAAACCCAGAAATGATAGTTGGTTTTTTTTTTTTAGGAACTTATTTATTTATTGAACATTGAGGAATGAAACAGAAAAAGAGAAATAAAAGAATTGAACAATAACAGTCTTGTTTTCAAATTTTTTTCACTGGACTAATACATATTAAAGGTAAAGGTATCCCCTGTGCAAGCACCAAGTCATGTCTGACCCTTGGGGTGACGCTCTCTAGCGTTTTCATGGCAGACTCAATGTGGGGTGGTTTGCCAGTGCCTTCCCCAGTCATTACCGTTTACCCCCCAGCAAGCAAGCTGGGTACTCATTTTACCGACCTCGGAAGGATGGAAGGCTGAGTCAACCTTGAGCCGGCTGCTGGGATTGAACTCCCAGCCTCATGGGCAAAGCTTTCAGATGGCTGCCTTACCACTCTGCACCACAAGAGATACATATTAGAGATCTACTTTTCCATATACACATAGAAGTGCCATTGATCTTGGAATTTTTCAGGAGGTCTTCTACTTGTCAACTTAGCCATCTTACAGAGTTCTCCCAGTATATTAAGTGAGTCTGCCACCTTGGGTCACTCTGGGTACTTCCAATATGGAGCTATAACAATTCTTGCTGCTGTAGTTGCATTAAAAACGTTTTTTTTTTGGGGGGGGGGAATTCCAAGGAAGATTCTTTTCCATAAAACAACAACATATATTCAGAGTTCATAGGAAATTTAATATTCAACAGTTTTCCCTAATACATCATGAATTTTAATCCAAAAATCTTCTAACCTTCTTACAATTCCACCATGTATGATAAAAAGAACCGACTGTTTCAGAACACCTCCAACATATAGCATCATGTTTCTTAGACATTTTCCTGATCACTTTTGCTGTTATATACCATCTATAAAACATTTTGTAACAATTTTTTTCTCAACAATTGACATTTCGTAACTTTTATGCTTCTCCCCCCCAAATTGTTCCCATTGTTCTAAAGTAACATTATGATTAAAATTCTACATCCACATAACCATGCGATTTTCAACCTGTCCAGCCTCTGTCTCAAATTTTAACAGGAATTTATATAGTTGACCTTGCATATAAAGTCTTTCTTGAAATAATATTGTTTCAAATTCTGTCATGTCAACCGTAGAGTTTGTCAGTTGTTTAAGCTCCACTTTGAGCTTTTTCGTTATTTGCAAATATTCAAACCCTCCGATGCTCTTCCCTTCTTTTTTGAGTATATTCCAGGTTTTAAGTTTCTCCATATTGGTTGGTAAATCACTGTATTGTAAACAAACAATTCTCTTCTGTTTAAATTTATTTAAATACTAGGGGCAAAGCCCATTGTACTCAGGAATACAACGGTTGGGTGCTAGCACACATGCCTGCTTTGTTGCTGTCCTTGGTGCTGAACTCCCTCCCCTCCCCTCACCCTATTGCCCTATGGAGCTTAAGATCCAGTGTGTTGGAGGTGAATAAACAGTAGGATAATCTCAAGAGCCCAGTTTGATCCCCCATTCCTCCTCCATGTGAAGCCAGCTGGGTTTCCAACCTCTAGGTGGGGGCCAGGAGCTCTTCAGGAATAACCACTGATCTCCAGGCCCCAGTTCTTCTGGAGAAGACAGCTAGGAGGGAGGGAAGAAGGGAGGGAGGAAGGGAAGGAGGGAGGGAGAGCAGAGGTCGTGCTGGGTCCCATGGGGCTGGTGGGAAGCCTTTGCTCCTTCTCCTACCCACCCTCCCAGACTCTTGAGGTTCCACCTCCAAACTTCAAGGAACATTCCTAACCCAGGGGTCACCAATCTCCAGGTGTGGCCTGGAGACCTCCTGGTTCATATATCTAGAATGATAGCTTTAATCACATTTTTCCTGGAAGGATAATCTCAGATATTGAACTGTGTGTTAATTTAAAGTTGCTTTGGGCAATGTGATGTGAAGTCAACTTTATTCACAGGTCACAGATCAAAAGAATTCAAAAATAAATAACAGATAAAACATAGTAGCAGTAATAGCAAACCAAGTATATGGACTAAGTAAGGTCAAAAGTTTAAAAGGCACACCAAACAACTTGAGTATAAAGGTTAGTAGTGAACAATCAACATTAACCAATCATGGAAAGACTGCATGTTAGCAACCCAGAATTAACCAGTCATAGAATGATTACATGTTATCAACCTAGTTCTTTCTGATTCTAGCAGCTAGCCAAGCAAATCTGGCGAAACAGTGAATTAACAAATAACAGATAACAATAGTTACAGGCTTTGGTTTCTCAGGCCATGGGGGCAATTTATAAGCAATGGTACTAGTACTCCTGTATGCATGCAATTATATAATTTGCACTCAAGTCATTCTCAGTGGTCTCAATTTGACTGTCATTGCAGGTGCAAAGGCGATCCATGAGTGGACTCCATTAAATTTTCCACTCAGATATGCAGAGGGTGGGGCACTATAATGAAGGAGGTTAAAAAATCCTCTGTGTTCAGAATTTGCAACATTAATTAGGTGTGGCATTAACGTGTTCCTAGTTAATAGAACTTTCCTAAAGAGAGTCTGGTAATATGTTGTACTTATGCTCCATGCTCCCAGTTTGATGGATCAAGAACATTTGATAATCACTTTTTACTGAGTTAATTGTTTCTGAAGAGTTCGTGGATGCAAATTTTAATTGATCTCTTTGTGAGCTCAAATGTTCTATGCCAGTAGTTCTCAACCTTCCTAATGCTGTGACCCTTTAATACCGTTCCTCATGTTCTAGTGACCCTCAACCATAACATTATGCAAGCGTTCTTTCACAGAAATTAAACCCAAACTGACCAATGGCGTGAAGATCCATTGTTCATGATTGTATATAAATTGTTTCCCCCCCCCAGTTTCTCAGTTCAGTTCTGCCTCTTGTCCCACCATGCCGATCTCGCTCTTTCCAACTGCTTGAGACAGACAAACGCTCTATCTCAATCTACCCCACAAGGCTGTTGTGTGAATGACACCCCCCCTCTCGAGCCAAGCTGCTTGCCCTGCTGCGACCCCAGTGAAAGGATCGTTTGACCCCCAAAGGGGTCCCAATCCCCAGGCTGAGAACCACTGTTATATGCCAAAATATCTTGTTGTTGTTGTCTGACTCTTCATGTCGTGTCCAACTCTTGGCGATCCCATGGCACAGTTGTTGCCATGATCCTCGATCCCATACCACCTCCCTCAGCCATGCAGTGTTCTGGCTGGTGTCTGTTCCAATCATGTTCAACCACTGCGATCTTTGTTGGCCTGTTTTCTTTTTTCCACCGGCCAATCCTAGCATAATTGTTTTCTCCATTGAGTTGGATCGCATGCTATGGCCAGAGTAAGTGAGCCGGAGTTTCATGATTTTGCCTACCAGTGATATATCAGGCTTTATGCACTGTAGCATTTCCTTGTTTGTGACTTTCGTGGAACCCGCAGAAGCCTTCGCCAACACCAGAGTTCAAATTAATCGATTCTTCTCTTGTCCGATTTTTTCATCATCCAGCTTTTCCAGCCATATTGGAAATATGATAGCTCTGACTAATTTATGATTGGTAGTCAGGCTTATGTCCTTGTTTTTGCATTTGTTATTAGAAACAAAGATCTTCATTAATAGTTTTAGCAGAGAGAGACACAGAGAGAGCTGCCCCTATCTGCTGACAGAGACACAGAGAGAGTAGCCCCTGCTGTGACGAAGAGAGAGACAGACAGAGAGAGCTGCCCCCAAACTGCACACTAGCCGTCCTTCCCTCCTACAAACCAGCAGTAATTACCTGCTATGCCTTCTGCTGCAAGGCACACCAAGTTACAAAGTGAGAGGGAGAGAGAGACCCACACAGAGAGAGCTGCACCTCCCGGTGGCCTCAGGGTCTGAGCGCCCATTTCATTCCTACTTGCAGCGGGTTTGATTCCATGTTCTCCCACATGCAGCCAACTGGGTGACCTTGGGCTCGCCACAGCACTGATAGAGCTGTTCTGACCGAGCAGGAATGCCAAGATTCTCAGCCTCACCTCCCTCACAGGGTGTCTGTTGTGGGGAGAGGGAAAGGAAGGTGAATGTAAGCCCCTTTGAGACTCCTTCGGGTAGGGGAAAGCGGCATATAAGAACCAACTTTTCTTCTTCAGTAATATCAGGGCTCTCTCAGCCTCCCCTCCCTCACAGGGTATCTGTTGTGGGGAGAGGAAAGGGAAGGTGACTGTAAGTCGCCTGGATACTCCTTTGGGTAGAAAAAAGTGGCATATAAAAACCAACTCTTCTTAAGTAATCTCAGGGCTCTCTCAGCCTCCCCTCCCTCACAGGGTGTTTGCTGTGGGGAGTGGAAAGGGAAGGCGACTGTAAGCTGCTTTGAGACTCCTTTTGGCTAGAGAAAAGCGGCATATACGAACAAGCTCTTCTTCTTCTTCTTCTTCTTCTTCTTCTTCTTCTTCTTCTTCTTCTTCTTCTTCTTCTTCTTCTTCTTCTTCTTCTTCTTCTTCTTCTTCTTCTTCTTCTTCTTCTTCTTCTTCTTCTAGAAAGGCCTTTGACAACCTGACCAGACCCCTCTGCATCTCCAGTTGAGAGGGCTACTGGGAAGGTGGTGAGAAATGGATCCAGAGTTGGGAAAGGATGTGGCCAGGAATGAAACAGCAAGTCTAGAAGATGGTGATGGTAGGCTGCAATTGCCAGGTGTGGGGTGAGTGTGGGGGCTTGCCGGGAGAAAGAGTGGCCTAGACTGGTATCACCCGCAATGCGTACACAGAATGGGTCCAAGAGACTCCTTTGGGTAGAGAAAAGTGGCATATAAGAACCAACTCTTCTTCTTCTTCTTCTTCTTCTTCTTCTTCTTCTTCTTCTTCTTCTCCTCCTCCTCCTCCTCCTCCTCCTCCTCCTCCTCCTCCTCCTCCTCCTCCTCCTCCTCCTCCTCCTCCTCCTCCTCTGTATAGCAACTCTAGTATCCCAGAGTGGCTTCCCATCAAAGTACTAACTAGGCCTGACCTTGCTTACCTTTTGAGATCTGATGAGCTCAAGGCAAGGTCGGGCGGGTAGGTGCCTTTGCACCCTCTGCATCTGAGGCTTTCCCGGACATTGCAGGATACGGTGCAAACAGGGGATGTCCTCCCACTAATGTCATTTTGCATTATTCATTCTTGCCTATTGAGTTTTCACTTTCCATATTGTAATTCATACTTGATCTCATTATCACACTTTCCTAGATCACCAGGCCCAATGGGGAGTTGTTAGGCAGAGTATTTAGCCTAGTTTTATTTTTCAATTCGTGCTGCACCTCTCAGAGGTGTCGTTAAGCCGAGACTTTGATGTTTTATGTTTTTAATCATTCGTATCCCTCTGATGGCTCATTAGAACCTAGTACTTGAAGCTGTGTTTATATAAACTATGCATCCGTTACATATAGTTAGATACTTTGGGGTAAGTACTTTCTATAAATAATTACAGAGAGGAGGGGGACTGTCAAAAGTAGATGATTGAAAGAAGGTAGGCCCACTCACGATGAGAGCCAGAGTGGTATGGTGGTTAAAGAGTGGTGGACATTATTCTGGAGAACCAGGTTTGATACCCCACTCCACCTCATGCAGCCAGCTGGGTGACCTTGGGCCAGTCACAGGTCTCTCAGAGCTCTCAGCCCCACCTACCTCGCAGGGTGTGTGTTGTGTGGAGAGGAAGGGAACAGTGTTTTTGTAAGCTGCTTTGGGAGTTCCTAAAGAGGGGTGTTAAAAACCAGCTGGCTTTCTTCTTCTTTGGCTGGAGCAAGCAGAAATTCTGGTGAATCGGTCCTTTTTCTCAAAGGTGAACGATTATTAATAAAGGTTTATTATGCGGGAGGTTACTGTTGTCTTCGAGGAAGGTAGGAATTTAATCTAACTGTAACAAATACGTAACCACTGAGACATAATTAAAACAGTTAAAAATCAGCTCCCCCTAAACACATATCCTTAAGGCAATTATAAGCAGAACTACAATACATCCAAAATATTAAACCATCGGTTAGGATGAAGGAATCCCGGAATGAACGCCAAACCAAATGTGATACTCAAAGCGGCTGCTCTGGAAAGAACACCCTGAAATAATAATTAAAAAATCTTTATCATTTATCATCTGTTCGCCTAATTAAATCACATCTTCAATTCCCCCCTCCATAGTGGTAGATAATATGTTACCAGTCTGCAATCTATTGAGAACTATCAAATAACAGCATTAATTGTTGTTTCTGGGGTTCTTTAATTATAACCAAATCTAGGAAAATGGAAACAATTTATTATTAGAGCTCAAACATGTTTTAAAACAGTAAAAGAATATCATATCTATTGGGCACACATGAACGTGGTTTGAATTTACTGCTCTTCATCAGAGGTCAAAACACACGCATCTTCAGCCATGACTGCAAACCCCCATAAGGACTCATAAAAACTATTTAACCTTTATTTCCAGTTGTCAGTAGTCAGAGAACTTGCATTATTTTAGCTTCAGCAAAAGGGCTCCCCCCCCGCATCTCCTGAAAACATGTGCCTCCTCTCCTTTCTCGTAAGTAGCTCTGCATGACACCATTGGTTGAGCTAAAGAGGAACCAGCCCAGCGTCATCCAGTCATAGCACAGTGGGGATTTGAAGCTTGGTTCCCCGCCAGTTCTGATCCAATACTCTAACCACTAGGCTACACCACCTCTGTGTCTCCACGGATAGAGATTTTCCATTTCTGCCAGCAGAAAACTTTCTGCTTCCAGAAAACTGTTCATGATATTTGTGTTCTGGGAAATAACAATTAATGTTCTTCGCAGATTGTAGACAAGTCACCATGTATCCATATGCGGTACTTTCAAATATTGATTAAGAATATTTTCTGCTGCTTTTTCACCTGATTAGGGTATCCAAGGTGGCAAACATGTCAATGTTTGAACATTAAAACAGCACTTAACACATACAGTTATTAAACACAAACATATATACACATATAAATCTACAATGACACAGTCACTTCTCCGAAGCAAATAGTTTATTTAGAGCTAGTGTGGCCAGGCTGTGGTAATCTTGCCATAGAGATTCTGGCAACTGCTAGAACTACCCTTGTCAATTCCAGGTAGCTCTAGGATTTATCAGAAACTCTGTGGTCAGAACTTCTTTGTAGATGAGGCCTTATTTTTCTTTTTAATTTCCCCCAGGATGATTGCACTTTCTCTTAAGCCTCAGTTTCAATCTGCCATTCAGCTGAGGGTTGGTGGTAGACTTGTCAGACCCCTGCCAGAGATGGGGGATCCCCCAGTCTGGGATCTCTTCCCCCAGTCTGGGATCTCTTCCGCCAGTATTGATCAAAGGGCCAGCAAGCAAGAAAACTAGGCCTAGGCTAGACTTCTACCATAGCGTCCCTTGTAAATATCATTGGTGATGTGATGACATCACTTTTGGTACACACCACTTCAAGTGACATTTCTTCATCGCCAGTGACTCATTTTCTTGCCAGGAAGCCACCCCCTGCCAATGACTACCCTAGTTGGCAGTCTAGGATGTAGTCTGCACAGGGCTTTTTACCCAGTCCAAGTTTGAATGAATCTCCCCCATCTGCAGTGAATTCACTTTGCATTTTGATTTGGGGTGTTTTAAATTTCCCCTCTGGAGCATGCATGATTGATTGAGTGACCCTAACTTTCCCCCGCGATATCCTGGAGTGGATATAAGCCTTGAAACCACCATGAGTAAATGTGCAGTTCTCTGCTTTTTGTGAATTAACTTGCTGCCTCATGCCTCCAATGCTGTAGCAAGACCCTGATTGGCCAGGGTGTCATTTCAAAGACTTCCTGGTTCCCGGTTGCAAGGCTTGTCTTAAAGTGACTGTGCTCCAGAAGTCCTAACTTCTCTCAACAGATATTTGCCTCTTAGTTCCCCCCTCCCCCGCTGTCTCTAATCCTCTCCCCCTCGCTCATTCTGCGCTTGTCTCCCCCCTCCTCTTCTGAGCTTCCCCAATCACGTGCAAAACACTTTCTGTTTCAATTGGGGGGGGGGAGGATAGAGGAAGACCCGAGTTCAAATCGATCTGAGTTCAGCAGGATCCACAACGGAATAAAAAAAGTAAGTGCAGAATCAGCCTTGGTCTGCAGTTGGCTGGAGGTCTTCCAATGTAAGGCGACAATTTTTTTTTGCACAGAGGCTCAGTGGTAAGAAAATGACAACAGCAAGGGATAGGTCAGTCTTTAATTTACGAGCAATATTCCCAAGGGATCACTGCCCTGGAAGGCTGCTTGCACACCCGGAACGAACGATAAGATCTCAGTCAGTGCTGCTGCAGCCACTCAGCTAGTCCTTCCCAGCAAATCCAACAATGGGGGGGGGGGGGGGTGTCAAACTCTTCATGTTCTGCAAGCTAGTACAGAGGAACCCACTGTTCCCTAACATTGACCTCACAGACAGGATCTGAACGGCGTGGCCCCCTGCTGTGCTGAGCTGCCTGGTACAGAACTATTTACACTTCCCAGTCTGCCGTGGGGTTGCCGTTTAGTGGTCGTCAAATTCTATTGCTTTCTATCTTGATCTGAAAGCAATGTGCACAGATCCCAATCGAACAGGCGGCTATATTGTGCTTTCACATGATTTGCAGGTTGTTGGAGAAGCATGGCATATTTGGAAACCACAAACTGGAAACTCCCTGGCTGGCAACAATCCTGATAGAGCAAGGTTCTAAATAAGTAGCTCACTCTTTGCATGTATTTTTAGCAAAAAAGAAAAAAAAGAAGATTTGGGAATAGCACAAGAGTAATCCCCAGTGCCCAATTAAAGTCTCTTAACTAATTGAACAAACACATTGTAAATGGGTAGCTGGAGATACTGTAAATAAACATACATTCCGCTGCAAGAGCTAAGCAAACAAAACCCAGTTCCGATCTTGGCACGTTCTCGAGTGTCTTTAATAAGTGATGACATCCTCCCCTCTCTCTCTGCACACAAGTAAATAGGGATTTAAATAGGACCTAGGAACATGGAAGGGGCCACACTAGTCCAACCTCCTGATCAATGCAGGATCAGCCTCAAGCATCCAGGATAAGTATCTGTCCAGCTGCTGCTTGAAGACTGCCAGTGAGGGGGAGCTCCCCACCTCCTTAGGCAGCCTGAACTGCTGAACTACTCTGGGAATATTTTTCCTGATATTGGGCTGATCTTGTTCTTCATGTTGTTTAAACCCATAACTGCGGGTTCTATCCTCTGCTGCCAACAGGAACCTTTCCCTGCCTTCTTCTAAGTTAAAGGTAAAGGTATCCCCTGTCTGACCCTTGGGGTGACGCCCTCTAGCGTTTTCATGGCAGACTCCATATGGGGTGGTTTGCCAGTGCCTTCCCCAGTCATTACCGTTTACCCCCCCAGCAAGCTGGGTACTCATTTTACCGACCTCGGAAGGATGGAAGGCTGAGTCAACCTTGAGCCGGCTGCTGGGATTGAACCCCCAGCCTCATGGCAGAGCTTTCAGACTGCATGTCTGCTGCCTTACCACTCTGCACCACAAGAGGCTCTAAGTTACAACCTTTCAAACACTTAAGTGAGCGAGCGGAGCAGGGGCTCAGGTGGCAGCGGTGACATCCCTCGGCAAAAGACTAACCCCACCCCCCCGGGCTTCGGTGAAATTGTCAAGCGTTGACCGGTCCCCGGTGATAAAAAGGTTGGGGACCATGGCTCATGATGAAGGCCCCACCGAGTGGTTCAATGGAGCTCAAATAAAGTAGACTGAAGGGCACACTTGGGCCAGATATCTACCAATAGGGAGGATTAAGTGCAAGCAGACAAGTGTGGATAATTCACTCGCAAGCATAAGTTAAAGACAACAACACACTGGTGGCTTGTTGCCTTGGAGCATCCATGTTTGGGTTGAATTGAAGTTGTAGGTGTCAAAGGTATGACCACACTGCTTGTCCCAGGCTAAGGGCTGGCCTAGGCGTACTTTGAGGTGGGGCAGCTGCCAAGACCCAGAATTTCTAGGAGAACCCATTGGGGTGACTGGGATAACTGGTTCATTTAGCAGAGTTTTGCCCAGTCATGGAAGCATGCTCCTGAACACAGTAAATACATTTTCCAAGAAGTACATTGCAAAAAAAAAAAAAAAAAGGAATCTTAATTTTATTCAAGTAGATCCAGTTCACACCCAGGTTGCAGTCAAAGGAAGACAAAGAATGGAACGAGATGGCCAGATGGCCAGCTTGTCTGGCATCATGCATGTGGGGAATATGAGGGCATTCCCTCCACAGGAGAGGCCTGTGGAGACCTAAGTCTCTACGGAAAGCCATGTAGAGAAAGTGAGAGGATAAAGTGAGAGGAGTCAACAGAGGGCAGCTCCCAGGTTAAGACAAAGACCCATTATACACACTGCTGGGTCCTGATGCCAGAGTGCCCCGCCACTTCCTGTGTATGCACTGCAGGAGGTGGGGACCCCCTGGTGTATGCAGACTGCCCTGGCGTTGCACGCACAAGCACAATGCTGGGGCTAGAAAGCCCAGTGGTGGAGGCAGCAGAGGGGGAACAGGACCCCCACCACATCATGGAGGGGAGTGGCATGCTGCTCTCCCCACCAAGGTGGGTGTGGGCGAATGCCCCGGCCAGCTCTATGACTCTGCAGAGCTGACAGGGGTATGTGGTGTGCCTGTTCCGATTATACACAGTGCTGGCCTGACCTAGCCCCCAATGGCACCCGCGGCATCTCAGGGAACGTGTTCCCTTACCGCAGGCCATCCGAGGGCCTGAGTGAGGCCAGGGCTGGGCTGCGCCCAGGATGGCAGTGAAGTCAGGCATAATCAGGGATTAGCCTCGCAGCCCTGTTGCCCGCCAGCCCAGGCATTCCACCCCATGCATAATTGGTCAAAGAGATAATTTCAAGGAGATAACACCTGTACACACCACAAAGTGAAGTAGTGCCTGAATGCCTGGCCATGCCAAGTCACTCACTCCAACAGAACATGCTGGAGCACGCGGCAGCATTGTCTCCAAAAGATTTTTCCATTGAAGAGTCGTCTCCATAGCAGGTGAAAGTAGTGAAAAATGCCATTTTGCAGCATGGTAAAATAGAAACCCCAGTTGCAAACAAACAAACAACAACAGAAAATGTGTGTCTAGCAACAACATTTTAAAACAGAGTTGCCAGCCCCCACCCCCGACACCTACAAGGGGTGGGGAGGTGGGGTTGCCAGCTCCAATCTGGAGAACAACTGGAGATTTGGGAGTGGAGCCTGAGGAGGACAGGTACCTAAGTGGGGTACAATTCTATACAGTCGTCCCTCCAAAGCATCCATCTCCCTCGGGGAACTTATCTCTGTAGCCTGGAGATGAGCTGGAATTCCAGGGGATCCCCATCTCCCAATGAAGCCCTGGAAAAATTATTTTAAAAGGTTCTCTGAGCAGCTCCCTTTCAGGCAAAAATGAAACTAAATAGGGCCACCGACCCGAAATGTAGCAATTGTCCCCCGTAAATAGGACACCATTATCTGGATCCATTCAAGCTACAAGGTGATTCCCTCTTCCTTCCTTCAAATGTGATATTTTGTGCTCCTATTAATTTGAATATCCATGTGTTTATATATACCAAATATTGTGCATCAGGAGGCTGTTTAACTAGGGAAAGGAGGAGCAGGACAATGGGTGCGGAAAGAATAAATCGCTCTATTGAGAAGAGAACAAACTTGGTAAAGAAAAATGGTAGAGTCCTAACAGTCTGAGTAAATGTTCAGAAGTGTGCTCAAAGGAGCACGAAGGCTCCAAATGAGCTAATCAGAACACAGGAGGAGATTTGAAAAATAACAGGATGTTCCTGATCTAAATATGCTAATAACATATTCATCGATCGATCGATCGATTGATCCATCCATCCATCCATCCATCCATCCATCCATCCACTCACCCACCTACCTACCCACCCACCCATCCATCCATCCATCCATCCATCCATCATGTATGTTGACTGTCACTCCCAGACTTTGCTGGCTCCTGACAGTTTACAGTAAAATGATTAAACCACATAAAACAGAAGAAAAATATATACAATCCCATGCACTGGTGATAAAATAAGTCTAATCCTCCTCTCCCTTCTTCACACACCTGACTGCAACCACCCACAGTCCTCAACCACTGTCTCAGGAGTTAACTCCTGCCCAGACGACTGGCAAATATGGCCTATATAGGGAGGGACTCGATCTTCTAGCTCAGCCACAACCATATGCCTAGTGGAAGAGCTCTGTCTTATAAGCCCTGTGGAACTGAGCTAGTTCCATCAGGGCCCTTAGCTCTTCTGGGTTAGGGACTTCTAATCTGGTGAGCCAGGTTTGATTACCTGCTCCTCCTCCACCTGCAGAGAGCTGGGTGACCTTGGGCTCAGCTCAGCACTGATAAAGCTGTTCTGACTGAGCAGGAAAATCAGGGCTCTCTCAGCCTCACTCACCTCACAGGGTGTCTGTTGTGTGGAGAGGAAAAGGAAGGCGACTGGAAGCCGCTTTGAGACTCCTTCAGGGAGAGAAAAGCAGCATATAAAAGCCAACTCTTCTTCTTCATCATCATTGTAAAGTGACCAGAAATCTCTGGTCACAAGGCGGGATGGTCCCCCCCTCCCCGACCCTTAGAAGGGCAGCAGGTGGTGTCATGCAGCGGCAGGTGGCAGCAGGCGGCGGCAGGTGGTGGCAGGTGGCCGCAGCAGCAGAGGGGCCCTCCCTTCTCCCCCCTCTGAACATTACAAGGGCGGCAGGCAGTGTGGGGGCTTCCTGAGACCTGGCTGCCTACTCAGCTGCCTGCCGTGCGTGGGGAAAAAAATTAAAAAACAGTTTTTAAAAAATTATTTTTTTTAAAAAAATATGAGAATGCTGCAGGATAGGCAGGAAACGCCGCGGGACACAGGGCAGATGCCTCAAAACCAGGACAGTCCCGCCAAACATGGGACAGATGGTCACCTTACATCTATGGCAACTGAATTGACACAGGAAATACCCTGTTGTATTATTATCCAATGTGTGTGGAAGCAGTCTGCAACCAGCATTTGGAGTGATCTGCTTTGAGCCACAATCTCAAAATCACCCCCTCCCCTTTTCTTAGGTTTTCTTTAAGAATGGTGGTTCTTCCAGGAATGAGGCTGCCGCACTTGGTGCTGTGGCTAAGAGCATCGGCCTCCAGTATGGAGCGGCAGGTTTGATTCCCCACGCCTTCTTCTCCATGTGCAGCCAGCTGGGTCACCTTTGGGCAGTCACAGTTCTCTCTTAGCTCTCTCAGCTCCACTTGCCTCAAAGGGTGTCTATTGTAGGGAGAAGAAAGGTAAGCAGTGGTAAGCCACTTTGAGTGGGGGGTATAAGAAAAGCCAGCTCTTCTCCTTCTTCTCCTCCTCCTCCTCCTCCTTCTCACAACAACCCTGTCAGGTAGCACTCAAATACATGTCTCTTGTTTGCCTTTTCCACACTATCTAAAATTATTAGCCAGCATGGTGTAATGGCTAAAAGGAGCAGCCTCTAAACTGGAGGGGCAGGTTTGATTCCCCACTCTTCCTCCACATGCAGCCAGATTGGGGGACCTTGGACCAGTCACAGTTCTGTCAAAGCTTTGTCAGCCTCATCAACCTCACAGGATGTCTGTTGTGGGGAAAGGAAGGATAGGTGATAGTCAGCCGCTTTGAGAAACATGAGGCCCCAGCTTCTTCTTCTTCTTCTTCTTCTTCTTCTTCTTCTTCTTCTTCTTCTTCTTCTTCTTCTTCTTCTTCTTCTTCTTCTTCTTCTTCTTCTCCTCCTCCTCCTCCTCCTCCTCCTCCTCCTCCTCCATCCTCCTCCTCCTCCTCCTCCTCCTCCTCCTCCTCCTCCTCCTCTTGCATGCTCCTTGAAATTCTCCATAGGAGTCATGCACTTGAATTGTATGTGTCTTTAGCATTCCACTCCCCCCTTCCCCACAGTACAAAGGAGGTTTGGTGCATCCAGCCCAGCCAAAGAAGCAATCTCCTCAGTGCACGCTTTCCCCATCGCACAGGTACTATACACTAATAAGACAGGACAAATGAGTCTGGGATTTTAATGGCCCTCCAAGTAGTTCTCTCTGTGCCTTGTAGAGGGAGGTGGGTAAAAGGGAACTAGAGCATACCATTAATGATAATAACACAGCCCTGGAAAGGGTCCTTTGTATTGTTTTAATGGGCTCCTATTCCAAGTGAAACAAATGGGTCGGCTTAATGGCGCTTGAATTCCGGGATGTGTAAATGTTTTGTTTGCTTTGGGCCTTCTCTAACTGACAGTGGCCTGAGCAGAGGAGCAGGGACTTGGGGTGACAGCCTTCTGGCATGGGCTGAAGTTCCCCAGGAATTACAATAGATCACTGTTGTCAGATGGAGAACAGATCTCTCTAATGTATTTGGGGCTTGAAAAGTTCAAAGTGGCCTTTTTCGGCCTGAGCCTATATTTGAGGGCAGTGCAAAGCTGGTTTCTATTGTCACGATTCTGTTCTATCTAGACCTTGTGGCTAATAGCTCAAAAAAATTTACGCATTCCCCTTTTGAAACTGTTGATGTTGACTCCCTGACCACTCCCTGGGGCAGGGAATTCCACATGCCCGCTACTCGTTGGGTGAAGGAGAACTTCCCTTTCCTTGTCCTAAACCTAATACTCATTAATATCATTGCATGCCCATAAGATCTTGTATTGTAGGAAAGGGAGAAACATCCTTGCTCCATCTTCTCTATCCCGAGCATAATTTTGTGAGCCTCTATTATGTCACCCATCAATCATCAGTTGTCCAACCTAAAGAACCCCAAATTTTTCATTTTTCTTCATAGGGAAGATGATCCATCCCTTTATCCATTCAAGCTGCCCCTTTCAGCATCTTTTCCAGTGGTTTCTAATGAAATGTGTCCAACTTGCAGGGTTTCCAGGCAGGAGCTGGGAACTGGCTGGAGATTGTGGGTGGGAAGAGGCATAGGGGGTTGTTGTTGCCTGAACTGCATACTGTCATTTCCCGGGCGAACCAGGGCTGAATCTGCACGAAGCTTTTATTCCAATCCTAGGTCGATTCAGTTCCTGCTGTCTACACTGATTGCAATTTCCATTTTAATTTGGGGTGATTTAAATTTTTCATCTGCAACAAGCATGATGGTGACCCTACCTTTTCTCCACAATATCCTGGAGTGGATATAACCCTCGATATTTGAAAAATCAGCATGAGAAAGCATGCAGCTATCTACTTACCCCGAACTAACTTGCTGCTGAGTCTCCAATGTTGTAGAAAAGCCCTGATTGGCCAGGACATCAGTTCAAAGGCTTCCTCATTCCCAGGTTGCAAGGCTTCCCTTAAAGGGGAATCCCTGACTTCTCTCAGCAGAGATTTGCCTCTTGGATTTATTCCCCCTCCTGTTTCCAATCCTCCCCCCCCCTTCAAGAAAAGAAAGAAAGAGGCTTCTGCTGTGCTTGGCTCCCTGCCCCCCCCCCCCCCTTATGACCTTCCCTAATCATATGCAGAACACTTTTCTGTTTCAATGGGGAGGGGGGGGATAGAGGAAGACCTAAGTTCAAATTGATCTGAATTCAGCAGGATCTACAACGGAATAAACATAGTAAGTGCAGATTCAGCCAAGGAGGGATGTCATGTTGCTCTAGGGTTCAGCTTAAACTCTATGGTTTTCCCCACAAAGTTTCCAATAAATCCTGGAATTTCATGCCATAGTTTCTGGGTTCACCCCTGAAATCATATTATTTGTTGATGCACCAATGATTTTTGTTCCCCCCCCCCCTTCACCAGGCCTCCTTCACCAGTTCCTGCCGGCAGGAAATCTACTCTCTCCAGGCCTGATAATCCTACCATTTAGATGCCCAAGAGACCAAGGGGAAAATTGTCGAGCGGCTTTCATGGGAGCTAGGGGGTCACTATATTACATCTGACTATCCCAACAAACTTTGAGTCCAATGGCACCTTTAAGACCTCCTAAGTTTCATTCAAGGTGTAAGCTTTTGATTGCGCGGCACACTTCATCAGGAAATGAAACAGGAGTTACAAAATCACACATAAAAGTAGTGAATAGGTCATGGATTAGTCCTCCGCATAATGAAGATGTTCACCAGATGCAAGGACCTTAAATAAATAACAAGTTTATCAGGCCATAATTCATTTGGCTTCAAGTGGGAGGGGGGGGGAGCAACGTAGTCAAATAAATAAAAACATCATGATTAAAGATTAATGAACAAGGGCATTCCCAGTTGTAGAACCTGAGAGTAATTAAAAGAGAACCTGCCAGTATGTTCCATTCGTCTCTCCTTGCTGTCTTGTAATACCTACTGAAGCTTAGGGCAGCAGGCCTCAAAGGTTCTTGGGATCCCTCAGAACTTCAGATCAAAATCAAAGTACTGGGGAATCACCTTTACAGCCCTAAATGGTCTGGGACCTTCACACCTGGCAAACCACCTCTTCCAGCCTTTCTCCCACCCTGAAAATTGTGTTCTTCAACCGCAGCCTGCTTGGATGGCCTACCTCCCCCAGGTTGTTTGCCTGGCGGATCTACTTTGTGGTGGCCCCGTCCTGGTGGAACCAGCTGTCATGTCCCCTGTAGGACTTATCTAAGTTCCGGAGGGCCTGCAAAGCAGAGCTCTTCCATTTAGCTTTTAGTTAGACATGTCTGTTTATGTGGGCGGCCTTTTAGTTTGATTTGTATTGTGTTTTAAATGTTTTAGCTGTTCTTAGTCACCTCGAGACCACTTGATGATGAGAGGCAGTCTAGAAATTTAATAATAACAGTTCATCTGTAGCTTAAAGAGATCGGTTCCCCTGGAGAAATGGCTGCTTTGGAGCATGGCCTTCATGGCATTGTATGTGACTCATGTCCCTCTCCTCCCCAAATCTCCAGGACTTTCCCAACCTGGAGCTGGTAGCCCTACCCCCAACTGCACAGGGTACCTGGCAGGGGTACCTGGAAACCTCTGGATTGTGTCCCTTCTCAGTGATCACAGGGAACCCTATGCTGCTGGTGTCCTTTAGCAGAGAACATGCATTCAAGGGTGAGACGGCCACTACTGCCACTGGGGAAAGTCCAGTTCCCCTGGAGAAAATGGCGGCTTTGGGGGGATGGCCTCTGTGGTGTTGTACCCTCCTCAGGCTCTGCCTTCAAATCACGAGGAGTTTCCCAACCTGGATCTGGCAAACCCTACCTGCCACACCCCTCATCTTCCACCAGAGGCCAGAGGGGAGTTGGTAATCCTACAACCACCACTGTGAGTGAGCTGGCCGGCAGGTGGAATCCACTCCCTCTCCCCCAAATAAACCAGCCGAGAATCTAGAAATGAACGTGGATTGCCTCCATCACCCAGAAGTGTCATAGGCATATCTGTGGTGGCACTCAGGTTTTTGTTCAAAACGCTAAGAAGCTAATTCCACCATAGAGGTTTTGCCCACAACCCAGAGCGTCGCCTTCCATGTTCCCTTCTCTGAATCGGCACCCTCAGCCTGCATAAAAGGGAGACGGCTGCTCTTCTCCTCCCTCGCTCCGTCCACTTCCCCAGGCCTAGCTTTGCCTCGAAGTCCGTCACGGTGTGCCCCTCTCAGGAAAACACGTCGAGAATGAGCCCGTTCGTCCATAATTCATTCCAGCAAAGCCACCTTAATTGCTTCCCTTTGGTTAAAGTGCAGTTTAAAAGGCTTCGTGCTGCCGCAGAGAACCTGAACTAACGTTGAAAGAGATGCAGAGGCTGGAACTAATAGGCCGAATGGAAGGGGGGGGGGGAAGGAACGGGACGCGGCTAATGAAGTCTGTTTTAAAAATATCGTTTAATGGATGCCTCCTCAGGCAGTCCCTCCCCCGCTGGGTCCTGTCCTCTTTGTTTTATCCTCGTCCCGCCACGACCGCGATGAAGTTCCGTTTCAGGATTGTACCTGGCAGGTTGATTCTTGCGAGTGGATTTCGGTCCTTTGCTTCTCATATTGGCTGACGGGTGAGGGAGCCTTTCTCCAAGCAGCTTCTTCCCATTGTGAAGTCCTCCTATATCCCTAACGGGATCCCTAAAAATGATGCTTTCCCCATCTGTGATGTTCTCCAGGTATCCTAAGGCTGGGGGTCGCCTCATTTGACCTGGGCCCCTGTCAGCTGCGCGGTCATAAAACCGAAGACAGGTCAGCGAGAAAGATGGAGGAGGAACGGGGACGGCTTCTAAATCCACCGCCTTGCTGAGTCAATTATTTATCCTCTCGGCCCATGAGAATCTCAGTCAACACACAAGGATGCTTAGGCAGCAGTAGGCCTCATACCTTGTCTGTAAAACGCACCGGAGAACACGCCTCACTGTCCCCAAACGGCCTGTCCGTTGTACCGGAGTGCTTTAAAAAGAAACCTCATGGCATGATTTCTGTCTGGAGCGATCAATGGCTTCTTAGCAGTGAACTAGTTAGCCTTGTTATTTTGTTTTGTATTCCCGTCAAGGTAATTAGGACTAACCTCTGAAAAGTCAATAGCATTAATGGGGGGGGGGGGGGGGAGAGAAACCTAACAGAAAGTACTTAGATTACTACCACAACATTAACATTTGGATGGCTCCGTCAAGGCATAGCACTAACCTGAATTCATAGCATTACAACGCGGGGGCACACCCAATTCAGTTGTTGGGAACGAGGCTCAGGAAGGGTTGCCAGATTCCAGCTTGGGCCTGGAGATCTCCTGGAATCATAGCTGACCTCCAGGCGACAAAGATCAGTCTTCCTGGAGAAAGTGATTGCTTGGAAGGGTGGGTTGTCCATTATACAGACTGTCAGGACTCTCTCTTCTTTATATGGTTGTTTCCCATCTCGATAAAACGGTCTCTCCTCAGTGCGGCCTGTGCTCCTCCCCATTGCATATTTAAACTCTGCCCACAAAATGGAGGCGTGGAGAATGCCGTCAGCTGCTTTGGGTCCCTCTTGAGGAGGAAGGTGGGGGGTATATACCAAGTCAATAAATAAAAACCATCTGTCTGACATATGGCTGAAAACGTATTTCGAATGACTCCTGGTTTGCTGCCTGGCGCAGCACCTGCAAACGTCAGAATCCAACCCCAATTAGGCTTGCGATGCCTTCAGACATGTTGGCAGGAGCAATTAATCTAATTTGTGAATTTTCCAAACGCCTTTCCCTACGAAAATGTTAAAAAAAAGAAAAAAAAAGAAGAAGAGAGAAATGTAAACAGTCAAAAGTGGTACCTCGCATTCAGAATACATCAAGTAGATCTTTATTTCCTTCTGGAACGTCTGTCTTTTTATAAATGCCATCCGTCATTCCCAATGAGAGCTGTCAGGAATATTTAGCCGAGGAAGAGGTAGTTGATATGCTAATGGTGGTCTCTTGGCGAATTCATTTAGTTCGGCTGTATGACATTAATGCTCTTCATAATCTCATGAACGATGGGCGGAATGGAGGCAAGGCCAGGGCAAATGACATTCTGAAATGACTAAAAGGGCAACATACAGTAGATCATGGATATTACACATGATAGAGATTTACAAAATTATGCATGGGATAGAGAAAGGACAACTTTTCCCCCTTTCAGGACAAGAACTCGCGGGCACTCTGTGAAATTAAGGAGCAGTAGGCTTAGAACAGATAGAAGGAAATCCTTCTTCACCCAAAGAGTAATTCACATGTGGAATTCACTGCTGCAGGAATTGGCAGCAGCTACAAGCATAGATAGCTTTAAGAGGGTAATGGATAAATAACTGGAACAGTGGTCCATTAGTGGCTATTAGGCAGAAGCTGTAGATCATAGAATCATAGAATCAGAGTTGGAAGGGATCTCATGGGTCATCTAGTCCAACCCCCTGCACTATGCAGGACACTCACATCCCTATCGCTCATCCACTGTAACCTGACACCCCCTTGGGCCTCCACAGAATCAGCCTATTTGTCAGATGGCTATCCAGCCTCTGTTTAAAAATGTCCAAAGATGGAGAATCCACCACCTCCTGAGGAAGCCTGTTCCACTGAGAAACCACTCTGACTGTCAGGAACTTCTTCCGGATGTCTAGACAGAATTTCTTTTGCATTAATTTCATCCCATTGATTCTGGTCCGCCCCTCCGGGGCAAGAACTCACAGGCACTCTGTGAAATTAAGGAGCAATAGGCTTAGAACAGATAGAAGGAAATCCTTCTTCACCCAAAGAGTAATTCACATGTGGAATTCACTGCTGCAGGAATTGGCAGCAGCTACAAGCATAGGCTAGAGCCTCTTGTGGTGCAGAGTGGTAAGGCAGCCGTCTGAAAGCTTTGCCCATAAGGCTGGGAGTTCAATCCCAGCAGCCGGCTCAAGGTTGACTCAGCCTTCCATCCTTCCGAGGTCGGTAAAATGAGTACCCAGCTTGCTGGGGGGTAAACGGTCATGACTGGGGAAGGCACTGGCAAACCACCCCGTATTGAGTCTGCCATGAAAACGCTAGAGGGCGTCACCCCAAGGGTCAGACATGACTTGGTGCTTGCACAGGGGATACCTTTATCTTTACCTTTACAAGCATAGGCAGCTCCTGTGGATAAACAACTGGAATGGTGGTCCATTAGTGGCCATTAGCCAGAAGGTATAGATAAAACACTATTGGATGCACAGTTTTTCAAAAACACGCTTGGGCACCAGCTGCCACCATCACACAGGTTGCTTCGTGCTGAAGGTAAGCCGCAGCAGCCATTTTGTGGCTTATGCCCACCATGCCATGTCAGAAAGGCAAGGCTTCCCGTCGGCTCCAAAAGGCTGCCCATGGTATGGAATGCCCTCTGAAGCTTATCTGCATCAAAACTGGATGGCTTGGGTTATACTACAGGAGGATTCTGTTGGTAGGGCTCCATGACATTGGGACAAACACAGAAAAGGCCCTGCCCAGTTCCTAAGAAGGATCTGAACTTCAACATCTGGGAACTCCAACACAGATCTCCCCGACATCATCTTGTTTGGGAGGAGAAACCCACATAAACATAGAGATTCTGTAAAACATGAGGGTCCTAAGTATGGTGTGGATGGATTGATTGGAGAACTTGTTCTTCTGGCTTGTTCTTTCACGATGGCTGTGTCGGCTAGCAGATACAGGGATTAGGACAGAATAATTACGCAGAACTATGTTTTTTCAAGCAATGGTTTCAATCCAGGCAGTCGATTGTCGCCCCCATGTAATCTTCGGGAAAATCCTCCAAGATATTGGCCAGCTATGTAATTTTCTCGAGGAACGTTGATAAGAGGGAGAGGATTTATCAAGAAAATAGAGTCACTCTTCTCGCCCTGGATTACAAATCTAATCTTCTAACAACGCCAAAAGCGCTGTTAACCGTTTCACCGCCTCGTTGCTTCTTTCCCTGGCTGTGATCTCTCTCTGTCCCTTCCCTTGGTCAGCCTCTTCTCCCCAAGGAAGCAGTTCATTCGTGGCAGAAGGGTTTTGTCTCTTCGCCTTCGTACTTGCCAGTCTATGCACGTTTGCCTGAGAAAGTCAGAATGAAAGATCATTCAAAACAGGCACAGAATTCATTTGAAGGGAGGTGGGATTCTTTGGCATTCCTATTGGTCATTTCAATGGCTTTATATAGCTTCACTAGCTCACCATATCAGCTGGACAGATTTACCTCTGTCCCTGTTCAACATCCACTCTATAGCACCGTTCCCTTTAAGGCCCTTCATGGTCTGGGACCCATGTATCTGAGGGACCGCTTGTCACTCTATGCCCCCCACAGGACATTGTGCTCTGTGGGCACCCCCTTGTTGGTCATTCCTGGCCCCAGGGAAGCTTGCCTTGCCTTGACCAGGGTCAGGGCCTTTTTGGTCCTGGCCCCTACCTGGTGGAATGAGTTTCCAGAAGAGCTATGGGCCCTGCGGAAGCTGTCCATTTTCCACAGGGCCTGAAAGACAGAGATCTTCTGCCAGGTCTATGGTTGAGGCTGGTGCAGGAGGAAGATCTGATTCCCCCCCCTTTAGGAAGTTACATCACCTGCTAGAACACCATGGGTGATGATCGGTTGACATAGCCCCCTACTGGCCCGGTGGCAGGAGTACCGCATGGCGAAGGACTGGGTTCTTCCACTAGGTTGGTTTTTTTTGTAATGTTTTCTATTGTTTTAATGGGGTTTTAAATGGGATTTTATTGTTGTGGGGGTTTTATGTTGCAACCCAGCACGAGCCGGCTTGCCGAGAGTGCTGGGTAATAAATTTAATAAATGATAATAAAATAATAATAACCTGAATAGCCAAGGCAAACCTAATTCAGTGAGATCTCAGATGCTAACCAGGGCCAACCCTGACTAGCATTTGGATGAGAGACCTCCAAAGATATGGGTGAGAATTCCTCCAAGGCAGTGGTCCCCAAACTTTTTATCACCGGGGACCACTCAACGCTTGACAATTTTGCTGAGGCACGGTGGGGGGGGGGTAGTTTACTCCTCTACTCTCAACCACTGCCCTAACGCTCTCTGATCGCTATGGTAATGTTTAAACATCCCTTCAAAATAAGATACAGACACGCCACAACAATGAACATAAGGAACATTTTCTTTTCATGGAAATTTTATCTCATGACAATGACAAATCAATGGGAACCCTGAGCTTGTTTCTCTGCAACGAGATAGTCCCATCTGGGAGTGATGGGAGACAATGATACCCAAAGTGTGTTGTAAAGGGCTGGGGGGGGGGGGAGAAGGCGTCCTTCGTGGCCCACCTCCAATTAGTCGATGGACCACATGTGGTCCGCAGCCCACAAGTTGGGGATCGCTACTCCAAGGAACGCTAGGGGTCATTATGCAGATGCAGGCAGTGGCAAACCAACTCCCAACATATCTTGCCTGGATGTCCTACAATCCTCAGATCTTCTGGCTACCCTAGACATGTCATACGATCAAGGAATCCATCTACAGCATCTGTCAAGGGATGAAATTTAATAACTTCCCCCCACCCAATGTAATTTGGAGCAACAGAGATCTGCATAACGAACAGCAGCCAAATAAAAAATGCAAGACGATCATGACTATTGATAGCCTTATTAAGAACTGTGTAAGCAACTGTGTAAAGAAGAGAGGGAGGGAGATAGTTCTAACAGTCTAGCTAACTAAGGAAAATCAGGGAGGAAGTGTGCTCAAAGGAGCAGAACGTCTCCAGTTGAACCAACACAGGAGGAGATTATTTCGAAAATATCAGGAAACCCCTGATCTAAATGTGTTAGCTCCACATCTCCTCCAAAGCCTGTTGTAGGATATTCTTCATAAGATGTTGAATCAAGCATACTAAGGATTTTGAATATTTCGATAATGGGGAGGCCACGATGGTTGCATTGCATGCCATCGGCATGTGTTCCCATTGTGTCTTCCCAGATGTCCGTGGAAAGAACTAAAGATCTAGAGAGCCAGCTTGGTGTAGTGGTTACGAGTGTGGACTTCTAATCTGGTCAGCCAGGTTTGATTCCCTGCTCCTCTCCCACATGCAACCAGCTGGGTGACCTTGGGCTCTCCACAACACTGATAAAGCTGTTCCAACCGAGCAGGAATATCAGGGCTTTCTCAGCCTCACCCACCCCACAGGGTGTTTGTTGTGGGGAGAGGAAAGGGAAGGTGACTGTAACCACTTTGAGACTCCATTGGGTAGAGAAAAGAGGCATATAACAACCAGCTCTTCTTCTTCTTCTTCTTCTTCTTCTTCTTCTTCTTCTTCTTCTTCTTCTTCTTCTTCTTCTTCTTCTTCTTCTTCTTCTTCTTCTTCTTCTTCTTCTTCTTCTTCTTCTTCTTCTTCTTCTTCTTCTTCTTCTTCTTCTCCTAAAATCTGATCAGGATCTTCGGCCCCAACAATGTCAACTAGGCCTCAAGCAGGGCCAGGGCCTTTTCAGCCCTGATCCTGGTCTGGTGGAACGCCCTCCCTGCTGAGATCAGGCCTCTGTGATACCTTGGACAGCTCCACAGGGCCTGAAAATCAGAGCTGTTCTGCCAGGACTAAAATCGTCTCAAAATCCAGGCATCTCTGTTCAGGGCATCAGTCAAATTTCCATCGGAATCAGGGGACCCACATCAATCTTGCCGCTGTAAGAAGGAAGCGGTTTGACAATATTTAAGGGACCTATTATAGATTTTAATGTTATAGTGTTTTATTGTATTATTTTATTGGTCTAAATTTGTTGTTATCCACCCTGAGCCCCCAGTGAAGGGCAGGCTATCAATCAAACCAATCAACCAATCAAAATTATTATTCTACCTCTAACACCAAACAAGTGCCTGAGCTCACCTGGGTTGCCAAACAAGCACATGTCCAATCTCACAGAACACTCTGAGCCGGAATAGAACTTCGTCAAAATGCTCAGTTTAATTACTGTGTAGGACTATGGACTGGCAAACTAGGCTTAATGACTCCAGTCAGGAAAAGAGAAGAAGAAGAAGAAGAAGAAGAAGAAGAAGAAGAAGAAGAAGAAGAAGAGTTGGTTCTTATATGCCACTTTTCCCTACCCGAAGGAGGCTCAAAGCGGCTTACATTCACCTTCCCTTTCCTCTCCCCACAACAGAAACTCTGTGGGGTAGGTGAGGCTGAGAGAGCCCTGATATCACTGCCCGGTCAGAACAGCTTTATCAGTGCCGTGGCGAGCCCAAGGCCACCCAGCTGGCTGCATGTGGGGGAGCGCAGAATCGAACCTGGCATGCCAGATTAGAAGTCCACACTCCTAACAACTACACCAAACTGGCAAGGAACCCAAAAGCTGTTTCTTCCCTTTATTCAGCCATTTTGTTATTCTCAGGAACTGTTTCTGGCAGGCCTCAAGCATGAGATTTTGGAGAGTGCATTTACCCTGTAAGTCTGATAACAACCAATTGCCACCTGATTATTGCTTTTACTGAGTATAAATCCAGCCCTTGCCCACATCTGATTGGGGACCCATCTTGTGCCTTGTGTACATCCGCAAATAGCTTTCCACACACCGCTCCTCTTACGGAGTCCCTAAATGGACGGCTCCTCTCCGAGATGGCAATTTTGCAATAAATTCGCCGGAATGTGACTCCGATGAGGCGGCCCTCACTAAAGTGGCTCATACAATCCCCTGATGGTGAGCCTGTGGCACATCAAGGTGGGTGCCGAGCTACCGGCTACTTTGCGTCAAACGGAAAACTAATGGAAGCCTCGGATAGCTTTTCTAATCACCCCGAGCCTTGCAAGTGATTGAAGGTCTCTGCTGTTTGATTGCAATGTGGCACCTGTGGTGAACATGGAGGTGTAAGGAACATGAAGAAATTGCCACAGTGGGAACACACGCCGATGGCGTGCAATGTGACCAATTGTGGTTTGCCACACTCGGCGGGAACTGAACACTGACTCCCATTACAGCTAATGGACAAGAGCTGTTTGGAGGTGCATGCAAAAAGCAGCTCGTGAGCAGAGCTGGCGCATCTTCAGGTGTTTCTCTCCCCTTCTCATCTCTCCTGTAGGGCATCCTACATCCTAGAGAGCCAGTATGGTGTAGTGGTTAGGAGTGAGGACTTCTAATCTGGCATGCCAGGTTTGATTCTGCGCTCCCCCACATGCAGCCAGCTGGGTGACCTTGGGCTCGCCACAGCACTGATAAAATTGTTCTGACCGGGCAGTGATATCAGGGCTCTCTCAGCCTCACCCACCTCACAGGGTGTGTGTTGTGGGGAGAGGAAAGGGAAGGCGACTGTAAGCCGCTTTGAGACTCCTTTGGGTAGAGAAAAGCGGCATAGAAGAACCAACTCTTCTTCTTCTTCTTCTTCATCCTTTCAAACCTATGGATCCTCCTGTTTGTGATGGTCCATCTGGGAACGATCAACTTGGCCATGAACACATTTGCTTATGTTAAGGCTGACCATGAAGATCTTGGGAAGCAGCTGAAATGGATGGGGGCACAAGAGGTTTTCTCTTCGATCCTGCCTGTCAGGGGAAGAGGAACATCGGGAGCTGAAGACAATGAAAGTGAACCACACAATGAAAGTGAACCACTGGCTGGGTTGGTGGTGCCACAGTATTAAAATAAACAGGAATGACAGAGCTGCACCATGCGAATTTCTTCTTGTCCTTTTCTGCCTTATTTACAGGGGGAAGACTTGCCAGAGCATTCCCCGGTTCATTAAACACTTTCACAGAATAATTTTCTTCAGTGACAAGTAATCCTTTTGTGTTGCATACAACAGCTTTGCAAAAACAAAAAAACAAAATACCCTGTAAATGTAGCAAAATATCCTCTGACCTTGAAAAATATAACATACGTTTCAGTTTACTCTTAGTCAAATATGTGGAAGGCTGTGAGTTGTGGTCAAAGCCGACATCGATAGCACTTCCTGGACTGTCTTTGATTGTACTGGACTGTTTATCAGTCATGTGTTGGCGGTGCCAGCTGGTGGGATTTGGATTGTGGCACCACAGGATAGGTTTTCTATAAGAAGGCCTGATAGCAGAGGATGGGCTTCACTTATCCATGCTGGCGAAGAACGTGTTTGGCGGGAAAAGGAGGTGGAGTGGCGCTGTATGTGAGGAAAGGGCTTGCCTGTCAAGAAATATTAGAGGAGGAGAGTGTCATTCCAATGGAAAGTATCTGGGTGAAGATAAAGGTAAAGGTAAAGGTATCCCCTGTGCAAGCACCGAGTCATGTCTGACCCTTGGGGTGACGCCCTCTAGCGTTTTCTTGGCAGACTCAATACGGGTGGTTTGCCAGTGCCTTCCCCAGTCATTACCGTTTACCCCCCAGCAAGCTGGGTACTCATTTTACCGACCTCGGAAGGATGGAAGGCTGAGTCAACCTTGAGCCAGCTGCTGGGAATGAACTCCCAGCCTCATGGGCAAAGCTTTCAGACGGCTGCCTTACCACTCTGCGCCACAAGAGGCTCTTGTGTGAAGATAAGGGAGGGCAAAACGTAGGGTATAGTGGTTTATGTCTGCCACAAACCACTTGATCATGGCAAGGAAGTGGATGCTGGAGAACTTAATTTGAAAATGGTACCAGATACATATCAAGATTCCTGCCCCCCCCCCCCACAAACTCACAGCCAAGTTAGATCAGCAGGGGAATTGACTGCCTAAGGAGGTGGAGCCGCCCCCCCCCCCAACTGGTAGTTTTCACGCAGCAGCTGAATAAGTACTTATCCTGGATGCTTGAGGCTGATCCTGAGCTTGGGGTTGGACTAGATGGCCTGTATGGCCCCTTACAACTCTAGGATTCTGTGATTCTATCCAGTCACAGAAGCCAGTGTTGTGGTAGTGCTTTGGAGAGAAATCTTTGCTTTGCCATAAGAGGCCTGGAATGAACTCATGTCACATGCTCTTATCATTTGATTTCAATTAGGGTCCTTCCAATGATTTCCCCTGTAAGGTCAAGACTTGCAAAACAGCCTTGCTTTAAAAGTCTGTCTACACCATTGATATATATGTTGGTAGGGGAATTTTCTGGTGACTTTTATGGCGACTTTTATGGCAATTAGTTTTATTTTTATTTTTGATGTGAAAATATCTTATGCCTCATGCACAGCTAGTTGCACAGTTCTGAATGTGCAACGGAAATCATTATGGAAGTGGGAGGGGAGGGGATAGATGGCTGCCATCTTCAGGGGAGAGAAGCCTTGAAAGTTTTGAAACCTCTGAGAGTAGAAAGCTGCCACTGTCTTCGGTGTCTCATTCTCCGGCTCATCATGAGGTGCAAATGATGCAAGATGCTTCTGAGAATGGGAGATGGCCACCATCTTCAGTGCCTCCTCATGGAGGAAACCAGGCCATTCCGTGTGAGGGGAGCTACTGCTCCCTCTCCCTCCCTCCCTTCTTGAAGCTTTAATTTAGTTTATTAAATTTCTATGCCATCTATAGAGCCTCTTGTGGCACAGAGTGGTAAGGCAGCAGACATGTAGTCTGAAAGCTTTGCCCATGAGGCTGGGAGTTCGATCCCAGCAGCCGGCTCAAAGTTGACTCAGCTTTCCATCCTTCCGAGGTCAGTAAAATGAGTACCCAGCTTGCTGGGGGGGGGGGTAAAACAGTAATGACTGGGGAAGGAAATGGCAAACCACCCTGTATTTAGTCTGCCATGAAAATGCTAGAGAGCGTCACCCCAAGGGTCAGACAAGACTCAGTTCTTGCACTGGGGATACGTCTACCTTTACCTTTATACCATCTATCCTAGAGACTGGCTCTGGGTGATGTACAACACATTACAAATACAATTCATTAAAATAAAAAAAAATTAAAATAAAATAGCAGTAGAATGACTTTGGATTAGCTGTTAGCCATCCAAATGTCCAGTGTCAGCAAGCTGATGTTCATAGCTACCACTGTCTAGGTAAAAGCAGGCAGTGGTGTGGATCTCCCACAATCAAATGATGAATAATATTATGTGGGAAAGGTGGGGTCATTAGAGCTCAGTGTGGTGACTGTGGGGGAGGAGCTTGAGAAGCTAGACATGATCGATGTTGGGAAACACCTAGAGTTTTAAGAATGGAGCCTGGGGAGGACAGGAACCTTGATGGGGTACAATGTCAGACAGTCCACACTCTAAAAACATCATTTTCTCCAGGGAAACTGATCCCTGTAAATAGAACATAATAGGGGCTGGTCAGCCGTGAGCAGTGGCTGTGATCTCAACTCAGAAGGGTGACAGAGGGTTTCTTTGGTCTCTAGTCCAGGTGGTTTTTATTTGACCACTGGGCTTCCAAGTTCTTCCCCTGACACCATACACAGCCCTTTTTTAGCCTTGAAAACCCCACCCAGGGGTGGCCATGAGTCAGCTGAGACTTGACGGCATTTGCCGCTGCCACCACTACCACCACCACCACCCTCCTTCCAGGACAGTTCTTAGGATGGCATTCTGAGCGCCAAACTTCTGCTGTAAAGTCGAATCGCCTTCTCTTGCATATTCTGTATAAGTCTGGTCACATAAGCCTGAATTGGTGGCTTTCCAGCATGGGCAACGGGATTTCTGATTCCTGCCCTTGAAAACAATAGCCATAGATGAGTAGCAATGCCAGAAGTCCTTGATACCGCGGTGTGAATCCTGCTTATTTCCTTGCTTGATTAATGCAACCATCTAGCTCACCACAAAAGCATTGTCTTGTTGGGTGAAGTGATGCTCCCGTCCATTCCACCTCCCTAGAGTTTCCCTATGGCTGCCGCGTAAGATAGTTTCATATAGATCTTGTGCAACAGTCTGGTTCTCGCAACCCCCCCACCCCCTCTGTTACCTAGCCTAGTCTGTAAGGGTTTTCACTCTGTGCATTTAATAAAGGGAGCTCTGGCTGGGATAAAGGGCGGGGTTTAGTCATTTCTGTGTTTCCCCTTAAAAAGCCTGTATGTACATTCTCCTTGTCTTGTTTGTGTCGTGTACCGTGGCAATGTTTCCAAAAAGCGCACACTCAGAGTCTAAGCAAAGACTCGGTAGTTTCTTTTCAGAAAGGAAACAAGAGCATCACACAAACTCCTGCAATGCTTCAGAAGAAGGCCACGGAGTTCAAAGAACATTTACAGAGTCTAATCCCCTGCCTCCAGCCATTCACCATTGGAGTTCACACAGAACAGTTCTTATCTTCTAAGGAAAAGGCTGTTTGCAGCGAACTCCTCTAGGCGCGAACGAATTGCCAAAACATCTGGAGTCGCGATAGAGGCTATAGTGAAATTATGGCTTGTTTTGTACTTCGGTTTAGAACACTGGCTCAGGTTTCAGGCCTGCATTTTGAGAGCAGGCCGAAAAAGATGAGTTTTATTGTGCAAGTATTGGCTCTCAATTAGAGTGGCTACACCTTGGCCTTTGAGGCCAGTTGACAGAGTCTATGGCAGAGATAAGGCAACAAGCTACAGGTGTGTGCAATTAAGTGTTTAAAGAGAGAGCAGCCTTTATGCTCACTGATCTCAGCTTTCCAACTCACGGCTTGTGAGTGGCTCTCCTTCGAGTCTTCTGCCTTGGCATCAGGGATCCCATTGGTTTAGTAATCAGTTGGCAAATGAATATAATGGGCTTTCATGTTGGCAATCCCACATGGGATTAATTATTGTTTAGACGTATTTATTGTTTAGACTTATTGCCCGCCACTCCCAAACTGGCTCATGGTGGGTGACATCCATATTGAAAACCCCATTAAAACAATTCCGGACATCCATCCATGTACATTAAACAGATTCCTAAAAATTTTTAAAAACCATGGCGGTCTGCAACCCACTAAGCCGCCCAGAAATCTAGCACAAGAGTGGGAGGAGTGAGCATAGATAACATAGAGAATGTTTACACTCTTAACACTGGGCTATCAGATCTTCCTCACCACGCCGGCCTCAACCGTAGACCTGGCGGAAGAGCTCCATTTTGCAGGCCCTGCAGAATGTCAAAAGCTCCAGCAGGAATAAAGAAATTCAATTTGGAATACGCTTTGTCACACCATCTTGCATTTGCATCACATTTGTTGTGCCTGGTTTGACCATTCTGAAACTTTGGACTCTGGACTTTGAAATTCTACTTATGAACTTTGCCATCCGTCTGGGCTTCAATGAGTATAAAAGTGATAGAAATAATTTACATCTTTATTTTCTGCACTGCTAAGTGTATATTACCTTTGTGCAACTCAATGAAACGACATTTTTTAAAAGACGTGTTTGTTTCTTGAACAAGCTTAGTGGTAACCCTGTGCCTTTTTTTTGAATGTCGCCCCACTATATAGTTCTGTGGCCTCCTAGCTCTGAGTTGAGATGCTGATAGAACTCAAGATTGCCCCTGGGTTTTGGGAGTCTAGGGAGACATTCAGAGGTGGTGGCAGACTACCTTGCAGGAAGCTTGGAGTAGCCAACTTTCTCGCTTTTTGTCATGGTGTCTTGTTCCTCTTGTGGACGTGGCCCCAGCTGGTTCTCAGGACTTGGCCCTGCCTGCTTGGAGTGTGATCACAGAGACCATCTGGACCTGGACTTGAGAACTTGAAATGGGGGAGGGGGGGATGATTGGAGCAACTCTCTCCGCAAAGGGTTCTGCGACTCAGGTCAAAGATGTCAGGAGACAGATCAACTCCATCAAGGAAGCCACTGTCCTGTTTGCAAGACCTCAGAAAGATTTCAATGATAGGATATTAATTCATTGGGGGTCTTCTGCCAGGTTTATGGTTGAGGCTGGGGTGGCAAGGAAGATCTGATTCCCCCCCCCCTCCGCAGTGCTAGGCAGCAGCTACGTCATGTGTCAGCTATGGCCTGCTTTTCCCACTTCCTCTATTAGATCCTATGATGTTCTTGGGGGGACAGGAGGCCGCCTTGTTCTGGGTTTTATTGCTGTATAATCTTTTTACGTCATGTATTGTCTTATCAAGTTTTTATTGGGGTTTTTAATATGGACAACAGAGAATGAGGTGGCTGGATGGAGTCACTGAAGCAGTAGGTGCAAACTTAAATGGACTTCGAGGAATGGTAGAGGACAGGAAGGCCTGGAGGATCATTGTCCATGGGGTCGCGATGGGTCGGACATGACTTTTCACCTAACAACAATATGGACAACTTGTACCCCACCATGACCTGGTTCCTGGGAGCGGTGGAAAATAAATCTTAATAATAACAACAACAATAACAACAATAACAACAATAACAACAATAACAACAATAACAACAATAACAACAATAACAACAATAATAATAATTTGGTGCTGGGAGGGGCAGGGCAGAGGGGAGATAATGTATTTGGTTTGAATCCCCAGTCTTAGCACGAACCCTGTGATGTTCTGTCTGTTCCTTCTCCAATAAAGAGCTTTCATTTCCTAAATGAAGCCTGATTATTGGGAATAATTAAAGACTTTCATAGCTGTATGTCAGAAGCGAATTGAGAACACATGATCCACACAAGCCAGAGGTTAATTTATACATCCTTGGCAACTATTTATGCCTGGTGTTACAAGCAACGGAGTGGCGGGTTTGGGGTCCTTTGTACCTGCAGGGCTGCCTTCTCCCTTACACCGCCCAGAGGAATCTGTGTTCATGTACACAAAATCTGCTCCAGATTTCCAGACCTAGTGAAGTCAAATTGGCCTCAACAAGAGCCAGGTCTATCTCTGCTCTGGTGCCGGCCTGCTGGAATGCTCTCCCAAGTGAGATCAGGGCCTTCGGGGACTGAAAAGAGTTGTTCCACCAGGGTTGTGGTTGAAGCCCACAGACCACCACCAACTACTGGCCTCCCTACACAGACAATAGCTGCACAACACACAGCTGACAACATCATAGCACTTTTCTCTTCCCCACACACCCGCTGGAGAGAAGGCAGTGAACTCTTGGGTTTTTAATGTAAAGCAGTTTTAATAATTTAAGTGTTTTAACTCTTGTTCTGTATTGATATGCTGTGAGCTGCCCTGAGCCCTTGGAGAAGGGAGGCGTAAAAACCAGAAAATAAAAATAAATAAATATATATTTGGGAATATTCTCCTTGCCTAACATGCCTTGAAGGGAAAACTGTGATCCCTTTTCTGCCAATAAAGGATTTTCTTCTCTTTTTCCCAGCCCAATGAAATGTATATGAACCGCGCAGGGTGCCTCATTGGCTCTCCAAGTACCTACTAACTAGAGCATTATGTACGAAGAGCCACGTAACAAAGTGTGAAATCTCTCTGCATCTCACAAATTTCGGAAAAGGATTTCCTCTTCCTTCAGAGTTCCATTACGGCCTGAATTTTTTAATGTGCTGATTCAAATCTGGAGAGTTCCTGTCAGAAAAATAACTTTGCTAACAACAAACCAGAAATATTATTGGAAAGGAGATTCCCTGGCAAACACTCCCTTATACACAGTGAGGAGGTCGAGGCCCTAACAGAGGGTGGACTCTGTAGCATTATACCCCACTGAAACTCTGCCCTCCCCAAATCTCCGGGCTGGCAAGCCTGTGTGTTCCCCTCTTTTCCGGTCCCATCTATATCTTCTGCCCACAGTTGCTCCGGCCTCCATCTCCTCCGACAGATGGAGATGATTAAACCCTGTGTGGAAGAGAGCAAAGAATGGTGCATAATCATAATGAAATATGAGAGCAAGCCCAGACATGAACAAGCTCTGACACATCTGGCGTGAGGGAAATATACCCTCGCAAAAAGAAGTCTCATCTGCAGTTCCGGAAAGCAAACAAGACCCGCAGAACGAACATCGGCGGAGATGAATTTGTTATTTGCAGTCGCAGCATTATGGGATGGCTTCCCAAACTAATGCGTTGTTACCTGATGAAGAGAGAAGAAAGAAAAAAAGAGAAAAAAAGAACTCTCCGGCATGTCACCTTTCATTAAAACGGTGTTTGTCTGAGGTTTTATTATTTGCGGTTGCTCATCTGTAAAATTAGAAGTTTTAATTCTTCACAGCGTGTCACCTTTTAAAATTCTGCTCTGTTGACACGTGCACCCCCCCCTTCCCGGCACAACTGTAGGGGAGACTGGAAATGAAATTTAAAAGAAAATTAGCTAATGTGGGAGCTGACAAATGAAGCACTGAAGTCGATGCTCTGTTGCATGCGGGGATCTTACTTAAGAGGGAAACGTCGGATGTTCTTTTCGCTGCTCTAGAAGCACTGAGTGTCTCTCTTACCTCGAAAGCTCTCTGGGTCGAACTCGCAGGTGAAGAAAGAGAAGGGCCCATCGACTCAGCCAGAAGCATCACGTAGCAGAGGACTGGGGTGTGTGGCCTGAGCAAATCCCCCCCCCCCAAGAAAAATACTAGAAGAAGAAGAGTTGGTTCTTATATGCCGCTTTTCCCTACCCGAAGGAGGCTCAAAGTGGCTTCCAGTCGCCTTCCCTTTCCTCTCCCTACAACAGACACCCTGTGGGGTGGGTGAGGCTGAGAGAGCTCTGATATCACTGCTCGGTCAGAACAATTTTATCAGTTACGTGGCGAGCCCAAGGTCACCCAGCTGGCTGCATGTGGGGAAGCGCAGAATCGAACCCGGCATGCCAGGTTAGAAGTCCGCACTCCTAACCACTCACCAAACTAAAATGTCATGAGGGCAGCTGGATAGGGGCAGCTGGATGGCTAGGGAGGCACTATGACTCAGTGGAAGAGTATCTGCTTTGCATGGGAAATGTCCCAGGTTCAGTCCTGGGCATCTCCTGTTTAAAAGACCAGGCAAGAGGAGATGCAAAAGACTTCTGTCGGAGCCAAATGCCATTTTGGGCTGTATCAACAGGGGCATCACATCAAAATCACAAGATGTCATAGTCCCATTGTATACGGCACTGGTCAGACCACACCTGGAGTACTGTGTGCAGTTCTGGAGGCCTCGCTTCAAGAAAGACGTAGATAAAATTGAAAGGGTACAGAGGAGAGCGACAAGGATGATCTGGGGCCAAGGATGATCTGGAGCCCTATGAAGATAGGTTGAGGGACTTGGGAATGTTCAGCCTGGAGAAAAGGAGATTGAGAGGGGACATGATAGCCCTCTTTAAGTATTTGAAAGGTTGTCACTTAGAGCAGGGGTCCACAACCTTTCTAAGGCTGCAGACTGGCCTTAGTGGTGGGGAGGGCGATTGCGTGGCCGCGCATGCCATGCATGCGTGGCAGGTCCACGCATGCGCATTTGCGCCATGCGTGGCCGCAAACGAGCATGTGCGGCACTTCCGTGCATGTGTGCATGCGCGAAACTGCCGCACATGCGTGTTGGCAGCCGCACATGGCGCAAACGCGCATGCACGGACCTGCTTCCCTCTCCCCCTCCCACAAAACGAAGCTTGCCGGGCTGCAAGGTAATCGGCCGCTTTTGCAGCCAATTTGCTTGCGGCCTGGGAAGTTTCTTACTTCGGGGGGGGGGCAGGGAGAGGGAGCTGTGGCCCAGTGGTTGGGGACCACCGACTTAGAGGACGGCAGGATGCTGTTTCCGTTGGCTGCAGAGGAGAGGACATGCAGTAATGGGTTTAAACTACAAGTACAACGATATAGGCTAGATATCAGGAAAACAATTTTCATAGTCAGAGTAGTTCAGCAGTAGAATAGGCTGCCTAAGGAGGTGGTGAGCTCCCCCTCACTGGCAGTCTTCAAGCAAAGGCAGGATACACACTTTTCTTGGATGCTTTAGGATGCTTTGGGCTGATCCTGCGTTGAGCAGGGGGTTGGACTAGATGGCCTGCATGGCCCCTTCCAACTCTATGATTCTATGATTCTAGCCTCTGGAGAGCTACTGCTGGTTTGTATAGGCAATTTGATTTTGGTGGACTGAACTTGGGACAGGATGCTGGGCTAGATGGACCATGGATCTGATCCAACAGGGCTCTTTTTATGTTCTTAGAAAGGGCCTCAGCCTTTATGACCTGTTGTTGACCAGAGCAGTGGTCCCCAACCCGCGGGCCGCGGCTCCTTCTTCCCTCCCCTCCTGAAGTGAGAAGCTTGCCGGGCCGTGAGCTAATCGGCCGCTTTGGCCGAAGAGAAGGTTGCCGAGCCGCAAGCTAATCGGCCGCTTTAGCTGCCGATTTGCTTGCAGCCCGGAGGGGCCGGGAGGGGAAGCCACGGCCGCCGGCATGGCGGCGGCGCAATCACGCGTGCGCGGACTGCTGCGCACGCATGTTTGCGCTCCTGCCGGGTGTAAACGCGCGTGCACGGCAGTCTGCGCACGTGCGTTTGCACTGGGGCTGCCGCGCGTGTGCGGGCCCCCGGGCTGCCCTCTCCGCCCACTACGCCACAGCGGTCCGCAGCAAGCGGAAGCTTGCGGACCGCTGCTTCAGAGGAACTGGTTGGCCCCTGTGTGAGAAAGGATGCTCGACTAGACGCACCATAGATCTGATTGAGCAGGGCTCTTTTTATGAAGGGTGTCAGCCTGGATGCTAAGCTGCTGGCCTTCCAGACAAACTAGTTGTCCCCTGTGTGAGACAGATGCTGGTCTAGGTGGACCACTGGTCTGATACAGGAGGGCTCTTTTGGTGTTCTTAGGTAGGCCTTGGCCCCTATGCCCTGTTGTTGACCCTCCAGAGGAACTGGTTGTCCCCTGTGTGAGACACATGTTGGTCTAGATCAGGGGTAGTCAAACTGCGGCCCTCCAGATGTCCATGGACTACAACTCCCAGGAGCCCCCTGCCAGCATTCGCTGGCAGGGGGCTCCTGGGAATTGTAGTCCATGGACATCTGGAGGGCTGCAGTTTGACTACCCCTGGTCTAGATGGACCACTTGTCAGTGTCAGGTTTGTTAGAAAACCCTGTCATAAATTAGCCTGAGTTTCTCCATGACAGTTAGATTGCTTGGTGCCTGGGAGCCCCAGGTCCTATATCATGCATGCTCATTAAAAGTGAAACTATGTTATTGTAGCCATTATCTCTGAATGTACTTTTCTGTGAGGCCTCTCGGCTGGGTCTGGTTCTGCTAACCATAACATCTTATCTCAGCCTGAAGACAGCCAAGGACATGTGAAAGTAACACTGTTTTTAATTGCATTTGTCTCCTCTTTCTCTCCTCCCCTCCCTTGGGAACGTTCAAGTTTTGGGCGGGAGAATTGTATTGATAAGAAGAAGCAAATCTGTCCTCAGGCAGATTTGACTTCTCTAGTCTAGGTGTATGAAGTGCTTCTCATTAAACTTTCTATTTCTAAGAAGTTGTTTGTGAGTCCTTGCAACGTCTGACATTAAGTCAAATTGCAGCTGCGGCAGCGGCTGCCGATGGGAGGGTTGCTGCAGCCCCTGCCCACCCCCTCCTGCCCCTGGTCCAATGTGACTATGGACTTTATCACGGACCTGCCTCCCAGCCAGGGTAAAACTGTGGTTTGGGTGGTAGTGGATGCGTTTTCAAAGCAAGCTCACTTCATCCCCTGCGTGGGATGAACGTCTGACAGTCAGATCCAGCAGGGCTCTTCTGATGTTCTTAGGAAGGCCTTGGCCCCTATGCCCTGTTGTTGCCTTCCAGAGGGGCTGGTAGATCCTTGTCTGAGACAGGATGCTGGACTAGGTGGACCACTGGTCTGATTGAGCAGGGCTCTTTTTATGAGGGGTTTCAGCCTGTCTGCCTAGTTGCTGGTCCTCCAGAGGAGCTGGTTGGCCCCTGTGTGAGACGGGATGCTGGACTAGATGGACCACAGGTCTGGTCCAGCAAGACCGTTGTGTGGCTCCTGTGTGCTTTTTATTCGAGCCCTCCTGCTCCTCTAGGCATCAGGCAGAGCCTTGGGAAACGCTCCAGCAACAAGCAGCAGGTCTTCCCTCAAAGTTCAGGCAACTTGGCGGGCTAAGGGAACACTGTGTCTCTGAAGAACAAAAATTTCCTTCATGTGAGCTAGCCCACCTGGGGTTCTAAAGAGAGCTCTGCTTTATTACTGCACCTTAAGCTGCATGACTTGGAAATACATCTTCATCAAACATTGATGACGTTGTCGGCCGGCTTTCAATTTTGCTGCCGCTGGTTCAGATAAGAAGTGCGTGTCTCCATAAAGGTCTTTCTGAAGTTCACGTCAGATATCCAGGACAGGAAGAAGAAGAGCTCTGAGCTCTGAAAAGTTTGAATCTGAGCCCAAAATCAGGGGCAAGTGAGGTTGCCACTTCCCAGGTTGGGCCTGGAGATCTCATGGTATTCCAGCTGATTTCCAGGCAACAGAAACCAGCCCTTCTAAAGCAGTGGTTCTCAACCTGGGGGTTGGGACCCCTTTGGGGGTTGAACAACCCTTTCACAGGGGTCGCGGCAGGGCAAGCAGCTTGGCTGGGGAGGGGCATCTACACAACGGCCTTGTGGGGTAGATTGAGACAAAACGTTCGCGTGTGTGGGGCAGCTGAAAAGAGCGAGATCGGCATGGTGGGACAAGAGGCAGAACTGAGAAACCCTGAAAAAAAAAACCAATTTCTATGCCGTCATGAACCGGCATATCTTCACACCATTGGTCAGTTTCTGGTTAATTTCTGTGAAAGAACCTTTGCATAATTTTATGGTTGGGGGTCCCCACAACCTGAGGAACTGTATGAAAAGGACAAAAGGTTGAGAATCACTGCTTTAAAGAACACTACAGCTTGTAGGATGGATTCTGTGGCACTGAGGTCCCTTCTCTGCTGGCTCCAGGCATCAGCCCCAAATCTCCAGCTACTTCCCATTGTGGAGTTGGCAACCTTATGAATGAGCATGGAAAGTGTTTTGGCCATTGCAATGTGTCATCTTAAATATGCTCTATTGCTCACTGAGGCTTTACAACTACATTCGGACTGTAGGTGGGGGGTGCTCCTATCAGTGATTACTGTTCCAGGGAAAGAAATTCCCTGCATGAAGAAACCTAATCCATCAGGGAAGAATCCTCATCTTGCTTTCTATCTGGAAGATTTATGTATGTGTGTGAAGATTTAGGGGTGTGTGTGTGTGTGTGTGTGTGTGTGTGTCATGTATGTGTGTGTATTTATGTATGTATGTATGTGCAGAGGAGGAGCAGAAGAGCCGGGTTTTTTTGTACCCTGCTCTTTACCACCCAAGGGAGTTTCCAAGTGGCTTCCATTCACCATCCCTTTCCTCTCCCCACAACAGATACCCTGTGAGGCAGGTGAGGCTGAGAGAGCCCTGATATTACTGAAGAAGAAGAGTTGGTTCTTATATGCCACTTTTCTCTCCCAAAGGAGTCTCAAAGCGGTTTACATTCGCCTTCCCTTTCCTCTCCCCACAACAGACAGCCTGTGAAGGAGATGAGGCTGAGAGAGCCCTGAGATTACTGAAGAAGAAGAGTTGGTTCTTATATGCCACTTTTCTCTCCCAAAGGAGTCTCAAAGCGGTTTACATTCGCCTTCCCTTTCCTCTCCCCACAACAGACACCCTGTGAAGGAGGTGAGGCTGAGATAGCCCTGATATTACTGAAGAAGAAGAGTTGGTTCTTATATGCCACTTTACACAAAGGATTCTCAAAGTGGCTTACAATCTTCTTCCCTTTCCTCTCCCCACAACAGACACCCTGTGAAGGAGATGAGGCTGAGAGAGCCCTGAGATTACTGAAGAAGAAGAGTTGGTTCTTATATGCCACTTTTCTCTCCCAAAGGAGTCTCAAAGCGGTTTACATTCGCCTTCCCTTTCCTCTCCCCACAACAGACACCCTGTGAAGGAGGTGAGGCTGAGATAGCCCTGATATTACTGAAGAAGAAGAGTTGGTTCTTATATGCCACTTTACACAAAGGATTCTCAAAGTGGCTTACAATCTTCTTCCCTTTCCTCTCCCCACATCAGACACCCTGTGAGGTGAGTGAGGCTGAGAGAGCTCTGATATTCCTGCTCGGTCAGAACAGCTTTATCAGTGCTGTGGCGAGCCCCAGATCACCCAGCTGGCTGCATGTGGAGGAGCATGGAATTGAACCCAGCTCACCAGATTAGAAACCTGCACTCCAGACCACTACACCAAGCTGGCTCTCCTTGACAGCAATGTAACAGAAGAAGCAAGACCGGAAGGATGTACAGAGGAGCGTAAAGTTTGCTCCCTGTTGGAATAGTAATTGTGAAAACGGCTGCGGTGCGTGCATCGATTTCCCCCCAACGATTCTGTGTCCAAAGACGATCCTGTGGAGAAAATTGGGCTGCGGAATCGTCAGTGTGCCTGAAGTCAAGGCCTCTATTGTTACATGGAGATAGCTGCAGTTAATTTCATATTACAACCCGGATGCTAACAAAGTTGTATGGACTTAAATGAGCACAGGCTCCGTGGTGACTGAGGTGCCCTGATGGACTCTTCTCTCACATAAGCCTCTTAGTTAAATCGATGGGAGGTGCGGCCTACTTTAAATCTGCTCCTTCCGTTGTTCCGAAAGCAGACTTCCTTGCACTATGATGGGGCTGGGGGGGGGGGGCAGGGGGAGGATGCTTCTTGCAAGCCACATTTCGGCTTTGGAATCCTGGGTTTCATTCAGAACAGATTCCAATTTTGTCATTTGCTGATAGCGAAGACGCGAGTGAATGCTAATGGGGCACGGGCCATGGTGATAGCACCGTTGTTCTGCCCGGTTCTCCTATTGTTGAAGCAAAATTATGTTTCGTTCAGACACGGGAATGGTGGTAAACACCGGGGACTTGTTTCCCTGCAGAAATCTCTCTGTGGATTAATGGGGCTGAGCTAAGAGCCTTTTGACTTGTTTACCACCTTGGGTGGCCAAGTGCTTGCTGGGGAGGGGGGGGGAGTACTTTTGGGTCTGCCCTCTGTTTCCCATTCCTGCTCTGATGAGCTGTAAAAATGGAGGGACTGGAATGGAGGGTCTGGATGCCTCAATGCCATCGCCAGATACATAACTGGATGTCAGTCAGTAACCTTTTATTGGCATAAAATATGTCTTAGACATATCAAAATAGGATTTAAAATTTCAACAAAATAATAAAATAGGCCATGGGGTTACATAACCAAACAGATCTTAAAATGATTAAATAAACTATAAAAGATAAAATACAAGGTAGGCAGCATATTATAAAAGCATCTTAGTTAAAATTCTGGCAACTAAAATGGTTACCTCTGGGTCTTTGTCAGAGAGCAGAAATTGCAAGGTCATCGATTTACTTACAGAAACTGGATGTA
The DNA here is from genome assembly GCF_049243985.1 of Paroedura picta. Lineage (NCBI taxonomy): Eukaryota > Metazoa > Chordata > Lepidosauria > Squamata > Gekkonidae > Paroedura > Paroedura picta. The sequence goes on along the minus strand of NC_135370.1, from coordinate 27,076,302 downwards.
ACTTCAGGGTACTGTGGAACATTTTAGGATTTCTCCCAACTCAATGGTTTGTACCATTATTTGTACCAAGAATATAGACCAGACCAGCCCTGAGATAAGAACATAAGAGAAGCCATATTGCATCTGGCCATTGGCCCATCCAGTCCAATGCTCTGTGTCACACGGTAGAAGGGCTAGAGCATCAGAAGCTCTCCCACTGTTGCCTCCCAAGCATCAAAGATATAGAACATCTCTGCCCCAGACAGTGTATTCCTTGTGGCTAATAGCCATTGATGGACCTCTGCTCCAGATGTTTATACAATCCCCTCTCAAAACTGACTATGCTTGCAGTTGCCACCACTGTATCCATCTCCTGCCACTGCAGCCTTCTGCTGGAAGCCATCTGGCTTCTGCCACTGCTCAGTAGTCTGACGGGAGCAAATAAGTTTTAAATCACCATTGTGTTGATGTTGTGACTGACATTATCTCCTGGACAAACTAGGATTGCCAGGTACTCGTAGCAAGGGGCAGGGTTGGAAGGGACTAACAGGAAGCAAACAGAAGCCTAGGTTGATTGCATCATTTCCGGCATGCACAGGAAATGATGTCACCTCATTGCCAGTGATGTTGGGACACCCTGGTACTCAGGCAAAAACTCTATGGGAGAAGCTGTTTTGACCATAGACTTTCCTCCACAAAATACCAGAGTGTCCCCTTGTTACTGGCAATGCAGTAATGTCACTGTGTTTCTGGCCTAGGCCTCCACGTGCTTTTGAGAAGTCCCCCTTGTCATCCAACTGGTGCTAGGGGGAGAAGACTGAGGGCAAGGGATTCCCCACCCTCAATGGGGGTCTGGGAACCCTAGCGTGAACAAAAAAACAATGTCATGCCACTCTAGGGTTCAGTGAAAACCTCATGGAGAGTCTCCACTGGCACCTAGGACAGTGTGTCCACACCTAACCTTCTGAGAGTTGCCAGCCATTGGCTGGGAACCTGAGCCCTCCTCCCTCAACAATGATGGTGATGAGCAGGCCCCAAGGTGTGTTGCCCAGCAGGTGAGGGAGGAAGGATGACCAAGTGAATTTAACGTGAAAGAATGGGAGGGGCTGGTGTTCCCTTTTCTATGGCTGCACTGGCAGATTTAAAGCATGATGGGAACAGATGTGACATGTCAGAGCTGTGATTAATGATACTTCCCCCTCCTGTCCTTATTGCCCATGGGTCCTGAAAACTCTTGCACAATTTGTTATTTTATTCCTGCACGAGTAGATGTCTGCCATCATTGTGGTTCATCAGACAGCTCATAAGTGAAATAAAACATGAACGGGATTTTTAAATATCACAAGGGCATTAGTGATATCTAAATTCAAACAAGCAGCTACCTACATCTAGTGAACGTTTGAAGGAACTGGGGTTGCCAGGTCCCTCCTGGAAATGGGGGGGGGGGGTAACTTACCAGTAGAAAAGCTTGGCTGGTGATCCCCAACGCTGACTAAGCTGAGACCATGCCAAGCAGTCCATAGCAAAGTCACTGTTTATTGACGATTACAACAGAGCAAGCATCTTCTCTAGTAAATACACAGAGCAGTGTTATTGGCAAAGACAAGGTACAAAGAAAGAAATGGGGTTTTAGCTACTCAGGCCCACAACCCTCAAGTTGAATGTGGGAAAGTTGGTTCTCACCTAAGTGATTGTTTGATTAGCAAATGTGGGAAACTAGGGCTGATTCTGCACTTATTTTGTTTTTTCTGTTGTGGGTCCTGCTGAATTCAGATCAATTTGAACCCGAGTCTTCCTCCCCCCCCCCCAATTGAAACAGAAAGTGTTCTACACTTGATTGGGGAAGTGAGGAGTGAGGAGGGGAGCCAAGCACAGCAGGAGTCTCTTTCTTTTCCTGAATAGGGGGGGGGGGATTGGATTGGAGACAGCAGAGGAGGGGGAAATAAATCCAAGAGGCAAAACTCTGCTGAGCAAAACATGGGCTTCTGGAGCACAGTCACTTTAAAACAGGGAGGGAAGCCTTGCAACTGGAAACCAGGAAGTCTTTGAACATGCCAATCAGGGAAGACTGCTTTGCTATGTCAGCATTGGAGGCATGGAGCAGGAAGTTAATTAGCAAAAAGCAGAAATCTACACTTATACTGATGGTGGTTTTTCAAATATTGAGACTTATATCCACTCTTGGATATTGTGGGGGAAAGGTAGAGTCACCACAGATCAATCACACATGTTTCAGAGGAAAAATTTAAAGCACCCAAAATGAAAATGGAAATAGAATTAGGTGTAGACGGGAGGGATTTATTCAATCTGGGAGTGGGTAAAATGCCCCGTGCAGACTACACCAAGGAGACTTGGCGGTTTCCAAATTCCATCCCAGCTGTGGCCCTCCCTGGGAACTGGGATGTCTTACAGCTCCTCCAAGGCTAGAGATATCATTAACATACATTGGCCAGAGCAGGGCTTCAAAGGAAGCCATGGTACACTGAAGAAACAAAGAACTCATGAAAGGAGGGGGGTTGAAGGCTGAGTATCTGGCATGGCTATCCTCCATCCAGGAGGAAGCTGGAGAAACTGGCATGGCACATGACAGCTTGGTGTAGTGGTTAAGAGTGGCAAAATCTAATTTAGAGAACTGGGTTTGATTCCCCACTCCTCCACATGCAGTGAGCAGGGTGACTTTGGGCCAGTCACAGTTCTCTCAGAGCTCTCTCAGCCCTACCAACCTCACAGGATGTCTGTTGTGGGGAGAGGAAAGGAAGGAGATTGCCAGATGCTTTGAGTCACAGAAGGCCTATTGGGTGACCTGGGGCCAGTCTCCATTCTCTCAGAGCTGTTTCAGTCTTACCTGCCTCACAGGGTGTCCCTTATGGGGAGAGGAAGGGAAGGCCACTCTGAGACTCCTTCAAGTAGTAAACAGTGGAATTAAAAAAAAAACTAGGTCTTCTCTATTTGGATAAAAACTCTATGGTAAAACGAGCTTCTACCATAGAGTTTTTGCCCAAATTCTAGAGTGTCACCTGGAAGTCACTGGTGTGATGATCTTCCTGTGGGACACGGATGATGCGGTCTAGGCCTTCAGCTCAGGGACAGGTCCTGGTTGTAGGGGACCCACACCTCGCTCAGAGAGTCTGGCCACTCTAGAGGAAACACTAAAACAATAAAACCATGTTGTTTTATGAATTCCCCGAACTTCAGACATGATACCAGGATTGATGATACTATTTTCTGAATGACTTCCCGTGATGTCTCATTCTTGCTGGAGCTTATGTTTTCATTCATGAGGATAGCAATCATTGAGAAAAAAAGATGTGGGGGATGGGTGAGAGAGATATCCTTATAATCACATCAAGTCTTTGTGAAATGCTGACTCATCACGGAAGCTATGGAAGTAATCAAGAAGGGGACTCGGTTTCTTTTTTTAATACGATCTTGATCCAGTTTCTTGGGACCATTTTATGGAGCCAACATTTCCGATCTGTGAATAGGGGAGGAAAAAAAATGCAAATGTTACAGGGGAAATAAAGGCCAGGAAAGTGTACTGCAAGCCGATACATCATTTCTTGTGCGGGGGGAAAAAAATCATCTACTGTGCCGATCAATAGAAGCAATTCAAGCTGATTGAATGTTGTAAGTCTTTGCCTTGCCCAAATTAAAAGTGTACTGGCCGATATTCAGAGGCTGTCCTGCCCTCCCCCCAATTATCTGTGTCAACATTTTCCTGTCAGCACGTCTGTAAAATTAATGAACCCGGCCCCCGTTTTGACCCACCTTTTCGTTCCTGCTTCCTAAGCCATTGTGCAAATACCTATAGAGCTAACACCGCACCTTTTTCTTTTTTTAACAAAAAAGATTGAAAAGCATCTTTGCAGCTGAAAAATGATTGACTTGATACTTAGGGCACTTAGCAAACAGCTGCTTACATGCTGGAGGATCATGTCAGCAAGGAACAGGGAAGCACTCATACCTTTTAAAATTCTTAAAGCCAGCTTGGCGCAGTGGTTAACAGCGGCGGCTTCAGATCTGGTGAGCCCCTACTCTGATTCCCAGCCACTCCTCCACATGAAGCCAGCTGGCTGATCTTGGGCTCGTCAAAACCCTGATAGAGCTGTTCTCACAGAGCAGTCCTGTCAGAGCTCTCTCAGCCCCACCTCCCTCACAGCGTGTCTGTTGTGGGGAGAGGAAGGGAAGGCCACTGTAAGCTGCTTTGAGACTCCTTCAGCAAAAATGAATGAACTGGGAGGAGTGGGTCGCGGTGAAGAGACAAATATAGAATAGTACGGACGTACCGGGAAACCAATATGGCAATAAAAAATATCCAAATTGGACTTATATAGAGTCGTCTCTCTTCAGTTTCAGTTATTCTTTAATTCTTATTTCGTACAAGTCCCGACGCGTTGCGCCTACAGCTTTTTCAAGGGACGGTTTTTTATATTTAAGGACCCACTTCAACTTATTAAGAAATCTCTTGACAGAGGATAAGGTCATACAATAGCTAAATTTAGCTTGTGGCGTTTCAGATGTCTGAAATAGCCATTTGACGGAGAGGCTGATCCCGTGAAGGCTCAAGGGGGTGGCAGGTGACAGTGGATGAGCAATAGATTTGTGAGTGTCCTGCATAGTGCAGGGGGTTGGACTAGATGACCCAGGAGGACCCTTCCAACTCTATGATTCTATGATTCTATGAAAAACTCATCCTGAAACTGTATGACCAAAGATGTATGTGCATATCTCTAAAGACAAATTGCAACATCAAGACAAATGCATAGATGGTAGTAAAGGCATATGGGTGGGTGGGGGATCAGCTTACATGGGTTCTGCCAGAGGCCTGGGGCCCTTGGAACTGCCCCACAACAACATATACTGCCCAGAGCTGCAAAGAAATGGGTGGTAAAGAAATCAAAATAAATAAATAAAATAATAAATATACTGATACCAACTCAGTGATGAGAATTGGATTTGATGAACTTAGATTTGAGATCTGAGTCTCAAGAATGTTATTCTCTCGTTCAGACTTAAACATGCCAAAGTTTTGACCAACTTAGCTTGCTCTTTTTAGACTTGTTTTCTTCTGCTTTTCACCGCCTCACCCACTTCTTTAGACGGTCATGCATGGCCGTGTTTCTTATCTTCTATTTACTTGGACCCTGGGCCAAATCGGAGCGCCTTAATTCAGTTAGATCCGCTGATCCACGAGAGTAAAAGACTGTCATTCTCTCCCTTTTGCCTTGTGTACTTTTTTCCATGCCCGTTGGACCCCTGCATCTATCGTTGGCTGATGATAATGGAGGCGCTGAAACTTTTTAAATTACAGCACCAGGCGAGAACAGCTCAGCTATAATTACTATGCTAATGACCAAGTAATATTTTAGCACTCCTGAGTGAGTTGCCAGTATTTTTAGTACCCATCACTTATACCCTGCAGAAGGTTTAAGAGCTGTTGTGCGTCCCCCGCTGGCTTCTCAGGCGGCGGTAGCTGTCACCGCTCCTTCTCCTCAGCGTAACGGCCTGGATCGTTGCCACTTTTCTCTCTCGTCCACACAGCTTGGGATAGCATAGGGGTTAAGCGTACCAACTGGCGTCTCCCTATCAAATCCGTAACCCAGTTGCGGAAGAGCGGGAACTGTAATGGATTCTTCTGCAAAGGATCAGCTCACATTGGGGGTTCAGTGACCATCTCATGGTTTTAATTTCTGGAATGTGTTTCTCTTCCTGGATGTGGCTATGCACCCCAGTGGACAATGATTCATCCTGACCTGGCTGATAAGGAAACTTGGAACTCCAACAAACTACCATCTGGAAAGTTGTCACCGGTGGTCCTCCTCAGAAAAGGGAGATACCTAGTCTATGGGAATACTCTGGGCTTGTAATCTGTAAACCACCCGTGGCGCCGCGGGCGCCACGGACTAAATAAAACAGTAAGGGGTTCTGGGGCGGGATGTGTCCGGGATGAGGAAGGGTCCAGATTGGACCCTTCCTCGTGACAGACAATCGGAGGGACCAATCGGCAGGCGCTTTGCGCCTGCCGATTGGTCCCTCTGATTCCCAGCCCCAGGAACTGCGAGTCGCGCACAGCGCGGCTCACAGTTGCTCCCGGCCTGACGCCTGAGGGAGCCCCCGGCAGTCGCGCGGAGCGCGGCTGCCGGGGGCTCCCTGCCCGGCGGCCTGATGCGGCCAGAGGCGCGAAGCCTCTCGCCGCGTCAGGCCACCGCCGCCGCAACTCCAGGACTCCTGCAACACATGCAGCCGCTCGCCAGCCGCTCGCCGCCGCCGAAAGACCCGCCGAAAGACTGCAGGTAGTCCGTCCCCCCATACCCACTCTCATTGCTAGCGCCCATTGCATTTCGAACTGCAATGGGCTATATTTCTAGTTTTAACATAAACACGATACAAATTTAAGCCAACAAATTGGTTTCAGCTGAAACCAATTTGGTTGGCATGTATTTTATGGCATTGACAAGGGAGGCCCTGCAAAACGTACGGGAGACATCTCATCCCTGCCCAGTCCCACTTTGTGAGTCCAGCCTAACCACCCAACTTGAAGTCCAGAAGCTGCAGTATCTGGGAGAGCCATGTTGATGTAGTGGTTAGGGGCACGGACTCCAAATCTGGAGCCGGGTTTGATTCCCCGCTCCTCCACATGCGGCCAAGCAGTAATATCAGGGCTCTCTCAGTCTTACCCACCTCACAGGTTGTCTGTTGTGGGGAAAGGAAAGGGAAGGTGAATGTAGGCCGCTTTCAGACACCTTCTGGTAGAGAAAAGCGGCATATAATAACCAACTCTTCTTCTTCAGTAATATCAGTGCTCTCTCAGCCTCCCCTCCCTCACAGGGTGTCTGTTGTGGGGAGAGGAAAGGGAAGATGATTGGAAGCCACTTTGAGACTCCTTCGGGTATAGAAAAGTGGCATATAAGAACCAACTCTTCTTCTTCTTGCCACATCTTAAAATAGAATAATAGAATCACAGATTTGGAAGAGCCCATCTAGTTCAACCCCCTGCTCAATGCAGGATCCACCTAATGCAGCCTTTCTCAACCTCTTTACCATTGAGAACCCCCTGAAATTCTTTAGCCTTCAAGAAGCTCCAGAAGTGGCACTATTGTGCAGAATAAGGTTGGGAAGTATAGCTGTGGACCACGCCCACCAGAGACTCCTCCCCTTCCCACCCCCTCCAGGCCCATCATTGGCCATTTTGGGTGGGATGGAGGGGTTGATGTGACCATATGTGGTCATATCACCCAATAAATGTTTAATAAATTAGAAATATATTTATATATAAAAATAAACTCCCACCCATTCAGGAAACCTTTCCAGGGCCATCAAGAAACCCTGGGGTTTCACAAAACCTGGGCTGAGGAAGCCTGGCCTAAAGTATCCATGATAAGTATCTGTCTAGCCTCTGCTTGAAGACTGCCAGTGACGGGGAGCTCACCACCTCCTTAGGCAGCCCAGTCCACTGTAGAACTACTCAGACTATGAATTTCCCTGGTACCGTTCTACATGTAATTTAAGCCCAATACTGTAAGTCCTCTCCTCTACTGCCAACAGGAATTGCTCTCTTCCCTCCTCCAAGGGACAACCTTTCAGAAATTTCAGGAGAGCATTATTGCTCTAAACTCAGTTTTTCATAGCAACAATGCCACAGATGCATGCACCCGGGCTGACACAATTGTTTCTTTTCTGCCATGCAGCCACATGGTTGTCAGGTCCCCTCTAGTGGGGGATGGTCGGGTAGGGTTGTCAGATCTAGGTTGGGAAATTCCTGAAGATTTGGGGATGGAGCCTGGAGAGTCCAGGCATTTCAGTGAGGAACAAGGCCCCAGATTCCACTCTCCAAAGCATCTGTTTTCTCCAAGAGAACCCAACTGTGGAGTCTGGGGGTGAGTTGTAATTCCAGGGAATCTCCGGGACCAACCTGGAGGCTGTCATCCCTGTTTCCAACTCTGGTTCAGGAAGCTCCTGGGAAGTCCAATGCCATAGAGTCCACCCTTCCAAGCATTCATCTTCTCCAGAGGAACTCTATAGAAGAAGAAGAAGAAGAGTGGACCTTCCCAGAAACTCTGCCAGCTCTGCCTTTGAGCCCAGCACAGGGTAAGGCTTGCGATCCTTCTGCTGCACTCCACCCCCAGCAACACATGTCCTCAACCAGACACAAATAGAAACCACCCTCTAGCAGGTTACCAAACACCCATTCACATGAAAATACTGTCCTTACGCACAGCAGCCTCAGAAGATGCGGAATAGAAAGGAAAACTGTTCACCTTGCCTGCAACTCTCCCAGGTGCTCCTTGTCTTTCTTTTTCATATGACTCAGCTCAATTCCCCATTCACTGGCTATCAGGGATGCTTTAGGCTGGCCCTGCACTGAGCAGGGGGTTGGACTAGATGGCCTCTACAGACCCTTCCAAGTCTATGATTCTATTCTATTTTTTTCCACTACCCACAAGAGATACCTGGTGAGAGAGCAGAGAGGGAACTGTGACTGGCCCAAGATCACCCAGTTGGCTGCATGAAGAAGAGAAGTGGGGAATTAAACCCAGGTCTCCAAGTTAGGGGTTGCTTCTCTTAACCATGACACCTAGCTGGCTCTTCCTACAGCAAGCTGGCTCCCCTGCTTGTAGTCTGAAGATGAAGTGTAATTTCATTCTGAGGGACCCCTAGGAAGCTGGCATCTCTATTGCTAATTCTGACATGGGAAGCTCCATTAAATGCTGCCAAATTTGGAGATATGGGGGTAGGGCCTGGGGAGGACAGGGACCCAGAGAGTCTCCCCTCCTGAGCATCCGTTTTCTCCAGGGGAGCTGACCTCTGTAATTTGGAGACAAGGTGTAATTCTGGGGGATCTCCAGGTTCCACCTGGAGGCTGGCATCTGGTTTTGAGACCCAAGAGAAAAAGAGGCTCTGGAAGGTGCAGTGGACCCAATCCAGAGAAGTAAGACCCAGACAAAACACCATGGAAATAATAGGAAAGAGCTTCATTTCCTCATGATCTCTCTCCACCCTGCTTTTTTGCACAAAACTTCATCATAGCGTTAAATCAGACCATCAGTCCAAAAGATTGCCTCTCCCCGGAAAAAAAAAAACACAACAACTTTCATTTGAAAAGAGAAGGTAATGACCCTGCATATTCATTTACTTAAAAGATGGATTCACTGATAATTGTCAGAATTTTTATACAGAAGGGAGCTGAAAGCAATGCAATTAGCTGAAAAAGACCACAACAATACTGTAAACCTGTCAGTGATCAATAAACCCGGGAGAATTGATATTTGCATGGCTTGTCAACATGAGCTACGAACTGGAATGCAGATTCCATAAATGCCTCGGGCTTGCGTTATACCTAAACTCAATAATCTTTGACGTGTCAATTTTGCCACCAGATACAGAAATATTTTTCAACATCAGGGGAAGGCCTCGGCCTCTCTGCCTTAATCTTGGCCCTCCAGAAGAACTGGTTGGCCACTGTGGGAGGCAGGAGGCTGCTCTAGATGGGCCCTCACTGGCCTGATCCAGGAGACCTCTTCTGAAGTTCTTATGTAGGGCTCAGCCTCTCTGCTCTATTGTTGTCCCTCTAGAGGAACGGGTTGGCCATTGTGTGAGACAGGAGGCTGGACTGGATGGGCCACTGGTCTGATCCAGCAGGGCTCTGCTAATGTTTTTATTAGAGGAAGGCCTCAGGCTCTGTGCCCTGTTGTTGGTCCTCCAGAGGAACTGGTTGACCTTGCATGAGGCAAGATGCTGGATTAGATGGACCACTGGTGAGATCCAGCAGGGCTCTTCTGATGTATTTATTAGGGGAAGGCCTCAGGCTCTGTGCCCTGTTGATGGCTGTGCAAAGGAAGCAGTTGTTCACCATGTAAGACAGGGTACTGGACTAGATGGACTATTGGTCTGACCCAGCAGGGCTCTGCTCAATGTGCTGCCCCATTAGGGCGCACCTGATCTCAGTCCCGATAGATACACCCTTGGCCCATAAGCCAAGTCCCAAATTGCAAGCCGATATCAAAGTCACAGTCCAATCCTGGCCTTTTCATGAACTGATCATCCCAAGTCAAGGGGGGGGGAGGGCAAGAGGATGGTCAAATAACAAACCGAAGTTGGGAACCGGGGAAGCAGAGTCCGAAGCCAAAATGAAGTCCAAATAACAGAGCCGTAGTCCAAGAAGCCATAAGCAGGAAACAGGAGATTGTCGGGCAGAGATTCGCTGAAGCATGAGTGGGTAAAGAACCGGAGCCGAAGCGACGGGAGGACTTAACGCTCAGGTTGCACTCATGCTGAAGGGCTGTTTAGGCTTTGCTTAAGTGCAGCCTCATTCATGAGTTGAGCAGCTGCAACTGGAGACTCAATCTCCATTTGCTGAGGCGACCTCACCTGGGCTCCATCTGACTTGACAGTGTGCCAGTGTGGCATTGTCTCCGACGTTCTGGCAAGCTGTCTGGGCTGTGGTGAGGCACTGCCACTGACTAGAGTGAAGCCAGCATGAAGGGCAAGGTGTCTGCCTGGCTGGGGCCTGGCTGTTTGTCTCAGCCAGGGCTTTGATCACCCTGATTGTCCCTCAGAACCTTGCTGCTCCACCCCGACTCTTAGAATCATCGAATCATAGAACCATAGAGTTGGAAGGGGCCATGCAGGCCATCTAGTCCAACCCCAAGCTCAAGGCAGGATCAGCCCTAAGCATCCTAAAGCATCCAAGAAAAGCTGGAGGGGCTGTGGCATGTGTTATCAGGCATGGCCAGTTGTAGAAGGGAGCGGTGATCCACCGGGTGGATCTGATAGGTCCGAGGGAAGGGAAGCGAAGCTGGAAGGCCACAGGGTTGATCTGTTCTAGCACTTGAAAGGGCCCTATGAAGCAGCCCTGTAATTTCTTGGGGGTTGGGTGGGTTGTAGGTGCCAGACGGAAAGCCAAACCTTGCTTCCTGTGGGGAAGGGTAGCCCTGCTGTCTGGTGGGCATCAGCTTGAGCCTTCTAGTGCAGGGGTAGTCAACCTGTGGTCCTCCAGATGTCCATGGACTACAATTCCCATGAGCCCCTACAATTCTCTTGAGCGTTTGCTGGCATCGTAGTCCAGGAACATCTGGAGGACCACAGGTTGACTACCCCTGTTCTAGTGCTCTTGCAGTTCTTGGTGGGTGACTTTTAGCACCTGGTGCTGGACCTGGAGTTCCTTCAAGTCTGCAGCTGCTGTGGGTGGGACGATGGCACATTCGCAGTTCCCTGCCTTTTTTCTTTACAAACAGGATGGGGGCCAAGGTTGGGGCAGTGGAAGGGTGGACGAACCCCCTCTTGAGGTTCTTGTCTAAGAACTCCTGAAGAGCCTGTTGTTCTGGCTCCAAGAGCACATTTTACCGGCAGAGGAGCCCCAGGTTTGAGATCAATCCCACAATCATATACCCGACGTGGTGGCTGGCGATCTGCTCCTTTCTCCCTGAAGGTGTCTGCATAGTCTGCATCCCCAGGCAGCAGTTCTTCAGCCCGGGTTGCAAACAGAAGCGCGGCCGAGTGGGAACATCCTTTTCCAAACCGCACTTCCAGCTCCTGCCAGTTGATGAGGGAGTTGTGCTGGGCTAACCAGTCCGTGCGAAGCACAAGAGGGAAGTGGTGCAGGTGAACTATGTTGAAACTCATAGTCTCCGAGTGTTGCTGCCCTTGTCGGAACAGGGGCTCCATCTCCCATTTGATCCCGTCTGCTTCCGTCAGGTGTCTGTCTGTGGCCTCCAGCTGTGTGGGACTGTCCTTTTCCTGAATAGGGAGAGCCAGTTTGGTGTAGTGGTTAGGAGCGTGGACTTCTAATCTGGCAAGCCAGGCTCGATTCTGCACTCGCCCACATGCAGCCAGCTGGGTGATCTTGGGCTTGCCCCAGCACTGATAAAACCGTTCTGACCGAGCAGTGATATCAGGGCTCTCTCAGCCTCACCCAGCCTCACAGGGAGTGTTGTGGGGAGAGGAAAGGGAAGGCGACTGTAAGCCGCTTTGAGCCTCCTTCGGGTAGAGAAAAGCGGCATATAAGAACCAACTCTTCTTCTTCTTCTTCTGTATTCTGTTCCTGGAAACATTTGTCCAAATAGGTTTGAGTGTCCCCAGAGTCCACTAAGGCATGCACCAACAGAAAAAAAAAAAAACCCACAGGCAGCTGCAGGCACACAGGCAAGAGCAGGTTGTTTATTCATCAAACCGGCCCATCTGTTCCCCCAAAGTGGCCAGGTGGGGGTGGGCATTTCCGACTCTGGACATGGGGTTGATGGTTTTCTCGGGGCACCATCCAGCATAATGATCTGTCCCCCTGCAATACAGGCAAAGATGGTACTGGCATCATTGCTGTTTCTCTGAAGGGTCCAGGCAGGTTTGAGCTCCCACCGGCTACATTGGTTCTCCCTCGTTTGGGAAGGCAAGTGGCTTGGGAGGAAGGCCGTGAAGTGGGGACCAGTTACTTCAAAGGTGAAGGCATGGCCCAGCATGGGTGACCCTGCACTCCTCTAAGTGGCTGTCAATCTGGTAACATAGCTGTATTAGGTCCTTCAAAACCCAGGGATGGTCCATGTGGGCTAATTCATCTAGTACCTCATCTGAGAGCCAGTTTGGTGTAGTGGTTAGGAGTGCGGACTTCTAATCTGGCATGCCGGGTTCGATTCTGCGCTCCCCCACATCAAGCAAGCTGGGTGACCTTGGGCTCGCCATGGCACTGATAAAGCTGTTCTGACCGGGCAGGAATATCAGGGCTCTTTCAGCCTCACCCACCCCACAGGGTGTCTGTTGTGGGGAGAGGAATGGGAAGGCGACAGTAAGCCGCTTTGAGCCTCCTTCGGGTAGGGAAAAGCGGCATATAAGAACCAACTCTTCTTCTTCTTCTTCTTCTTCTTCTTCTTCTTCTTCTTCTTCTTCTTCTTCTTCTTCTTCTTCTTCTTCTTCTTCTTCTTCTTCTGATAAGCTGGTCAAGAATTGGTCTACATGAGCAGGCTCATTCCAGTCCAGGTCTGGCAAGAGAATCTGCCACAACCCAGAATTCCCTTCCAGAATCTGGAACCATCGAAGGGAATGTGAAAGAGTGTTGCCAACAAAAATGGAAACAGGTAGAGCTATCTTTTTTATAACTATTCCATTCTTGGATGGAAGAAAGGCAGTTAAGTGGCGGAACACTTAATGGGGCTGAGCGCTATGTGGGCGGACGAGGGTGCTTTTGTGCGAGGGTGCTGAAATGCATTGTGGGGTTTTTCTCCAAGTGCGGGCCAAGGGACTGACATGCCTGACTCCCATTAGGGCTAATAGTAGCTTTCACACATAAATCCCACCATGCATCGATTGGCATGTAAGCCGTCCACTCTCTTAGGCTAGACAGAGATAAATGTATCCCCTGCATCCTTAGGAAGGGAGGCACCTTTCAGGTTGGCCCTCCAGCAAAGCACTTTGCATTAAACATTTACAAGAAAGGCTTTATTCCGCTCTAAAAGGCCACTTAGCGGCATGGACCGCTCTGAAACCAAACCCGCGCATCCCCCCGGTTACGGCAGCCAATCTATATCTGGGTCATAAAATGGCCTTCCAAACCCAAATTCGCTCACGGCTTCTTTGTGAGCATCACACACAACAGCTGGCCGATTCGTTCGACGAACCATCGGAACATCTGCGCAGCCCCGTAAAATGACCCTCCCCCCAAATACCCTGAATTAATTAAAGGACATTTGTAGCATGACCTGGATAGAACATCAAGGAAGTTCTAGGAAGGTGTTGAGGACTCCCTTGCACTGGATGCTTAGTTCTGAAACCAGCTGATATCAACGGCGAGCACGTGGTGCTCTGCAAGTCAGAATCTGTCTTTTGGAGAAACATGTGCATGTGTCAGGAAGGGGTTGGGATGTGGAATCCAGATGCTCACATCGATAGGTCCTTTATTCCCCTTTCCTTTATGACAAATCTTCCACCTGGGTGCCCTGATCCAGAGCGTTCCATCTTGCAAGCATAGCTATGAGCCTGATGCAAGCCCCATTAAGACAGACAAATAGGCCTCTGTGTGATGCCCAGCAGCTGAGATCTGCCTGAATGAAAAATCAAAAAGCCTTTGACGGAGACGTCCTTCTGCCGTGCACTTGCAAAGTCAGCTTTGGTGGGTTTGTTGAGCTTTGTTCCGCCAAGTGGGCCATGTGGGAACTGTGATCCTGACCAAGTTGATACAGGGCTGGATCCTCCCATTGTGTTCTGCCAGTGCTCATGTGCACCTCCTCTGCAAGGACTCTTCCCATCTATGTAAGATGCTGTTGCATTGACTAGAGCAGGGGTGGCCAAACTGTGGCCTTCCAGATGTCCATGAACTACAATTCCCATGAGCCCTTGCCAGCATGTGTCCACTTCTCTCAGAGTTCACTCAGACCCACTTGCCTCACAAGATGCCCAATGTGGGGAGAGTCTTAAGCCAATTGAAGACTCAGGGAAGAGATAAACAGGGAATAAAACCTAACTCTTCTTCCTGAGGGAAGGCCTTCCTATGTCCTTCACTTCAAGAAGGACGTAGATAAAACTGAAAGGGTACAGAGGAGAGCGACGAGGATGATCTGGGGCCAAGGGACCAAGCCCTATGAAGATAGGTTGAGGGACTTGGGAATGTTCAGCCTGGAGAAAAGGAGGTTGAGAGGGGACATGATAGCCCTCTTTAAGTATTTGAAAGGTTGCCACTTGGAGGAGGGCAGGATGCTGTTTCTGTTGGCTGCAGAGGAGAGGACATGCAGTAATGCGTTTAAACCTCAAGTACAACGATATAGGCTAGGTATCAGGAAAAAAGTTTTCACAGTCAGAGTAGTTCAGCAGTGGAATAGGCTGCCTAAGGAGATGGTGAGCTCCCCCTCACTGGCAGTCTTCAAGCAAAGGCTGGATACACACTTTTCTTGGATGCTTTAGGATGCTTAGGGCTGATCCTGTGTTGAGCAGGGGGTTGGACTAGATGGCCTCTATGGCCCCTTCCAACTCTATGATTCTATGATTCTGTGATTCTGTCTAACAAGTCGAGAGGATATCTCCTTTGACTCTCCTTTTCCTTCCATTTTTCCCCTGATGCATTATGCATCGCAACCAACAAGTTACATTTTCTCATGTTTATGAGGTAAAACTCATGTGCAGAAGCAGCAGCTCTTCTGAGGCATAAGACCTATGCAGTAGATGAAGGAAATGCTCTGTGTCTTTTTCATACTAAGTGTTCGCGGTTGGGGACGGTTTTGTTCAACAACAGTCCTTGAAATGCTCAAGTGCTTTGGAGATTTGGGGTTCTGCGTTGCTTCTCATAAAAGCAACTGTCCCCTTTTTCCCGCTCAAATAATGGTCTTTCGGAGTTCTGAGTACACAGTCTACAAATGCCTTTGTGTTGGTTCCCAAGTGCAATGTTGAGCCTGTTATTTAAATTAATGTTTTTGAGCTTGTTATGTAAAGTAGCATTTGAGGTCTCTCAGGCTTCAGTTCTGGTATGGTGAATAATTCAAAGCAGGACTCAGAGGGTATCTGTTCACTTTTCCTGTAGTCTTCAAAATCAAGAAGTCATTTAGTCATAAACATGCTAAGCCCTTCAAATCTTTGGTCTCCAAAAGTACTATTCAAATGGTGTTTCCAAATACAAATAAACAACGCTATTATTTCGGCGTGTCCGAGAAATGACGCCATTGTGATTTTCTAAAATACCTTCTTTGAAAGCACTTATTATCCGCAAATCTCCTAATGAGCAACCATATCCATAGATTAAAGCAGTTAATGGGTTATTGTAGTCTTTGGGCACAATGAAACATTATTTGCAGTAAGATCTTAAAAGGTTAGGGAATAAGGATTTACTTACATAATACTGGTGCTGTTTTGAACTGTCACATAGCAGCTTTTTTGCCTTATGATATTGTGAAGAAATGCATTTTTTTCTTTGGAGGTTTGAAATGAGTGAAACTTTCACTCTGTGGGGTAAAAGTTTTTTTCCTCTCTGGGCAGAGAACAGGCTGGCAGAAAGGAAGTCAGTTCAATGGCTTTCAAGGCTTACCTCAGCTCACCTTCATACAAATGCTAATAGGTCCAGACAATGGGATGATCAAGCACTACCACCCCCCTTCCAGCAAGGGACAGAGATTTAGAATAATTCAATAGTAGAGACTTCAGGAAGCAAATTTGTAGAGACTTCAGGAAAGGCCTTTTTGACCTAGCCTGACCTGGCTAGTGGGTGGGGTAGGTGGTAAAACCGAGAACAAAAAGGAAGACGTTCTCTTTGGTGCTGTGCCCATCAGAGCAGACAGAACTCTTAACTGAGGCCTGGAGAAGGTGGCCATTAGCCATGTGATGACCTGGGCAGGTGAAGAAAGTGTCAAGGGAATGGAAACTCTATAGGGGTCTGTAGTTTCCTAAGCTAAGGAGGAAGAAGAAGAAGAGTTGGTTCTTATATGCTGCTTTTCTCTACCAAAATTAGTCTCAAAGCAGTTTGCAGTTGCCTTCCCTTTCCTGTCCCCACAACAGACACCCTGTGAGGTGGGTAAGGCTGAGAGAGCCCTGATATTCTTGCTTGGTCAGAACAGCTTTATCAGTGCTGTGGCAAGCCTAAGGTCACCTAGCTGGCTGCATGTGGGGGAGTGCAGAATCAAACTTGGCTCACCAGATTAGAAGTCCGCACTTCTAACCACTACACCAAACTGTCTCTCCAGGAGCTTGACTTATATTCTAAGATTTGATAGGGCATTTATAAGGGTACACACTATATGGCCCTTCCCATTCAATTTTCCTTGGGAGAAGGAGGTGGTTCTGATTAAGTTATTTAATTTTTTTCAAATGTTAGAATCTAATATTTAATATTTAATGTTTGTTTTAAATGTCTACAATGTATATTAATTCATTTTTTTAAAATCCTATGTATCCTACCCTTAGCCTTCAGGGAAGAATGAGATGTAAATATAAATAATAAAATAAAAATAAATAAATAGAGAGACTGAAGAATTTAAATTTTAAAAAATCTTTAAACGGAAGCCACAAGGGGAAGGAGACATCTTATATAGGGATCCCAACACCGAGGAGCAAATAGTGGTGGTTGGTGTTCATTTGCTACTTCCTTACAAACAAACCAAAGGGACACATTAGAAGCTTCACACATCCATCAAACATTTTGTTAGATGATTTTCATAATGTTCCCAAAGCTCTCAAAGGGAGTCGTCTTTGACTAATTGCATTTAGCTAATAGGATTGAAAGTTTTTTTGAGGGATGGGTTTAGGGGGGAGCGACGTGTTCCAGCTGTGCTCATCTGGAGTGCAATCAAAGGTGCGTGCTCATTTCTCTGGAAATTTGGGTCAGAGTTATTTTAATGTTAATAAAAAACAAAATTGCTTTCCACTTCCTGCCTTTGTAAGAATTAATCAGGTGTGGGGGGGAATTAATCTCCAAAAATGGTTAATTAATGTAGAGTTTGAAGGTAAATGATGAGGAGAAATGAAGTTAAAATGAGCAATATGATTATTGGGTCAAATGAGGCTTAAGGAAACATTTTACGGGATTGATTCAATGGCATCAGAAGGCTCACATGCAGATTGGGGTCCTCTCTTCTTGTCTATATATTTGACAGCTTCCCTGTGAGCTGTCGATGGCAATGGTTTTACAACTCTTTACACATCAACCCATCTTCAAAGGGACTCCTGTCTCCCTACCAGGGAACATCATGAGTATGACAGACAAATCCAATAGGGGTGGCCAAACTGTGACTCTTTGGATGTCCATGGACTACAATTCCCAGAAGCCCCTGCCAGCATTATTAAGTGTCAGGGTACATGACACTCCTGACGGCCAATCAGGTAGGGTGTTAGTTGTTCTCACACAAACTGAGGTTTGTTATAGTTAAAGATGTATTTATATGAGGGCACAACAGATTTTGAAAAAAAAAAAGGACTTCCTTTGCATTCTTAAAGGAATATTCATATTATTTTGGTAAATATAGAGAGAGCGTATGTCTGATTTAATCGTTGGGTCGTTTTGCAAAGTGACCTTTGCTTTTTGTGTATGCAGCATTTCACTGTGTATCCCCCCTAGTGTCTTTGTGGCCAGCTGGCCAGTGGAGGAGAAGAGCACCCAAAACCAGGGGATACCCACCCCTATGGGGAGGGAGGGTATTTAAAAGGGTGTATTAAAAGTATTTAAAAGAGTGCCATATGGAGGATGGAGCAGAATTGTTCTCTCTTGCCCCAGAGTGACAGACCAGAATGAATGGGATGAAATTAATTCAAAAGAAATTCCATCTAAACATCCGGAAGAAGATCCTGACAGTTTCTCAATGGAACAGGCTTCCTCGGGAGGTGGTGGGTTCTCCATCTTTGGAAATTTTTTAACAGAGGCTGGATAGCCATTTGATGGAGAGGCTGATTCTGTGAAGGCAAAGGGGTGGCAGGTTACAGTAGATGAGCGATTGGGATGTGAGTGTCCTGCATAGTGCAGGGGGTTGGACTAGATGACCCATGAGGTCCCTTCCAACTCTATTATTCTATGATTCTATGATTCTATGAGGGGAGGGATGTCTAGCTCCCCTAATACCAAGGCTCAAGAGAAGCATGCCCATGAAAGGCCCCAGGTATCATCCCTGAAATCTCCACATAACTAGATGGTGGTGAGAAATGCCACAGCTTTCCACCCAAGACCCTGAAGTTCTGCTGCTCATCAGAGTAGACAATGGAGATTGCCAGTGCCGAGTCGAGAAATTCCTGGCCATTTGAGAGTAGGGCATGAGAAGGACAGGGTTTGGGGCCTAGAAGGAGCTCAGCAGGCATGAGATGGCACAGATTCCCCCACCCCACCCCCGAAGCTGTGATATCCTCCAAGTCAAGTGATCAGTGGTCATTCCAGGAAACCTCTAGCCCCAGCTGACAACTGTATAAGACAATCCTGACCCTGAAAAGCCTTGGTTCTGAGTTAGCATTAGGCAAGCCTTATAAGTGTGTTTCAAATGTCAGTAGCTCATTTCCACATTTTCTTTATCAAGAAGCTATTTTGTTTCTTTAGTGATAGATTTAGGTGGGTGACCATGTTGGTCTTAAATAGGGCTGTGCAAAAAAGCTCAGTATTTTTTTCCGGGTTCGGGTATGCCAAACCTGAAAAATATCAGAACCAAGTTCAAGTGCACTGGCACCTCTACAACCAAACAAGTTTTATTCAAGATACTAGAGACAAAGCCTGTTATCCTCAGGAATACAATGGGTGCCAGGATGCACACCTGCACTGTGGCCTCCCTTTGGGGCTGGCTACTTGGCAAAATCTCCTGTCTGCCCTTGGACTCTTGAGGCCCCACCTCCTATCCTCAAGAAACATATCTAAACCAGGGGTCACCAACCTCCAGCTATGCCTTGGAAATCTCCTGGAATTGGACTATAGAGATCAGCTCCCCAAGGGAAAATAGCTGTTTTTTTTTCTTTTTTGGGGGGGGGGACTGTACAATGACAACTCATCTCCAGGCTTGCTTGGGAGGGGGGAACTCTGTGGCAGAGAGGTTGCAGGATGGGAGAGGTTGGGACCTGGGGATTTGCTGGAATTGCAAGTCATTTCCAGGCAACAGAGATCAGTCTCCTTGGATCCCATGGAGGTGCAGGTATGCCAGGTTCCAGGTGGGAAACAAATAGAAATGTCGGGTGGCAGTAATTGCTAATAACAATAAACATCAAATAGTTCTGAAACTTGTCACAGTGTCTTCCTTTAATGAAAATATTTAATTGCTAGCAAAATTTGCTTAAAGGACTGAAAACCTATCAGTCAGTATGTTCTTTTCTGTTCAACATCAGAGTAAATAAAAAACAGTTGTATGTTACAATCAAACATGAAAACATTTGTTGGTAAAGAATTTACAGAGGGTTTCTCAATTACTGCCTCTGTCAGCTTTTCTCAACATTTTTTACTATGGAGAACCCCCTGAAATATTCTTCAGACGTTGAGAAACCCCAGAACTGGGATCTCCAGGTCCCACCTGGAGGCTAGCATCCCCACCACTGGTCAGAACTCACAGAATGAAAGCTCCTCTCCAGACTGCAGAGATCAGTTCCCCTGGAGGAAAGGGCTGCTTGGGATGGGGATGGAGGGTTATGTTGCAGTCCCCTCTACACACTCACACATACACACACACACACAGAGAGAGAGAGAGAGAACACAGAAGACAAAAACATTCATCCCTTCTCAAATTGCAAACCTTATTAACAAAAAAATCACCTCTTAACGTAGGAAATACCTGTCTCCCTCTAAGTTGAAAGAATCTCGCTATTGCACTTGCCTTGCGATTTGTGCAGGTTGATATTTGGTTCCAATGTAGGGCCCATTTCAGAGAGTAGTGAAAATGGACTCCTAAATATTTAAAGTGGTGCACTTGCTCGATGGAATGTTCATTTATTTTCCATTTGGTGAGCTTCCTAGATTTGGAAAATACAACTGTTTTAGATTTGGTAAGGTTTATTCCGGAGTTGATTTTGATTGCAGTAGTTTGAGAAGACTTGGAGAAGGATTTTTAGGCCAACCTTGGTACAAGAGGAGGACCGCGTCATCCACGTACAAGAGGAGGGGGACTGGAGAGCTTCCCAGCATTGGAACATGGCAACGGATTCCTGTGAAATTTTCGGCCAGGTCAGATACATATAGGTTGAATAGATGTGGGGCTAAAACACAGCCCTGTTTAACACCTTTATTGGCAGGTATTCTGTCAGAAAGTTTCCCATCCCAAGGATCGTGGATTCGGCAGCCAGTATTTGTGTGAAGGCTATGAATAAGATACAAAAGCCTAGAGTCCATTCCCATTTCAGATAGTTTTTTCATAATCGTGTTCTTGGGATGGAGTTGAAAGCGGCTTGCAGATCGAGAAAGGCAGTATAGAGCTTGCCCTGTGGCACAGGTGTATTTTTCCGCTAGATGGTAGAGGGTCAGGGCGTGATCGAGAGTGGACTTTCCCGTCATAAAACCGATCTTTTCTGGTCCCACCTTGGGAGCTAACCACTCCACTAATTTGGATCCAAGATGGCTGACATAGATTTTTCCAGGGACAGAAAAGAGGCTGATAGGTCTGTAGCTGGCTGGGAGTTTTGGGTCACCTTTTTTGAAAATTGGGACAACTACCGATTCTTTCCAGGAGGCAGGAATGGAACCGGTGGAATTTATTTTGGTAAAAAGAGAAGCAAAGAGAGGGGCCCAGTAGGCAAATTTTTGAAAGATTTCTGGTGGAAGACCATCAGGGCCAGGCGCCTTGCCATGTCGGAGTTTGGAAATTAGTTCTCTGTTTTCATTTTCTTTGACAGGGGTCCAGTGGGGAGACCCGGATGTTAACAATTCTTTATTCCCATCAAGTGGCAGGTTGGAGTCGTAGAAAACTTTGGAAAAATGATCAACCCAAGATTCCATATTAATGGTGGGGTTTGGAGCAAATCGGGTGCCACCAAGGCCCTGGCCCATGAGTTGACAGAACACCCAATTGTCTCGAGATTGGAGAATTCATGTGAGGTTATCCCAGGTCTTGGATAGGGCTAGTTGTTTTTTTGGAGTTAATCAGGCTGTAAAATTTCTTTCTGATTTCGAAATATTCAGTGAACCCTTCAGGTGTGTTTATATGTTTACTATAACGAAACAATTTCCTCAGCTTTTGTTTCTCAATCCTGCAATGATTATCAAACCAGCAGTATGTAGAGTCAGTGGGGTGCGGTTTATAGCGGGAAGACCTGTTCAGGCACAGTTCAGCTGATTGAGTAGCAAGGGTTGAGTAGTTTAGAAGAGCGTCATTGATGGTATTGGCTGCTACCATGGACTGACAAAGCATTTTTGTCAAATACGTCATGAGCTCATTCCGCAGATTTGGTAGACCATCTGTAAGAGATAATCTGTTTGGCTGTGGCATGAGTGGGGAGAGGTTCAGGGCAGTTTGGGCTTCTTAAGATTAAGGTTAGTGGGAGATGATCGCTCTCCGTGCATACGCCAACCTGAAAATTGATGATATTTCCTTTCAGGGTAGAGGGGATGATAATATAATCAATGACACTTGACCTGAACGTCTTGACCTGAACGTGAACTTGCCCAACAGGGTAGAGGCTTTTCCTGGCTGTCTGCACGCAATTGACCTGATTGGCCCTCATTGGCAGAGTGCAATTTAAACTGATGAGTAAACATTCCCAGGGTAGATGCTTTTTCTGGCTGTCTGCATACAATTTGACCTGATTGGCCCTCATTGTCAGAGTGCCATTTGAACTGAGTGGCTCTCACTTATGAGTAAACATTCCCAGGGTAGAGGCTTTTCCTTGCTTTCTGCACGCAATTTGACCTGATTGGCCCTCATTGGCAGAGTGCTTTCTCTCTATTTAGATCTGTCAAAGTGTGCATGTGCATAGAAGCTCATACCTTGAATAAAACTCGGTGGGTCTTGGAGGTGCTGCTGGGCTTGGACTTGGTTCTGTTGCTTCAGACCAACGTGGCTACCAACCTGAACGTTTCTTCTCAGGAGGACTGAAGGAGCTATTCCCTGCTTGAGAACTGTATTTGTTTCTGAAGTGTTACTGTGAATTTCAAAAGATAAATACTTTTATGATAATCAGGATGAGGCAACGATTCATTATTTGTATGCTCCTGTAATATCTTCTCGTTTACTAAGATATAGATGTCAGTTTGAGTAAAGGAGGTCTTCTCACTGCCAAAGGATACTTTTTTGGTCTGAAGTATCAGGGCAGAGAAATATGGCCATTGTTCCTTTCATGTGAGTTTAATAAATCTTATTTAGTTAGGCTTGGCATTATAATTTGTTATTGGAAGAGGGAATTCTATTTTCTTGTCAGGGGCATACATAATATATCCAGCCACACTTAGATGTGGTCAAAACTCAGGAATGGAACAGAGAGGGGAACAGAAAAGTGAGATTAAAATGTGTAGTCACTGTGCTATTCAATATTTAATGGGTGCAGGATTTGCGGTTTTCGCAAACACATTTATAACGGCAGACATGTCAATATTTTTAAAGGTCAAGTAGGATTCTTCACATTCCTCGTAATTACAATCTTCCGTCTCGAGAGAGCGTGACTCTCGGCTGTCTCATTCCGTAACCTTAACGCTGAAGTTCAGCTCTCTGTAGAATTCATCAAGAAGGATCTGACTTCGTCAAAAGAAAATTGCTAGAGAAATTTCACTTAATCAGCAATTTTAATATAAAAACCTATTATGGGCAGGCAAAATCATATCCTCCCCCCCCCCCTTGTGTTAGGCACAATGCTGATATTTCTGTCTGATGGCTCAGGGCTTGTGTATGTGCTTAGGCATTCCTAATATTGTGACAGAGACTGTGATTTAAAATATTCTCATTTTTTAAACTTGATCCCTCTTCCCCTCAAGTTCTGCGTCTTTCCACAGAAAGGGGTCATGGACAAATCATTAAATGGATTGATTTCTATTGGAATTTCTGGTGGACGGCTGGATTTCTTTGCAACACATTCCATTTTGGGTTTTCTGCTGTCAGACAAATCCTCTAAAGCACCGACCTCTGATTGGAATACCTGCTTTTTGTACCTGTACAATCGGTGGCAACTATTTTATCACAAGTACTGATCACTACTTTAGCCGAATTCATGGGCAGATAATGCAATCACGCACAGGCACCGAAGCAGTAAGTCTCAGCTAAAAAATCACAAACAGCTTTCCCCTGCTTTCCCCCATGCAACTGAAAAATCTCAAACTGCTTTCCCCCCTTGTATAGTGCCGGGGGTTAGACTAGATAACTCAGGAGGTCCCTTCCAACTCTATTATTCTATGATACTAACAACTGGAGGTGATAGTGGCAGACAGTTGGCTTGGGATGGCAGATTTTGAGAGATGCCAATAGAAATGGTCAGGCAGTCACCCTTTGCTCTTAAATCAGTGGAGAATAGACTATTGCAATCGACGGTGAAGGTCTTCAATAATACGTAAGAACACTGAGCTCATAAAGTAATTATTGCCATAAGAATATGTAGATAAATAAATGATCACGTGGTGATTACTTACAATGCTGGTGAGTGTACTAAATTAGGGCTCAGTCATGTAAAGTAGCAATCCCCAACCTGTGGGCCGTGGACCACATGTGGTCCATCGTCTAATTGGAGGTGGGCCGCGAAGGACGCCTTCTCCCCCCCCCCCCCCCAGCCCTTTACTTCATCCTCCCTGGCCCTTTACAACAGTGGTCCCCAACCTTTTTATCACCGGGGACCACTCAACGACAGGGACCACTCACCGGGGACCACTCAACGCCTTTTTCTGAGGCCCGGGGGGGGGGGGGTAGTTTACTCCTCTACTCTCAACCACTGCCCTAACGCTCTCTGGTCGCTATGGTAATGTTTAAACATCCCTTCAAAATAAGATACAGACACGCCACAACAATGAAGTGTGTTGTAAAGGGCTGGGGGGGAATGAAGTAAAGGGCCGGGGGGGGGGGGGAGAAGGCGTCCTTCAGGGCCCACCTCCAGTTAGTCGAAGGACCACATGTGGTCCACAGCCCACAGGTTGGGGATCGCTACTTTACAAAACACTTTGGGTGTCATTGTCTCCCATCACTCCCAGATGGGACTATCTCGTTGCAGAGAAACAAGCTCAGGGTTCCCATTGATTTGTCATTGTCATGAGTTAAAATTTCAATGAAAATAAAATGTTCCTTATGTTCATTGTTGTGGCGTGTCTGTATCTTATTTTGAAGGGACGTTTAAACATTACCATAGCGATCAGAGAGCGTTAGGGCAGTGGTTGAGAGTAGAGGAGTAAACTACCCCCCCCCCCCCCACCGGGCCTCAGTAAAATTGTCAAGCGTTGAGTGGTCCCCGGTGATAAAAAGGTTGGGGACCACTGATGTAAAGGACAACATGAAAGTAAATATAATATTGCCAAACGAACAAGATATTATTGTAGTTTCCCTACCTTTCTCCCCAGGCTGATATCCTCTTCCTGCAACAGACTTTTCCTTTGTACATTCTCCTTAATGCCATGTATAATTCTGTCTTTGAACAGAACATCTGCTATGGTCCCTAAAGCACAGGTCTTGCCCAGAGGTTTTAGCTTTGCAGTATATTTCTCTATATGTCGGTCCATTTTTCTGCAGGCGTGTAAAAAATCTATGGCTTTCAATGTTCTCATTCATTTTGGGCCTCTTCAGATCTTTGCGTTATTACACTGAACTTCATCTGTTCACCTCCTGCAAATTGGAAATGGTTATGAATTTCCACTACATGCATTGATATGGAAGGTTTTTGCTTTATCAGGATTTTTCTTCAAACTCCTACAGCAACTGTATTACCAAAAGAAGCAGTCTCATAATTAGTTTGAGGAATTCACTTAAGGCAGGCTTTTCCAACCAGGGTTTCATTAAACCCTGGGGTTTCTTGATGCCTCTGAAAGGGTTTCCTGAGTGGGTGGGAATGAATTAATTTTATATATAAATTTATATAAATTTGTATATTTGTTGTTGTTAGTTGTGAAGTCATGTCCGACCAATCAGAACCCCATGGGCAATGATCCCCCAGGCCTTCCTGTCCTCTACCATTCCCTGGAGTCCATTTAATCTCACACCGACTGCTTCAGGGACTCCATCCAGCCACCTCATTCTCTGTCGTCCCCTTCTTCTTTTGCCCTCAATCGCTCCCAGCATTAGGCTCTTCTCCAGGAAGTCCTTCCTTCTCATGAGGTGGCCAAAGTATTTGAGTTTCATCTTCAGGATCTGGCCTTCTAAGGAGCAGTCCAGGCTGATCTCATCTAAGACTGACCGGTTTGTTCGCCTTGCAGTCCAAGGGACTCACGAGTCTTCTCCAGCACCAGAGTTCAAAAGCCTCAGTTCTTTGACGCTCGGCCTTCCTTATGGTCCAACTTTCACAGCCATACATTGCAACTGGGAATACCATAGCCTTGACTAGACACACTTTCGTTGGCAGGGTGATGTCTCTGCTTTTGAGGATGCTGTCTAGATTTGCCATAGCTTTCCTCTCCAGGAGCAAGCGTCTTTTAATTTCTTTGCTGCAGTCCCCATCTGCAGTGATCTTGGAGCCCAGGAAAATAAAATCTGTCACTACCTCCATTTCTTCCCCATCTATTTGCCAGGAATTGAGAGAGCTGGATGCCATGATCTTCATTTTCTTGATGTTGAGTTTCAAGCCAACTTTTGCACTCCCCTCCTTCACCCTCATCAACAGGCTCTTTAGTTCCTCTTCACTCTCTGCCATTAGAGTGGTATCATCTGCATATCTGAGGTTGTTGATATTTCTCCCTGCTATCTTAATCCCAATTTGTGACCCATCTAACCCCGCCTTTCTCATGATGTGCTCTGCATACAAGTTAAATAGACAAGGTGACAGTACACAGTCTTGCCAAACTCCTTTCTCAATTTTGAACCAGTCAGTGATTCCACTGATATATATATGTTAAAAATTATCAGGTGATATAGGCATACATGGTCATGTTGACCTGACCCCCCCCCCATGATTGGCTTGAAGGGGAGTGGTCCTGTGTGGGCATATACATAGCTATGCTTTGCAACCATATTATGTACCACTGCCCACCACTGCCCACCCCTGGTGTTTCTCAAAGCCTGAAGAATGTTTCAGGGGTTTCTGAATGTTAAAAATGTTGAGAAATGCTGGTTTAAGGAGATAGAATGAGAGGTGGATGACTGGAATCTCCACCAATGTTTACAAGGACTGTTCCCTAAGAAAACCACTCTGAGATGCAAAGGAGAGTGGTATAAAAATGTAATAGATAAATATAAATAATAAAATAAAATTATCAAAAAAAACCAGTCAGATGTTAGACTGGAAAAGCTTTTATTAAGGGGAAATAAGGGGGAACGGTTTTCATTAATGTGAACACACTGTAAAATATACACACACAACTAGCTAAGAGAAAATGAGGAAGGAGAGGGGAGAGAGAATTTTTGGG
Organism: Paroedura picta; assembly: GCF_049243985.1. Classification (NCBI taxonomy): domain Eukaryota; kingdom Metazoa; phylum Chordata; class Lepidosauria; order Squamata; family Gekkonidae; genus Paroedura; species Paroedura picta. The sequence continues at coordinate 27,049,445 of NC_135370.1, read as the reverse complement.
AAAGCAATGTTAACAGTCACAAGTTGAAGAGGTCCATGGAGGCAGCAATGAGGAGAAGCAAAAGCAGTATCCCATGCAAGTACAGATGTGCAGAGAGTCCAAGAAAAAATACATTGGTGGTTAAGTGCTCTTGATATAGGGAGAATAGGGCAATCTAACATATTAGTGCCCCCCCCATCCCAATAACATGATAGAATCTTCTGACAATGACTGTGATTGCTTTGCTTGAGATGAATGATAGGTGCTCAAAGTTCTTTATGGCCCTCTGAGTATCAGGAAAGCTATCAAGCTTGAGAAAAGTATTTACTGCCTAATTAGAATACATGGATGCAGGGGATGTGAGACTGGAAACTGATGAAATTAGTTGCAAGTTCTTGGGAGACCTATTGTCCCTGGGGTGGGGGGGGAGGCGATTAGTAGATCAGTTGTTCCTTTCCATACATTCTAAGCTACAATGATCAGACTTTTCCATCCATATTATTTCACTTTGGGCCTTGCAGTTCATTGGTTTATGATATTTGAAATAATATTGACAGAAAAAATATTTATGGTTTTCTATCTATAAATTGTCTTTCAGTGTATAGTGGTGTGGAGGAGGTGTCCACTAAAAGCTGGATACAGCTCAATCTTTGCCTAATGTTTCTCTAGTTTTCTGCAACATCACCACATATCTGCCCACTGGATGGTGGCTACAAAAAATCCATTGTTGCCGTTTGGATGGGACTCTTTTGGTCCACAGTATTCAGCTGCTTCTATTTCTTCTTCACATATATCTTTGGCATTCCATTTCTGGCTTTATAGAATAAGTTAGAGTTCAATCTTGTCAGGGACCCACCAAAACAAAAATTAAATGCCATAGTTCAATCGCCAAACAAGCACAGTATTCCCCTACCTTCCCTCAGACTGATTCTGCACAAGGGGAAAAGGCTGGGTGGGTGCTGATATGGTAGCAGAGCTAATCCCTGCTTCCACATGATATCACTGCCATCCCAGCCTTCTCCTGGGACTGGCTCAATTTAGGGCTCCAATACCCTGCATTAAGGAAATGTGGATATTTTCAACATTCCCTTTGTCACCATGGGCACCACCGGCTGCTATGCCGGGCCAGGCCTGTGTGGAAGCAAAAGAGCCAGATCTTCCAGGCCCAGCTCCTCCCTGCCTGCAGCATGCCAGCAGGGACAAAAATGCCCAAGTCAGCTCTGCAGTGATTCACAGCGCTGCAGGGCTAAATGGTATTTGGGCATTCCCTTCAGTGCTAATGTGTGAGCTAAGCACAGCTATGCGGTGAAGCTCTCTGATTGATTGGCCTGTTTTGTTGTGACCATCTTTTTTGAAAATAGATGAACCATTCCCGCTTGTTCAATGGCTGCCATCTTGGCAGAGCATTAAAAGACCTCTGCATGTCAACTGCCTCTCTTCCTCCAAATGGAACCCAAGCAAATTCTGATAGCAACAGTTCCCCGGAAGCTTCTCTCCCCACAACAGACATCCTGTGAGGTAGGTGAGGCTGAGAGAGCTCTGAGAACTGTGACTGGCCCAAGGTCACCCAGCCGTCTGCATCTGGAGGAGCAGGGAATCAAACCCGACTTGCCGGCTTAAAGACTGCTGCTCTTATCCAGGACACCACGCTGGCTCTAGGTGACCTTGGGCTTGTCACAGTTCTCTCAGAGCTCTTTCAGCCCTACCTACCTCACAGGGTGTCAGTTGTGGGCTGAAGAAGTGAAAGGTGTTTCTAAGCCGCTTTGGGACTCCTTTAGGTAAAGTGGGGTATAAAAAAAAGCCAGCTCTGCTTCTCTTCTTCTCTCTTTACTTTGTACATAGCTCGAGTCAGGAAGATGAGAGAACCTGCAGTTCACCCATCCCGTCACTTTAAGGCTTTTAATTGCCTGTTCAGAAAAACACAGCGGCATGGAGTCAGTGTGCCCTAAGATATTGTTTGGGCTGCACGATAATGATAATGATGTTCTTGGCAGGGAACTGGCACTTAGAAGTTCCTGAAATAATAGCCTCTTCTCAGTTTGGTTGCCATGGAAGTTTGTGATGAAGTTTTGACTTAATTGGATGCACCAATGATATTCTTTAGCCGGCTGTGGCCAATTGCATTTCGTAGGGTGTGCTTTGTCTTCTGAGATATTATATATCAATAGGAAAACAATATTCTTTGTCCGACTTTCGATGCACCGTTTGGCTTTTTTGCAGAGCTGTAAAAATAAATGTGTTCTTTCTCATGCTGGCATTGGTTGTTTGAGTTTTGTCTAATGACAGGCAATGGGCCCGATCCATTAAATGGTTGGTACCAGTGTGGGCTGCTGCCGTCCTAAAATCGCAATGTACAATCTCTCCCAGCAATCTGTTTGAAAATGTCAATGTTTCCATGCAAAGACCCCAATGCCTTCTGCACCTTCTGCTTGCTCCAGATGGAGAGGATATCCAGTATCTCATGCTCTAGCCAGGAGACTCCACAAGCGCTACGAGCTTTGCTGGCCATTGCCATATCGTTCCACATAAGTAAGCCAGAGCCAAAGGATAAATAAGATTCTTCTGAGTAAAATGGCACCAACAGGACTGTAAGAAACACATTTTCCATACTTGCAAAGCTTCCACCCTCAGCTGGAGTGGATTCTGTTGGATAGCTAAACTGTAAGAACCCTAGATTGGCTATGACTTGGCTACAAAGGAATTCTTTGCAGTGTGATTGGCCACTGGGATAAATGGGAGCCCCACAATTTCATCATATGACGGAAGACATACTACCACTCCAGTGGCTGTTCTCCTTGAAGTTAAGTTTGGAATTAAATATTTGTAATCATCCCTACAAAATGGACAATTCACGACATTAAATATGAGTGATTGGCTAAATCTCAAGTCCTGAATAACTGAATAATTGCAACATGTTGTTTTTAGGATTGTGACTGTTCTTATATATATACTAGTGACCAAGGCCATTCAGGAATACAATGGACACTAGATAAGGAGGTGGGAGTGGAAGACCTCTTTTTTCTTCTGCTCCTTGGTTTCTCAAGGACCAGAGATTAAGCGAAAGATAGAGAATTTCCCACCAGGTCCAGGTATCAAATCAAATTATACCGTTGTTCTAATAAAAAGGAATTTTTTCCCAGAGAGAAAGAAAATGTAATTTAAACAGTGGGATGAGTAGAATAAATTTATTTTTCAGTGACTATGATTTTCATTCCCTGTAGCAGAATTTGTCATCCGGCAATTAGCTTTTCAAAATAACCTGTGATTGTTAAATCTAGCTTTTCATATTAACAGAAGAATGAGAGAAATGTAAAGCTGATGCTGAATGTTCAAACGAGCGGAAGAAACTGTTCTCCATGGTGTATGCCATACAGGCGCGATACCTTCACACTGTACAAAAATAGCCATCTGAAGATGGGCTGAGATGATAACAGCAATTTAACCAAAATGATCAAAACCTGAAATGGGGCTTTATTTACATGTATTGAAGGTGATAGCATCTCAAAACATACTCAATGCTATGCTTAACGTTTAAGGTCTGATTCTGTTGCTGCTGTCTTTCTGCAAACATTCGGTTCAATATTTCAACAAAAAGGAGACTCGAGTTCTTCTTGAATCATAACCAGTTCAAGAAAGTTAGATGCTTGAGATTCAGCCATTTCAAACTCACATATTCCTACCAAAAATAACAGACTGGATAGAAAAGTTTGGAGAACTGATCAAAATGGCAAAGCTTACTAATCTAGTTAATGGAAGACCAGCAGAAGAATTTGAAGAACATTGGGGGTATTTCTCACAATATTTAGCCAGGTAGGTATATATGTATTAACTAAATATGTATTAATATTTACCCAGATAGGCATATATGTATTAACAAATATGTTGGTAGGGTGAACTGACTTGTTATGGAACTATCATCTTTTGTTCTCTCTTTTTTCTGTTATTTTCTTTCTTAAACTAAAAGACTGGAGCTATCCAGCATTAAAAATTATAAAAAGAATGGACATATTCCGAACAATTTTTCACCATGTCTTATTATGATACTTGATTGACTGTCAGATTCTTCCTAGCTTCTTGGCGATAGTGTCTGAAGATCTCCCAAAATTGCAACTGACCTCCCAACTTTTTAGATCAGTTCCCTTGGAGAAAATGTATTCAGAAGCTAAACTCTACGGCATCAAATCCTTGCTGAACTCCTTCTCAAACTTCACCTACACAAGATATTCTGAACTGTTTTTTTCCGCTGTGGATCCTGCTGAATTCAGATCAATTTGGACTCAGGTTCTCCTCGTTTCCCTCCCAATTGAAACAGAAAGTGTTCTGCACTTGATTGGAGAAGCTCAGAGCAGGGGAGCAGTCTCTTTTTTGAATGGGGAGGGGAGGGGGATATTGGAGACAGCAGAGGAGGGGAAAATAAATCCAAGAGGCAAATCTCTACTGAGAGAAGTTAGGGCTTCTGGAGCGCAGTCACTTTAAGACAAGCCTTGCAATCGGGAACCAGGAAGTCTTTGAACTGATGCCCTGGCCAATCAAGGAAGACTGCTTTGCTCCAAGGTATGAAGAAGGAAGTTAATGTGCAAAAATCAGAAATCTGCACACTTACTGATGGCGGTTTCTGAAATATCAAGGCTTATATCCACTTCTGGATATCGTGAGGGAAAGGTAGGGTCACTCTGGATCAATGATGCATGTTGCAGAGGGAAAATTGAAACTGCCCAAAATCAAAATGGAAATCAAATTCAGTGTAGACGGGAGGGATTTATTTGAGCTGGGAATGGGTAAAAAGCCCCGTGCAGACTATATGGCAAATAACATCCTCACATTCCTTACCTGTCTGCCAGACAATCCTTAGATCTCCTGGCTATGTTACACACATCATACAATAAATAAATCTCCCCAAGGTGTACTCCCAAATCTTCATATAGTTCCCTTCCCAAATTTGGCAGCCTTTCCAGGCCCCCCTCAGTGTTGTTAGACACCATCACAAGTCAGAAATCTGTGAGACTAGAAAGTGGACCAGCCCTTTGCCAAAAGCGTCACGAAGATGATAAGAATGGAAATGATGACAGAAGCATCAGGGGAAGAACATGGGAAGGTATCAAGCTGACATAACTTTTCTGCTGGTATGTCTGATCTTGCCAGGTTTCAGCCTGTAGGAACAGGAGACATGTCCAAATTCTTTTGTCAGCCTGAAGGATATATTCCCCCCTACCCCAATTATGATTAACACCACCTTGTCAAAGAGAGGAAATTTAACATTGCAATAATAGCCAGTAATAAAACAGTCCTTCAGTACCCAGGAGTCCCTCCATGGTAGTTTCATGTTCACTGGAGGCAATCACTGACAGGTACAGGCCAAGGACTGCCAGTCGCTCAGAAGTACCTGTCCTGCCCTCGTTGGACATGGCTTATTAGGTTTTATAAAAATGATCAGTGAGTGATTTGGGAGTCAAGAGGCATGTTATGGCTTGTACCACTTCCTGAGGAGCCCTCGTCCTTTCTCTCTTTCTCTCTTTCTCGCCCCTCCCTCTCGGCAGACTCGAGCACTAAATTCAGTTCCACCCGAACAGTCAAAAGCGTGATGTTTAAAAGGCAAAATGTAGTCTTTCTGGATTTTCCAAAATCATGTGGAAGTTCCCTAATCACCTTCTTTTCCTTCCTGCTCGTCAGCCTGGTAATGTGTTTTGTTTTCAGTTGTGTTTAAATTGTCCCACCCTACTCCCGTCTGCAGATGATACCACTCTAATGGCAGAGAGCGAAGAGGAACTAAAGAGCCTGTTGATGCGGGTGAAGGAGGAGAGTGCAAAAGTTGGCCTGAAACTCAACATCAAGAAAATGAAGATCATGGCATCCAGCCCTCTCAATTCCTGGCAAATAGATGGGGAAGAAATGGAGGTAGTGACAGATTTTATTTGTCTGGGCTCCAAGATCACTGCAGATGGGGACTGCAGCAAAGAAATTAAAAAACGCCTGCTCCTAGAGGAGATCAGGGACTGCTCCTTAGAAGGCCAGATCCTGAAGATGAAACTCAAATACTTTGGCCACCTCATGAGAAGGAAGGACTCCCTGGAGAAGAGCCTAATGCTGGGAGCGATTGAGGGCAAAAGAAGAAGGGGATGACAGAGAATGAGGTGGCTGGATGGAGTCACTGAACCAGTCAGTGTGAACTTAAATGGACTCTGGGGAATGGTAGAGGACAGGAAGGCCTGGAGGATCTTTGTCCATGGGGTTCTGATGGGTCGGACACAACTTCGCACTTAACAACAACAACAACAATCCCTTATGACACAAAAGGATAACTGAACCAGCTTAATGGTGCTCCCTTCCTTCTGGTTTATAATTTGGCCTCTTCTTCTTCTTCTTCAATCTAATCTTTAATCTAAACTCTAATCTTTATGCAAGTCAGAGACTGAATGATTTGAATTGTCATCACAGACGAGACTGGACTCGAGCGCACAATTTTGTATTTGTCTGATGCAGAGAGCCATAGCACTTCTTCCTCTCTTCATTTGCTGGTCTGTCATGGGGGCATGGCAGAACAATGTGATTTCAGCAGTCCCTCCTCAGAAGGCAGGGAGCGAAGGCAGGAACATGGGGAGTGATTTCAGTGGCCTCTCCTTCAAAGGTAGGTAGCCAGTGATTTCAGCAATTGCTAGCCAGGATTGCCTACCTAGCTCAGCAATCCCATCCTCATCACCAATATTAAATAGTGGGTTCAGTAAGCCAAAACATCAGCGCTTTTTGTGATAGCCAACAACTCAACAACTAAACAGCCCTCCACCGGAACTTATATGCAGTTGAGGGGTTCCCACCAAAGTCTTTGATTAACCCTAAGTGGAGCCTCCTGACTGGACAAAACAGTAACCAATAGCAGACTGGATCCTGCACAACAATGAAGACAATTCGTGCAGCCTCTATGTTCACACTGGCTTCCCTGCTCCTTTTCTCTGCAGATCCGCATACCCAACAGTGACCTTTCTTTGTGAGCTGGGGTAGGAGGAGGCATCATGGTGCACCTGTTGAATTTCCTCCTTGAAATCTTTTGAATGAGCTCTGTACGATGGACACTGAGCCTGGTGAACTTCTCTTGTATTTCACACAACCTTCACACATATATTATGATGCAGTTGTTATTCAGAAGCTACATCTAGTGCTTGTATACCAGTTTAACCAGTTTACAGTTTTGAGACTTGCTTCTATTTGCAGTGTTAAGGGATTTGTCATTTGTAGGCTTGCCCTAAGATCACATGACCTTAGTTTGTTCTAGAAGAAATCATAGTGATTGCTGTTCATATTGGAATTGTTTCCTTATTTATTTATATACTAGGGGCAAAGCCCGTTGTCTCCAAGAATACAACGGGCGCTAGAGCTTGGCAGTGGGAAGAGGAAGGGGAGGAGTTGTCCAGTCTCTAAGGGCATGGGGTTGTCATGTGTGTTGTGTGGGAGGTTGTGGTGGCAAGGTGGCAAATGAGGCCATGGGTGTGGAGATATGGGTGTCAAGAACCTGTGTTGTGGAATGTTCATTGAGTGTGGGAGAGGACTGACCTTTGGGAATTGTGGCATAGTGGTTACAGATGAGCTTTCCAGAGCCATGTCCTCAGATATGTAAAGGGAAAATCAGACTGGAGACTCTTCTTAGGGGAAGATTACATGGCAACCAATTCCCCCCAGTTCTGCATCATTTCCCTTCTTGTGTGAATTAGGCCACATTCACCGAAATGCCCCTCTGCCCTAATACACATAGGGTAGTCACAGTACACAGGTGTCCACCCTGTTCCCTCTGTCTCCCATATTTTCACTGTTGGTAAAATGTTATGTGCCCACATGCTTCTTTCATGGTTGCTCCTTAGAAGAACGGATTTTTGTACCCTATTACTTACTACCCAAAGGAGTCTCAAAGCGGTTTACAAACACCTTTTCCATTTGTCTCTCCACAATAGTCAACCTGTGAGGTATGTAGAGTTGTGAGAGATCTGAGAGAACTGGGAATGGGCCGCAGTGACCCAGCAGGCCTCAGGTGTCTCAAAGCATTTTCCAATCGTCTTCCCCTTCTCTCCCCATAGCAGACTCCCAATGAGGGAGGTGGGGTAGCGAGCCTCACAGGGAAGCTGGCAACCCTAAGAGGAAGACTGTCTGTGCACAGCAGTCTTGACCTTAGTAAGGTTTTTAATATTGTTTTTTTATTTGCCAGGCCAAGGTTATTTGCCAGTTACTATTTCAGTTACTATGTGTCTCCAGACATTTACTTGTTCTCTATTTAGTTTCAGGCTGTAAATATTTATTTAGATCTTCCTGCACTTTCCAGACTCACAGGACTGATGCTGGTCTGCCTGTCTGCGCCCCAGAATACAAACAGTTGCTGGTAAGGGCTGGCCATAACCCATAGGCCAGGAGGGACACTCCTGCACCACTCCCCACCAACTGCAGGCAAAAATGGCTCATTTTAAGGCTGGACTCTGAGGCACTGTACGATTTTGAAGTCCCACCTCCAAACCTCCAGGAATATTTCCAACCCAGGGGTAGCCAACCTACAGGTGTGGCCTGGAGAGCTCTTGGAATTACAGCTCACCAGCAGAGTATAAAGATCAGCTCCCCAGGCAGAAAGGGCTACTTTGGACAGGGTTGTGGTAGAGGAGAAACATTTAAGGCTTCCCACACAGGTTGTTGTTGAATTGAAAGACTTGAGGCCTACTGCACAGGGTTGTTGTGCAGATGAAACAGGAGACAAAAGAGCAAGCTTCCTTTGCAGAATAACGCTGTGCAGTGGTCTCAAATCTGCAGAGAGTTGCAAAGAAGAAAGACACATGGCTTGGCTGTGTCTAACCTCCGGGAGGAGCAGTATTTTAAGTGAGAAGGGGCTTTTCTGTAGCCTCCCTGTCAGGCAACTGTTTGGCAGAAGGGGAAATTCCCCCCCCCCTTCAAAAGGAAGGCCCTCAGGCTCCCCTGCATTGCTCTTGGAAAGGCCTCCTTCCCTCAGTTGGGGGCTGTCAGAGGCTCCTTCGCAGCAGGCCTGAAGGGGGGGAGGGGGAGCACTCTGCAGCCTCCTGGCAGCTCTGTCAGGGTTCTGAGGCAATTTACAGTTGGACATGGCAATTAAGACAGCCTTGGGGCAAAAAGGCCTGGCACAGCCTGTCCAAGCCTCTGTTCTCATCCCCCTTGGCAGCCCTGCTGACCTCCTCTCCCTTTGGTGGTCAGGAGCAGACTGGCAGCCAGACTGGGCTGGGTGAATGGAATTCTGGTCTGTCCTGGTGAGGGGCCAATAGGAAGGCACTTTGCGCGCCTCCTCATTGGCTGCTTGGCCCTGGATGGAGACTCGGAGGGCCCAATCAGGAGCCGCTTCGTGGCTCCTGATTGGGCCCTCTGAGTTTTTATCCTGGACAGGGCCCGCCCTAACTCCTCCCCAGGTGGCCTTACTCTTTTATTTAATAGGACCCTGTCCTATAGGACCCTGTCCTATTTAAAGATATGTGGAACATGAAGAAGCGTTGATTTCTATGTGCTGCTTTTCTCTACCTGAAGGAGTCTCAAAGTGGCTTACAGTCGCCTTCCCTTCCTCTCCCCACAACAGACACCCTGTGAGGGAGGCGAGGCTGAGAGAGCCCTGAGATTACTGAAGAAAAAGAAGAGTTGGTTCTTATATGCTTTTCTCTGCCCGAAAGAGTCTCAAAGCAGCTTACATTCACCTTCCCTTTCCTCTCCCCACAATAGACACCCTGTGTAATAGGTTAAGCTGGGAGTGCCCTGATATTCCTGCTCGGTCAGAACAGCTTTATCAGTGGTGTGGCGAGCCCAAGGTCACTCAGCTGGCTGCATGTGGAGAAATATTAATCCCTCCCCACCTCCGAGGGGCTCTTTACTGAGTAGGAAGGCCTCGACTGTGACACCATGATGCCACTGACAACATAGTGACATCACTTCTAATGCAGCCCAGCACTGACATCATCACAACACAGGTGGTTGGGTGCAACCACAAAATGGCTCCCACTAGAGGCGAAGCTATACACAAAGCCTCTGTGCATGGGAGAAGAGGGGTTAATTTAAAAAAAAATACACTGGGAAAGAGGTGTGAGAGAATCAAACTAACACTGTGGTAACAACCGATGCTGCAACAATTAAATGTACCCAGCCAATTGGATTGCCGTGGCCACTTGGAACGCCTTCCTGGGCAAATGCATCACCTGGCCCTTCTGAAAACATTTGGTTTGTTTCAGGAAATGTGTTAGAAGTCAGCATGATGCCCATGGGGACAATGTTATGGACCCCTCACCTAGGGTGTTACCCAAGGCAATGATGTCACTTACAAATTGCTCTGGAATTGATGTGATGGGGTTAGCAGGAGCAGACTGCCCCTCCCCTGTTCCCCTTCATTTTTCTTCCACCACCCAGCTGTGTGGTGGCGAGAAGAGATGTTTTCTTCCATTTATCCTGTAAACTCTTTACCACATAGAGGAGGAGGAGGAGGAGGAGGAGGAGGAGGAGGAGGAGAACAACAACAACAACAACTACAACAACTACAACAACAACACTGTGTGACTTGTCCAAGGTCACCCATCTGGCTGCATGTGGAGGAGGAGTGGGGAATCAAACCCAGCTCTCTAGACTAGAGGTCACCACTCTTAATCACATCCCCAAGCTGGTTCTCAGAAGAGATGCGATGGTAAAGAAGCAAACAGGTTTCACACAAATCCATTGTCTGGTACCACATTGGGGGTCATGTCAGTACACAAAGTCATGGGCCAACGATGGTGTATGAGGAGCATTGGGATACTTATTTTCCTGACCCACTTCCTAAAATAGCAGGACTTGCAATGATATGATTTTGCTAGTTCCGGAACCCATGCAGTGCAGAGCAGGGGTAAAAAAAAAACGTCAGTTTTATAAATAATAGGTTGTTCTGGAGAAGGTTATTTGGGATGCTTGCCAAGATTGTAAAGGAAAAGATAGTGTTGTGAAATAAAAAACAGATAAATAATAAATTAGGTCTACATTCCAAACTGCAGGGTAATCTAGCATTTTCTCGTTTGAAACATTCTGTGGTGTGAATATTGTGTGTGTGTGTGTATGCACTATATATACTTGGAGATATACGGTATAAAAATGTAATAGTTGACTTAACCTATAAAGAGTTTTCTAATCAGTTAGTTCTTGACAGAAAGGAGAATTTGTATCTCACTAGAAAATTTATTTAGTTTCCCTTTTCTTTTTAATTTTCAAAGTCCAGTTTGCCTTGACGTTATGGCATACGTTTCTAGAACTTTGTGCAGAAAGATGCCAAGACTAAATAAATGGAGATATTGATTTATCTTTGTGAATCTTCTGTGCTGTATTTGGATGACTCAAGCTAGCTTAGCTAGACACAGATGCAAAGAGGGGTGTTGTGGATTAGCTGCTTATTTTCTCTTTTCAATGGATTTAGAAGGGCATAACTTAGCTTAGGATGGCACTGTGAACATGAGATTAATTCCCTGGGTATGATTAGTGTTAAAGGTAAAGGTATCCCCTGTGCAAGCACCGGGTCATGTCTGACCCTTGGGGTGACGCCCTCTAGCGTTTTCATGGCAGACTCAATACGGGGTGGTTTGCCAGTGCCTTCCCCAGTCATTACCGTTTTACCCCCCAGCAAGCTGGGTACTCATTTTACCGACCTCGGAAGGATGGAAGGCTGAGTCAACCTTGAGCCGGCTGCTGGGATCGAACTCCCAGCCTCATGGGCAGACAGCTTCAGACAGCATTTCTGCTGCCTTATCACGCTGCGCCACAAGAGGCTCATGATTAGTGTTAGAGGAAGTAAAAAAGGATGCATATGTGGCCATGGTTGAAATGGAAAATGGTCAGGGCCAGAAAACTGCAGAATCTTGAACAGGATTTTGCAAGGATCATTTCACATGTTACAAAATCACAACGTTACCCAGTTGAGAGCCAGTGTAGTGTAGCAGTTAGGGGTGCTGGACTAGATTGTGGGAGACCTAGGTTCAGATCCCCATAGGCCATGAAATCTCTCTGGGTGAACTGGGGCCTGTTACACTCTCTCCGCTTAACCTACCTGATGGGGTTGTTCTGAGGGTAAAATGGAGTAGTGACAATGTAAGCTACTTAGGATTCTTATCAAGGACTGTTTGAGCAGTGGGAACTTCACTGCCTTGGCGTCTGTGTGGGAGCACAAATCTGGGGTGGACATGGTGCTCCAGGCCATATGCTCCCCTGTGCAGGAACAGAAAGAGACAGGGCAACTACAGCCTGCAGTCCAATATGAAGCCTTGAGGGCAGAAACAGTCAGGAAGAGAATTGGTATACAAATGGGAAGGGGGGAGGGAGGGAGGAATTCAGTCCTTGGGTCCACTACAAGGAATTTGATCAGACATACTCACCTGGGATTCTATGCTTTAAACTTAATTCTCACATATGTGTAGGCAGAATTCTGGTTGGAGTCACAGCATGTGGGAAAATGTGGTTTAAACTTTAAGCCTCCCATCTTGAATCATGCCTGACCCAAAACAGCCTTAGACAGCTGATATTGATCTCACTGGAGAAAGGTACGCATCCTGGTGGCTACATGTAGGTATCCCCATTGGTCAATTTGCAGTACTTGGCAGCGATCAAGGATTGGAAGAATGGCACAATGGGAAGGCCGTAAGACACCTGACCCTGAATGTTGTACTCCTGATCCAAATCGTGTCCCCGTGCACCTGAGAATCCAGTTCTGAGCGCAAAACTCCCAGGGGACATTTAATTGAAGGACTTTGTGATGCGGGAATGGATGCAGGAGGACCTGAACATCAGGAAGAGACAATGCACGATAACCCTGAATATTCCCATGCTGCCTCTGACCTTCTGGAAAATTCCGTGCAATGTGGGATTGGCAACACTGCCGGGGAGCGCTCTTTGCTGAGAGGCAGGGACATTGCGCTCCATCTCTCAGCTGTTCCTGTTTCTTCTACACTCCTTGTAAACTAGTGTGCTTGAAAGGGACAGCAGCAATCTTTGGGTGGACTGTAGCCCTCAAGCCCTCTGCTGTGTAAACAAGATCTAAACTTTAAAACAAACATTCTGCCCACAGGTAAATGCTTTCTTGACCTAGCACAGGGTAGTTGGAATCACGATCAAGACTCATTGACTTATGGGGTGGGGTCTGTGGGGTTTTCAAGGCAAGAGACATTCATTGTCTACCACTGTGTCCAAATCCTGATACTCTTTGGAGACCTCCCCTCCAAATATTAGCCAGGGCTCCCCCGGCTTAGCTATCAAGATCTAACAAGATTGGGTTAGTCTGGGCTATCCAGATCAAGGTAACCTGAGACGTAGTATAGCTCCGTTTTCAAACATTTACCTCATGTATTGGCTACTGCGTAGGAGCAGACTCGACCGCAATGTCAATGATACTCCTAGCTTGTTACAGAGGTATCATTTTAACTTGGCTGTCTCAAATGCCTGTCAGGCAAGTGCTCCTTCTCTTCCAGTCAGGATCAGCATTTAGAACAGAACGCTGAGGAGAAATGAAGGCTGGCTGCATTGTGCTCATTTCCATCTTGGGCGCGAGATATTTGTCTGGTTTCACTCGCTTACAAATTAAAACACCGAGAAGTCAAGTGACGAGAAGCGTTCTTGCAATTAGAGCCAGACGGCTATATCTGAGACACTTTGTAGAGCAGGGGTAGTCAAACTGTGGCCCTACAGATGTCCATGGACTACAATTCCCAGAAGCCCCTGCCAGCAAATGCTGGCAGGGGTTTCTGGGAATTGTAGTCCATGGACAGCTGGAGGGCCGCAGTTTGACTACCCCTGTTGTAGAGCTTGAAGCTCAGCTCATTCTGGATTGGGGATGTTCAAAAATCCAGGGACATACCTAGCATTTTTGATACCTTGGGCCAGTCACAGTTCTCTTAGAGCTGTTCTCACAAAGCAGTTTAAGAGCTCTCTTGACCCCATCTACCATACAGGGTGTCTTTTGTGGGGAGATGATGGGAAGGTGATTGTCAGCACTTTTGAGTCACATGAGGCCAGCTGGGTGACCCTTGGTTGGTCATGATCCTCTCAGGGCTCTCTCAGCCCCACCTGCCTCACAAGGTGCCTGTTGTGGGGAGAGGAAAGGAAGGTGATTGTCAGCTGCTTTGAGACACAAGAGGCGTGCTTGGGTCAGACTCAGTCCTCTTAGAGCTCTCTCAGCCCCACCTGCCTCACAGGATTTCTGTTGTGGGGAGAGGAAGGACAAACGATCATAAACCATTTTGAATAGGAAAAAAGCAGAACATATTGTGTTTAATTACATTTTAATGTCTTTTTACGGTATTTTATTGTAGTGAATCTTGTAAACAGCCGCGAGACATTTGATATATTTATATTTATATTTATATTTATATTTATATTTATATTTATATTTATATTTATATTTATATTTATATTTATATTTATATTTATATTTATATTTATATTTATATTTATATTTATATTTATATTTATATTTATATTTATATTTATATTTATATTTATATTGAGAGACACAAATATAAATATAAATATATAAACACCAACAACTTATAAAACAGGGCATAAAAAACAATGTATCTCCTTCTCTTGGGCAAACTGTAAGCAATTATCCTGGTTCAAGCACTCCCCCAGGTAATTACTCTGCAGAGAGATGTTTATGGGATGACAAACACAAATCACAAGAGAGATAAGAGGGGATTGTGCCTGATCTGACATGCTGGGGGCAAACTTGGGCAATTTCTGCACATCAGTAAAAATAGTGTTATGCCAGCTGAATGGTCATATGGTGCCTCCCAGCCTCTCCTTACCTTTTTGCTGTCTTCCCTTTGTCTGCCTTCTTTTCACACATCTTACCTTCCACATCTACTTCTGGAAATGGCAGAAGAGAGCAGTGCACCTTATATGCGACTCATTTTTTGCCTGTCAATCAATCCAGGCAACCAATCTCCTTTCTCCATGTTTTAAAGTCCTGTGATTTTTTAAAAAATCATATTTCTCTGTTGAAATGCCTATGCATAGAATCATAGATGCATAGTGCTTTTTGAATGCTACCCCTTATGAGATCACAAGATCTTGGATACTTTTAAAAATTAATCTCATTCCTGATTTGGGCAGCGAGAGGAGGGGGGAGAAAACTTTAGAGAGGCACACGTTGGGTTATAGCTTTGAAAAAATATTACTTTATTTCTGGCTTGTCCGGTTATTTGTTGCTCCAGAAAGTTAACCATTTTTAAAATGAAATTCCCATCCCTGGGAACAAGGGAGAGGGAGGCGGGTGTATGGGCAGGATAAGGCAGGCGCCTATAGCATGTTTGAGCCTCCATAACTTCCCTCTGCTGGTTGCCTGCTGGTTACTCTCCTCAGCTAGCACTAAATAAGTTATGTGATTCCCCAACTCATGCTTTAAAATGGAGGATGTAGCCAGCCGGTTACTGCCCAGACGTGGATGTTGGCAACGTCATATGGAAGGTCCAGAATACAATGACTACATTAGGTAAGCATTTCACTACATTTAATGGATGCAGAAATGTCCTTGGGGTTCACCTCAGACCCAGCAGTTTGACATGTGAGAGGTACGTGGGAGCAAATAGCAGGAATAAGCCCTGCTTGTGACTTTCTTTCTTCCCTCTGGCTTCAGGGGTGTCCTTTGTCTCTCAGGGGCTTGCCTTGGTCCCTTGGTTGGAGAACTGGCCCTATGTGTACAGCCAAATGGTCCGGGAGTGTTGGCAGCATTTGACTATGCAAAGAGGATGGAGCACCAGGCTGCTTAAAAGAATGGTGCAGTTTCATTAGGAAGAGAAACAAACTTTGTGTAGAAAGAGGAAAGAAGAGAGAGATTCCTGTTATCTGCAGTCATTCTTCCTGTTGTTCCGGAGGCAAACATGGAGAAAGCGTACTCAAAGGAGCAGGAAATCTTCCACTGAGCCAATCAGAACACAAAGTAGGTAATTTGAGGGGGGGAAATCAGGAAGTTCCTGCTGTAATCATGCTAATGAATACATCTCTTCCAACACCCCCTGCAGGACACTCTTGATAGTATTCTCCATCATGCACACTGCAGATCTTGCATATTCCAACATGGGGTGCCAGAGGTTGCCTCGCACTGGTCCTTATCCCCTGTTTTTCTAAAGTGACCACGAGGTTGAATTCTGTGCAGATTCAGTCAGCCTTTCTGGATTTGCGGGAAGGGTGTGGGCTCAGTGGTTGAGCATCTGCTTGGCATGTAGAAGGTCCTGGATCCAATGCCCAGCATCTCTGGTTGAAGGGACTAGAAACAGGTGATGGGCAAGACCTCAGTCTGCTTGAGACCCCAGGGAGCTGATGTCATAGACAACTGTAACCTTAGTGGACTGATTCCATATAAAGCAACTCTTAAGTGTGTTCACTTCTACAATAGCCTCCACACCTCACTACTTCCACTAGATTTATGTCCTGAGATGAACAGAGCAGCATCAGCACTTCAGGAAACACCTCGTTAGCTCAGATTTGGTAGCAAAAGCCATGTATACAGTCACAACCGAAGAAAGAACTCTCCGACACACCAGTGTGATCAGAAGCTCAAGAGTCATTAACAAAGAGACTGCCCTGACCTGGGTGTCCCAGAACAGCCTGATCTCATCAGATCATGGAATTTAAGCAGGGTTATCCCTGATTAGTACTTGGATGGGATGTGACCAAAGAAGTCCAAGATCTCTATGAAGAGACAAGTGATGGAAAAACATCTGTGAACTTCTCTTGCCTTAAAAAGCCCATGGGGGCCTTGTCAGATCCTGGAAGCTAACCTGGGTTGGCCCAGGTTGGTACTTGGATGGGAGGCCACCAAGGTAGTCCAGGGCTGCTTCAGAGAGGAAGCTCATGGCCAGGTGGAGTCTGGAAATTTCCCAGGATTACACCTGATCTCCAGAGAACCAAGATCAATTCCCTTGGAGAAAATAGTTGCTTTGGAGGATAGACTCTATGATATCATGCTCTGCTTATCTCCCTTCCCAAACCTCACCTTCAGGCTCCAACTCCAAATCTCCAGGAATTTCCTAACATGGAATTGGCAACCAGAGCCAACTACCTCTATCCAGCTCTTGCCTTGACAATTCTACAGGGACTCCATGAGTTGACTATGGCTTGGTGACCCTTTCCACCATGAATGGAAAGGCAGTTGAGACATCACAGGGTCATCTTCTGTAGATTTTTCACAGGAGTTAGTGAAGCAGTCAGATTGAATTGGACATGCAGGTGGAACGGTTTGTTTGTGCTAGGCTTTTTTGTCCTCATATCTACTGTAAAACCTTGTGCCACCCCAAAGGCTGTTCTTAGAAGTTGGAGGTGCCTGGCATGTATCCTGGGGTAGCAGTGGGAAGGAAAAACTGACCACTCATAAGGTTTTTTGGGTCCTCGCCAGAGGTTGCAATGATCCATGTGACAAAGAGGAAAATGCAATCAAGTTGCAATGTCTCTGTGGCAAACAATCATTTTGCCTGGAGAGAAACAAACTGTTCAGAAGTTTCCCTTGTAAATGATGAGTAGTTGTGTTCGTCTGTCTTTAGCAGCAGGAAAGAGCAACAGTTCAGGAGCAATGTTGGTGGCAGGCAAGGGGATTTCATGGGTCATGGCTCACTTCCTTCATTATCTGAAGAATATGGCCAAGATGGAGATATAGATCAAGTGTGGATCAAGATGGGTAGCCATGTTAGTCTGTCTGCAGCAGCAGAAAAGAGCAAGAGTCCAGAGGCAATTATGCACTGGCCTTTTGAAGTTCATTCAACTCGGTTTAAAAAAATAAACCTGCATCTGATGCCACTTTACAATGTCGTTTGCCTTTTCTTTTTCATCTGCACTGTCTGTCAGACTTTCAGACCCCACTACGGAGTCAGTCCACTCTTCCCCCAAGTTATCTGAGAGTGGAATTTTTCCATTTAATCTGAAAAATCTGCACCTGTTGCACAATCTTCCACAAGCAGATGCAGTTCCTCCATCAGATTTTATCCCCTCCCACTGGCCGAACCTCTACCACTGAAATTTTGATTGACATAGGTCAGTTTCAGCCTAGCGTGGCCTTTTGAAACTGAACATTTCACTTCCTATTTCCATTCTAAATTTTTTTTGCTTCTATCTTGATCTAAAAATGACTGAATAAGCATTTATTTTTCTTTAACAGCTGCCTTTGAGTCTTGTGACAATCAGGGTACTGTGCACTCACTATTTTTTTTTTGTCAATCCTGATGAATTTGGATTGATCTGAACCTGGATCTTGCAACAGATCTGCAATGTTCCTTTCTCCTGAATGGAAACAGCTTTTACTAAGAAACCGCATTCTACACTTGAATTGTTCCAATTGTCACTCTCCTCCCTCCTGCAGAATGGAAACACGGACATCTCAATTGCAATACTGGGCTTTCAGAGCATGTTTCTCAGATTTAGTAGATAATATCCACTCCTGGATAGCCCAAAAAAAGGTGTTGTCACTGCAGAGTCAATCACGGATGCTGCAGATGAAAAATTTAAAGTGATCAAAATGGAAATCAGAAAAGTGCCGATCGATTTTTTAAGTTAGGGCTGATAGAGGATGAAATTCCCAGTGCAGATAAGACCCAGGTCTCGATGTTAGTCTTTCTGACTAAAGACAAGCCTTTCTGCAACAAACATCTGCATCACACAGCCGGGGGTAGGGTTTGAGAAATGGTCCCTGGGGCTGCCCTCATCCCTTTCCCCCTCACTTTCCCCTCACATCTTGTGTGTAAGTCTGTGTGTGTGTGTGTAAATTTATGGGACAAAGTACAACTGAGTTCCTTTTTAAAAAGCAGTAAACAAGCATGCCGCTGCATTTTTCCTCTCCCCAAAACTCAATCACTAATGAGCTTTATTGACTGCAAGACAATATCAGCTGGCCCAGAAACTGTATTTTCTGATTCCTCTGCAATGTCTGGATGCAGAAGACAGTACTTCATTAATTGCACTTCAGAAATGGGATTAACAGCAGTTGCAGATCCAGGACTGGTTCCAATTTAGAATCGGTTTAGGATTGGTTTTTCTTATAATTCTTAGAAAATTGTGAGTGCAGAATGTGCCCTGGAGCACCTTTTTGAAACAAGCTAAATTTGTGGCAGGGAATGAGCTTTCCTGAGTGACTGCTTACTCCTTAAGCTATAATTTTTTTTAGTCTTACAGGTGCTCCTGGACTCTGGCTCTTTTCTGTTGCTGCAGACAGACTTCCATGGCCACCCATCTCCATCTGAAGGAGCAAGCAGTGACTCAGGAAAGCTCCTCCCCTGGCACCAATTGTGTAAATCTTGAAAGTGCTCCTGGACTCTGGCTGTTTTTCACTGCTAAGAAGAAATAAGGAAGCAACTACCAAAGAACATGGTTTCATCACAGACAATAATTTATCATAAAAGAGGGGTGGAAATGTCGATGCTTTTGATAGAAGAAACAGATTATCCATTCAAGTCCCACTCCCTGTCAAAATACCAGGCTGCACCAACAGATTGGGGGTGTGGCTATCAGACTCAACCATCAGTTGTTCCTCAAAAGACCACCTGTCATAAAACATGCTGTCCGTCTGCCAGACTGCTCAGCCATCACCTCTCTGGATGGTCTGAATGTGGAAAAAGCTCCAATGGGGGGAAGGAGGAAAAAGGAAGTCATGCATATGCACACGTTTATGGAAAGCTTTTTCTGTGTGATTGAGCTGTATACTGAATCAGGCCATCAGTCAGTATAACTTACACAGACTGGCAGCTGCACTCCAGGATCTCAGGATGATGTCTTTCCCATCACCTACTGCTTGGTCCTTTTAACTGGAGATTCCAGGGACTGAACCTGGAATCTCCAGTTAAAGCAGAGGCTCTTCCACTGAGTCTTTCCCAAAATCTCCTGCTGGTGTTTTTAGCTGGAGATGCCAGGGATTAAACCTGGAACATTTGGCATGCCAATCAGAGGCTCTGCCAGCGAGCCACAGCCCCTCCACAATCAGCAGGAGCTCTCCAGGATCTCAGGTCTTTCATATCACCTACTACCTGGTGCATTTTAACAGGATGTTTGAATCCCAAGCTCTCTCTGTCTCATCCACTGTATGGATCTCATTCCCAGAAATTTAAGAGAGAGGTTAGAGATCAACGTCCATCCATTTTGACTACTATCAGACTGATCTGTTCAGTTTTGATGCTTCTGATATTGCTGCCATCTTCTGACTCTGTGTGCATCAGATTTATGGGCTTGAAGTAATATGGAAGCTAGGCCACAATGAGCCACCATTGTTAAGAGTGGCGGCCTTGAATATAGGGAACCTGGTTTGATTCCCCATTCTTTCTCCACATGCAAACAGCTGTGTGACATTGGTCCAGTTCTCTCAGAGCTCTCTCAGCTCCACCTACTTCACAGAGAAGAGGAAGGAAAGGTGATTGTATTGTAAACTGGTTTGAAGCTTTAGGCAGTGAAAAGCGGGGCATAAAAACAATTCTTCTTGCCGGGTGTTGCAGAAATGGGGGATAACTTCAGTCTCAACTGCACCCCCTTTCTTTTGATGGGTAGCAGGAGGAAACTGGTGTGTGTATGTGTGTGTGTGGGGGGGGGCATACTGCTGCAGGTGATTTGATGTCACTTCCAGGGGAGGACCCAGAAGTGACATCACTTGTCCCATGCAATGCTCTAGGAATTCACCAAACCTGTGTGGTGGTTACCATCATTATTGAAATTCCTAGAGCATCATGGGGGGTGGGGGTGGGGTGAGGTCATGTCATGAACCCCTGTTCCTGACCCGTAATTCTTGCCCGCTTTTCAGGTTTGCCCCAGAAGCAACAAGCTTAGTCCACTTTTGAGAGGCACTTGCAGCGCACTTCCAGGATTTGTTCCATGAGATGAAAGCCAGAAAGAGCTTCAGACATTTCAAGCAGAGGGAGCATCCCATGGCCAAGTATATCAGGGACCTGCACTCCTTGTTTGGGAAACTGTGGAACCAGAATGAGGAACAGAAGATCTTCAAAAGAGGACTGGATCGTACTCTGATTGACAGCATCTACAATTGTGGGGCTCCTATAGACAAGAACCTAGATGCCTGGATACTGATAGCGGTATGAGTCGAGGCTGAACAAATGAACTATAAACTCTGGAAACAACAACCGTTCCCGGCATGAGCAGTAAGCAGTAAGCCCAGAGAAGAACCCTTCCCACACTGTGGCCCTGGAGAGGGATCGGTGTCGACAACTGGGACACTTTCTGGAGTGTGGGGAAAAGTGGCACTTTGCAGCTGAGTGTCCCAAGCGGTGCCCTGCTGCCTTCCTTGGAGGAACTTCAGGCTAAAACAGCTCAACCGGCTATCTGTTTTCTATCTGCCCATGCCTTGAAATCAGTCTCGGCTTTGTGAAGGGCCTCTGACACCTCCCCCTAGGTTTCCCATACTTTTACAGCCCAATCTACCACCCCAGGTGGGGGGGTGGGGTGAGACCGCGTGCCCGGTGGGGGTTCCAGCGTGGGAAAAAGCCAGGGTGTGTATCCATGAACGACTTCAAAGGGAGACAGCCCCATACTAATGTGAGGAGCATTATTGTAAGCATACTAAGCCAGAGGCAACAATGACATCCAGTCATCTTGGTGGCAATTTAGGCAGCATCGTAAATATTGCTCTAAGACCTTATTCACCCTTTCGGTCTGACCATTTGTGGCCAGCACCCGGGAGATGCCTGCCAAAAGTTGCCTCCCAAAAGTTGGCAACAAACTGACTTTTGCAGTCGCTAATTATCTGGTCTGGGAAGGCATGTAATTGAACCGCATGTTGGATAAAAAGCTCAGCTAACTGTATGCATATGCGGCCATAAGAATTGCCTGTGAAGCAGACCCCATGTTTTCAGGAACCCCAAATGCCCCTGCTGATTTGCTGTCGTGGCAAGCCTCTAAGACCTTTCTCTTGAGGGTGGAGGGAATTTACAATAGGTCACCCTCATACCACAACCCCCAACAGTGAGTTAAGGAAGTCTTTAATGAGTCTAGCTCTTGATCTGTGTCTAGTACCCACTGAAACTCATTTGGATTTGTCATTTACAGTCTGGGGCCTGGGGGCCACCTCCTTGAGTCTTGCTCCTGTTTTGGACCATGAACCCCAGGTGGCTAGAGTTAAAAACAGTGTCAATGTGGACCTCTCCCCCCCCCCCCCAGTGCATGTGAGACAGGGCATCTGCAAGAAAGTAGGAGCAGCCTGGGATTTGGGACTGCTTGAAGTTGAACTGAGCAAAATTTCTGCCCACCTGATTTGTTTGGTGTTCAGTTGGCATGGCTTGTGGAGGACCTCTAGGTTCATGTGATCCATTCATAACTTGAAGGGTTCCTTGGCCCCCTCCAAAAGATGTCACCAGGTAGTGAGGACCATTTTTACAGCTGCTGCTTCTTTCTACCAAATGGCCCATTTTTTCTCTGCCAGGGAGAACATCTGGAACAGGTAGGTGCATGGCCGTAGGTGCCCATCCTCCCCCTTATGTGACAAAACTCTTCCCTCCACCAAGTCCGAGGCATCTACTTGGACCACGAAGGGTTTGTTCAGGTCCGGTTGTGTGAGTATCGGCTCTGTGATGATAAGACATTTAAGTTCATTGAAATCTTGGGTACAATTTTCATTCCAAGCCAGCTGCACCCAAGGGAGCTTGGTCCCCTTTCCCTTTAGTTTTTAACAGATCAGTCAGTGGGAGGGCTACTTGTGAGTAGAGGGGCAGGAAATCCTGGTAGAAATTAGCAAATCCTAAGGACTATAACAGGCAGCAGGTCCAAGCCAGCAGGTCCTTCACCTTAGCAGGTCCATTTGGATCCCCTGCTTTGAAACCCGGTAGCCAAGATAGTCTATTTGGCTCTTGTGAAATTCACATTTGGACATTTTGGCATACAATATGTGTCATGAAGGTGCTTCAGAACCTCGCAGACCAGTGAAACATGTTCCTTTTTGGTTTGTCTATATACCAACACGTCATCAAGTAAAGCAAACACCCCCCAATACAGCAAATAATGCAATACTTCATTCATTACATTAATGAATATTCCCGGCGAACCGCTTAAGCCAAATGGCATTTCAAGGTACTCAAATTGTCCCAGAGGGGTGTGAAATGCTGTATTCCACTCATTTCCTTCTGCATTCTGGACCCGGTAGTAGGCTTCCCTCAACTCTAGTTTGGTGAAACTCTTCCATCCCTCCAGGCGACCCAAGAGGTCCTTTATCAAAGGGAGGGTGTATACATTCACCATGGAGACAGCATTAATGCCTCTGTAATCAGTGTAGAGTCAGAGAGTTCCATCCTTCTTCTTGATGAAAAGCCCCAGGATGGATATTGGGGAGGTTGCTGGGCAAATAAACCCCCTCTGTAGGTTTTTTTTCTAGGAATTGGCGGAGTTCCTCCAACTCTGCGGGTCTCATGTTGTAAAGTTTGGCTTTGGGCAGTGCTGCTCCTGGCACTAACTCTATGGTGCAATAAGTGGGGCAATGCGGGGGAAGTTGATTGCACTCTTCTTCAGAGAAGGCTTGAATCAAGTCCTTGTAGCATTCTGGCAGCCATTCCCCCTTGCCCGTGTGGAGACCCAGTGTCCTCAGCCAAGGGTTCCAAACAAATGGGAGGTTCTCCCAGCTCACCACAGCCCCAGCAATTGCCATCCCCCTGTCCCTCCCTTCTCCCTGAACCAAAAGTGGGGCCAGTAGTTGGGTGCATGAAGTTCAGCATTTTTTCAACCCAATCTATTTGAGGCTTGTGTGTGTCCAACTAGTCCTTGCCCAACAAGATAGCAAACCCTGTGATGGTGGCAATGGTCAGTGATATTTGTTCCCAATGGGCCCTGATGTTCATGACTAAGGAGGTGGTTGCATGGGTGATCACCTTTCCCCCCACTTGCCGCATGATGATGGGTCTGTCCAAGAGGATCTTCCCTACTCCCAAACCTCTAACAAATTCAGGATGTATTAGAGAAGTTGAGCATCCAGAGTCTACACACACTTGTACTTCTACTTGCGATCCATCCTCCTCATTCAAGAGCTTTGCAAGGAGCTGGATGGGGGGAAGAATGAGGAGCCGGATGTCATGAACCAGGCAGAGAGCACCCCATTAAAGTCACTGGAACTATCACTTCCTCGAGACCACAGTTGTAGTGAAATCCAAAAGGAATATTTATTCAGCAGACTAATACAAAAGGTATTGACAGGAAAGGTTCGATGAGCAAACTCTTTGGCAGAGACAAAGGACCAATATTCCCCTAGGGCAGTGGTCCCCAACCCCTGGTCCAGAGTGGTCCATAAATCAGTCGGTACTGGGCTGCAGGTCCTCCTCATCCTCCTCCCTAGCTGCTGCCTCGGAAGCTGCCCTACCACTCTGCTGCCGGCTCACCTTTGGTACTCTCCAAAGCAGCACCCCCATTCTATGGGGCTTCCCTGCTGCAGGGAGGGGGCCCCTAAAGCCCTTGGCTTCTCAAGAGAGGTCTTGACTTGGGTTTGGAGGGAGTGGGCTGACCCCGCCCCACAAAAAAGTTCCTTCATGATAGCAGGGCACCACTTGAGACACTAAGCCACAAAGTGCCCCTTTTCACTACAGTCTAGACAAAGTCCCAGTTGCCGGTGTCGGTCCCTCTGCAGGGCCGTGGCATGGGGAGGGTTTCTCTTCAGGCCCCCTCTACCCCCTCATCCTGGCTTACTGCTTATGCCGCAGATGGTTTGTTTTTTCCAGAGGTTATGTTCCATTTGTTCAGCCTCAAACCATCCCACACTCAGGATCCATGCATTTAAGTTTTCATCTGTAAGCGCCCCATGATTGTAGATGCCTTCAATCAGAGTGTGACCGAGCCCCATCTTGATGGCTTCAATCTTCTGTTCCTCATTCAGGTTTTGTAGTTTCCCAAACAGAGAGCGTAGGTCCTGGATGTATTCGGCCACTGGGCACCCTCGCTGCTTCAGACATCTCAAGCTCTCTCTGACTTTCATCTCGCAGAATGGATCTTGGAAACATGCCATGAGTGCCTCCTGAAAGTGGGCCAAGCTGGCTGCCTCTGGGTCCCAGGCCATGTTCTGTTCTACCCACCACTCCGCCGCCTTACCATCCAGGTTGTTCCCCAACATGCACACCTAGTTGGCCTCCAAGGTGAAGAACGCCCCCCAGTATGTTGGGAAACTTTCCACCTATAGGAGGAAATAGTCCAGTTTCTCAGTGGAGCTGTTGAAGCGGGCATGGAATATGCGTCAGTTTCACTCCTGCCTGCTTTGAAATGGATCTTTGAAATGGCTGCCATTTAAACCTGACAGCTGATGGGCAGCCTGAACTGTCTGGTTCTCTTCAGGATTTTGGTTTGGTTTAGGGGTTCAATTTGGGAACATTTCCAGTTCATACTCAATGCTATCCCCATCCCCAAACCAAAGATTTTGGAAGAAGATTGTACCTTGGATCTAGAAATGGGCCTGGGACCTTCAGCAAGAAATGTTTGTGGGTCCCCACTGAAATTATTACCAACAAACAAAACGTATCCCAAAAATCTTGAATAAGAGACCCATTGGTTAAAGAGGGAAAATACCAATATTGAAGAAAACTCTAAGGTTGCAGGTATAGAAAGAAATAATTTCAAAGCTAAACAGAAATCTTTGCTCAAGGGTGTCTTTGAAACCACAAAATTAATGCTGGGCCCTTATTGCATATAACGAATCTAGCTATTAACACCTAATTATTACTGTTCTACTGAATTAAGTTAAAAAGTAGTGGGGAAACACTGTGCTCTCAGCATGGCTATTATGAACATTTAAAAGGTGGCAAGAGTTCAACATTTCTGTTGGTGAATAAGCCAATAATGTCCTGGTCCCCAAGCTCTGAAATGCCAGGTGTAAAATAAATAAACAGATAGATAGATAGATGGATGGATGGATGGATGGATGGATGGATAGATAAATAACATAGAAGCTAAGAGGCCAGATGACATGGTAAAGTACCCATTTTGTTCCCAGAATCCAGGTATTTTTAGTACTAATGCTGATATGTGTGCCTTCACCCATGCTCAATAATGCAGTTTCAATCCAGCAACCATTCGCAAGTGGATTTTGCCATTTCACACGATATCACCCAATTGGCAGGTGCATTGAAAGTGGACGGAAAGTGCGTTACGTAGTGAGGGCAAGTGCGCCCCCAGAGCATAACATTATGCACAGCTTGCCTTTCTCGCCAATATCCAAAAGTGAGAAGTGCCAGCCTTCAGGTGGGATCTAGAGATCCTCTAGAATTTCAGCTCATCTCCAGACTACAGAGATCACTTTCCTTGGATAAAATGGATACTTTGGAAGGTGAACTCTTTGACATTATAACCCACGGAGCTCCCTGTCCTCCTCAGGCTCCCTGCTCAAATCTCCAGGGGTTTTCCAACCTGTAGCTGTCTGCCCTATCACATCATACTCCCCCAGCCTCCAAGCAATTCTTATTGCTGTTTGAAGATCTGTGGAATGTCCCTGATTCAACAGCCTATGAAGAATCTCCTACAGGGGACATGGGAGGAGATGTGTAGCTGGCATATTTGGATTAGGAATTTCCATATATTTTCAAATAATTTCCTCCCGCATTCTGATAGGCTGAGTTGGTGACTTCCTGTTCCTTTGAGCCCATTTCCTCCCTGCTTGCCTCTAGAACAATAGTGAGTTTGACAGATGAGACAACCGGTCTCCTTTTTCCTTTGTAAAGTTTCTCTTCTCAATAAAACTGTTCATTTTTTAAAGCAGTCGGTGCTCTGCCCCTCCTTTGCAAATATAAACTCTGCCAGCAGTTACAACACACATGTGCATTCATATGTATATGCGCATAAGGAAACACAGACACATGCTGCTAGGGTTGCCAACCTCCAGGTGGTAGCCAGAGATCTCCCAAGATTACAACTGATCTCCAAGCAAAAGTGATCATGGAGAAAATGGCTGCTTTGCATGGAGGACATTCTACCCTCACGAAAATCCCTGCCCTCCACAAACCCTGCCCTCTTTGAGCTCCTGTCCTAAATGTCCAGGTATTTCCCAACCTGAAGCTGGTAATTAGACAGCGAAGAACTTCCAATAAAGAATGTGCTAAGGCTAGGATTACAAAATCAGAAGATGGCGTAAATAAAAATTCTGTCTAAGGAATGGCATACACTAAACCAGGGGTGTCCAAACTGTGGCCCTCCAGCGGTCCAAGGACTATAAATGCCATGAGCGCCTGCCAGCAGAAAACGGATTGCACAAAGTAGAAAGCTGGACCCTCTTCATGCTGGTAGAAACCATGTGAGGATGAAAAGTGCCATCCCGTTACAGCAGACTTCTGGTGACTCCGTACAGTTTCCACATCAAGAGGTGAGTAGCAATGGTTTGCTATTCCCTTGCTGTTCTGCATAGAGGCCCTGCTATTCCCTGGTGAAGCCTACTGGGATATTTGGTCAATATGGCAGAGTTTTGCCAGTCGTAGAAGCGTGCTGTTGAGTGCAGGAAATAAATCTCCCAAGAAGCATATTGCAAAGAGTAAAACTACAATTACCCTCCTACATCCAGCTCTCATTCAGCCTGCAGTCAAAAAGAAGAGAAAGAGACGTCTCATCAAAAGATTCACAAATGGCCAGCTAGTCTGGCATCACATGCATATGACAATGAGGGTATTGTCTCTACAGGAGAGACCTGTATGTGTATCAATGGAAGGTTATGTGCAGTAAGGGGACAGACAAAGGGAGAGGAGAAGGCAGAGGGCAGCTCTCAGGTTAAGACAAAGAGACATTAAAGGAGAGCAACTATACACCCTTATATTGACGAACCTCCCACCCAATGGCTAGGCATCCGGAAGAAGGGGTTTTTTTTTGTATCCTTTACTAATTGAGGGAGTCTCAAAGTGGCCTTCAAAACCTTTCCCTTCCTCTCACCACAACAGCCTCCTGGGAGGTTGGTGGGTTTCCGAGTGCTCTGAGAGAATTGGGACTGGTCCAAGGTCCCCCAGCTCACTGCAAGTGGTAGAGAAGTGGAGAATCAAACCCGGTTCTCCCAATTAGAGGCTGCCGCAGTGACTCTACTGACGTGGAGTCACTCCTTGCAACAGAGCCAGCTAAGCTTCTGAGATCTGATGAGACCAAAATATTCTAGACCATCCAGGTCAGGGCAGAAACCACCTCAGCAGGCCTCATTTCTCCTCTCAGGGTTTTATCACTGCTAAAGGAGATGCCACAATGGCTACAGGAGATCTGAGGGAATCATAGAATCAGAGCGATCTTGCAATTATACCGTCTATATTTTTGCCCCCAACAGCGTGTTTCTCGCCAGGAACAAAAAAACAATATCTATAAAAAGCTTTCTACTGCTGAAATGAGCCATGTTTTGATAAAGAGAACTCTTTTAAAAACTCTGTAATGGTTCTGGTTGTCAGATGTTCACCCCCCCTAGATTGTTTCCCCGCAATACCGAGATTGGCAAATAAACTTCTTTTTTTCCCCCTTTGCGAACTGAGCCTTGCTCGGCGAATGCCCTTCTAATTATCTCACCAGACGAGGGTGTATAGCGGGAGCTAGTTAGCAGAGCCCAGTTTGTAAACTTTATTTCTGTTTGGACCAAACATACTTTGGATGAAGCAGGCATTAGCGCACGCCGACTCTATAATAAGAAAACAATTACCATTAAGGCTTTTCATACTTTCGAACATCTGGAGAAACCAAAATGTAGGACAGAACGTTGATTTACAGCCTGAAAGAGCTGGTAAAATAGCTCAGAGGGTTATTATCTCTCAGTGATTTCGTATCAAATTTGCTAAATTTACAAGTCAAAAGGCCTCTTTTGAAAGCACGCTTCGTATGCTCAGCATGGAATTTTTTTTAAAAAGCACACGCTATTTTTCACTACATAATGCCAGTGCTCTAAGTTATGACATGCCTGATAATGTTCATGCTGATAAGGGTGAATGGACTACACCTCGGCTTCTGTGTCTCCAGGACCACTGTATGGTTAGCAATATATATGGAATCATCAAAGATCCTTTCGTTCCCTTTCGCTTTACATATATTTTCCTTGCCCAAGTATTCTGGGTTGTGCAAAAAAATATACGCACATCACTGTCAAATCCATATTTATTTTAGGGGCTGGGTTGTGAATATGTTAGAAAACAAGATAGGCATCAGGTTCTCAGAGCTCATGTATGGGTCAAGATGGACATGAGTGTGATACCGAAGAAGAAAAGTGGGGTCTTGTATTCCATTTATCTTTTCCCTAAGGAGTCTCCAAGCAGCTAGCAGTCACCTTCCTTCCTCTTCCCACAATAGACCAACTGTGAGGCAGGTAGGACTGAGAGAGCTCTGAGAGAACTGAGACTTGCCCAAGGTCACGCAGAAAGTTTCCTGTGCCTCCAAGCAGCTGACAACCACCTTTCCTTCTTTTCCCCATGACAGGCCCCTTGTGAGATAGGTGGGGCTGAGAGAGTTCTGAAGGAACTGGGACTGGTCCAAGGTCAACCAGCAGGCCTCCTGTGTCTCTAAGTGGCTGACAATTGCCTTCCCTTCCTCTCCTAACATTAGACATCTTGTAAGGCCGGTGGGGCTCCGTTCAGCACCTGAAATCTGTCAGGATTGTAGAATCTCTGTCATAAATTAGCCTGAGTTCCTCCATGTCAGTTATACTGCTTAATTGAACCTGGCGCCTGCTAGCCCCGGCCTTGTAGTTTGTAGCAATAAAATAGAATAGTGATGTTATTCTAACCTTATCTTGTTATGGGCACACAGGGTTGTTGTCAATTCTCTCAAGGATGGGAGTTTGGAATCCTGTTGTTGTTTCACATATGTCTTCTCTCACTAACCCCCCTCCTTGGGAACTGTCAAGTTTTGGGCGGGAGAAATGTATTGATAAGCTGAGGCAAATCTGGCTTCGAGTCAGATTTGACTTTCAGTCCAATGCGTATAGTGCTAATCAATAAAACTATTTTCTTTTGAATAAGTTTTGTTGTGAGTTTCCTGTGCGTCTGACAAAATCTCTCATTCTTAATAGCCTCAGAAGGTGGATGGATTGGAATCACTCCTGTCAGCCCCTACCGTATTCTCTATACATTCATTAGTACAGAGGCCTTGTCATCACTTCCTGTTGCATAACCAGAAATGATGTCACTGCACCAGGGGATGCTCTAAAGATACGTTTTAAACTCCATGGTAAAAATCATAGAGTTTCAGCAGAATCCTAGAGTATCCTATGATATGGTGCCCTTACTTCTTGTTATTTAAACTGAAGTGACATCACAGGAGACCCTTAAAGTAAGTACTGCTCCCGGCTGGTTTTCTGGAGGTTACCAGCCAAGTGGTGACTCTACCTATACAGGTGGGAAGTTAGATTTGACTCTAGTAGAACCTAAGAGACAAAGAAGATTTTCAGAGCATAACCATTCAAGAGTTAAAGCTTCTTTTGACAGGTAGCATGTTGAATGTGCCGATAAGAGGACCGGCACAGCAAACATTCATTCAGAGCCATCTCACCTTCCACAGATTAATGTGCCCATATTAATGTTCTTTATAGTAGCGATCCCCAACCTGTGGGCCGCGGACCACATGTGGTCCTTCGACTAATTGGAGGTGGGCCCCGAAGGACGCCTTCTCCCCCCCCCCTGGCCCCTTACTTCACCCCCCCCCAGCCCTTTACAACACACTTCATTGTTGTGGCATGTCTGTATCTTATTTTGATGGGATATTTAAACATTACCATAGCGATCAGAGAGCGTTAGGGCAGTGGTTGAGAGTAGAGGAGCCTCAGTAAAAGGCATTGAGTGGTCCCCAGTGAGTGGTCCCTGGTGTTGAGTGGTCCCCGGTGATAAAAAGGTTGGGGACCACTGCTTTATAGGGTTTGAATGTATGCCTTAACATGCCATAGGAGCCTCTCCACCCTGTGTGGAAAAGTTTCCCCGAAGGCAGGAAGTCTGAAAAACACTCCTCTCCCTAAGGAAGCCTCTGTTTTACTTCCAATTTTGGGTTTTGTCTTGTGCAAACTTCTATGGAAATATCACAAGGTTATTGTTTCCGGTCGAATTCAATAAGGGAGAACCACTCTAAACGTTCTTGTGAGCAGACAAATTGCAGCAGAGCAATTGCCGGGAGGGAAATGAAGGGAAGCCTTCCCGTTTTGTAGAGAACAAGAGGACGTCGAGCTTCCCAACTGGTGGTTTGGCATCTCCTGCGGAGCAGTAAAAACTAGTCTTTACCGAAGTCATTAAGGACAACTCCAGGGACGAGGCCGAAAGCTCTTGAAGGGGTTTCTAATCGTCCGTCTCAGCTTGTTATTCTCTGCCGCGGGGAGACCCGCGTGTTTTACGAAAGCAGGTTTGGCTTTGAGGGGTTCATTACCTGTTGTCTAACTCAACCGTAAACGTCCCGTTTCATGTGTGAAGAATTGCTCCATAAAAATAAAAGAAAATGTCATGAGAAACATTTACAAACAACATCCGTGACCCTCTGCCTGTCTGGAAAAAAAATAACTTCTTTATTTTAAAAAGGAAATTCCCTCTCCCCCATCTGAGCTGTAACCAAGCGTTGCTCTCCTGGTGTGATCCGCTGGAGGTTTAACAACTTGCAAGGAATCGTAAAGGGATACGAAGCTGGCTGTTGGATAGGGATGCCAACCTCCAGGTGGTTGGCTGGAGATCTCCCGGGCAACCGAGATCAATTCCTCTGGAGCAGGGGTCCTCAACCCCCAGTCTGCGGCCCGGTACCGGGCCACAAAGGCCATGGTACCGGGCCGCCAGCGACCGCAGCTACCTATCCCCCCCCCGCAGTGAGAGGGGGGGAAGAGGCAGGCACGGCCGCCGGCATGCCAGCGACGCAAACGCGCACGCGCAGAGCTGCCGCGCATGTGCGTTTGCACCCCCTGCTGGTGAAAATGTGCACATGCAGCATCTCTGCGCATGCGCATTAGCGCCACCTAGTGGCGAAAACACGCATGCATGGCAACTGCGCGTGCGCGTTTACGTGCAGCTACGGCGGCCGGGCTGCCAGCTCTCTTCCACCCTCGGAGGCGGTCCCCGACTACAAGAAGGTTGGGGACCGCTGCTCTGGAGGAAATGGCCCCCTCTATCACCGTCTTCTGCCTGCCAGTGAAAACTTCCTTGTTTCATTTGGCATATCTCCAAAAACAGTTCTTGGCTCTCTACCTGTATTGCTCGAACATGTTTGTCTTGGATTATTGGATCATTTAAAAGGTTGTTTTAAATAGTGCCAGTTCTTGAAAATACTGTCGATGCGCCATTGTGAGAATCCTGACTGGGTGGAAAGGCATCATAAAAGTGTTTAAAATCCTTATTCATGATTATGTATTTGTGAAACGCCTCTGTGGGAGGAGCGTGTCTGGGGTGTCCAAGTTGAATACGGGCCAATCATAGTGGGCTGGCTCATACACTCGCCTCCCTCACAGGGGGAGAGGAAGGGAAAGCAATTTTAAACTTCTTAGAGACACCTGACTGTGGACTATTCTCAGTTCTCTCAGAGCTCTCAGCCCAAATTCCCTCGTAGGGTGTCTGTTATGGGGAGAGGAAGGGAAGGCGGTTTTAAATGGCTTAGAGACACCTGAGATCTGCTGGGTGACTGTGGACTATTCCCAGTTCTCTCAGAGTTCTCAGTCCCACTTCACTCACAGGTTGTCTGTTATGGGGAGAGGAAGGGAAAAGGTGTTTGTAAACCGCTTTGTGACTCCTTTTGGTAGTAAACAGCAGGGTACAAAAATCCATCTTCTTCTAAGTGGCAACAGTTAAAGAATCATGTAGGCACATAACATTATATCAACAATAAAAAAATGGAGACAGAGGGAGTAGGGCCACAGAACTGGGAGGAATTGGTTGCCATGTAATCTCCCCCTAAGAATAGACTCCTGTCTGATTTTCCCTTCACTTATCTGAAGACATGGCTCTTGAAAGCTCATCTGTAACCACTATGCCACAATTCCCAAAGGTCAGTCCTCTTCCACACTCAACTAACATTCCAAACCACAGGTTCTTGACATCCATCTCTCCACACCCATGCCCTCATTTGTCACCATGCCACCACAACCCCCCCACACACAACATACATATTAAATCTTATGCCCTTACAGACTAGACAACCCCTCCCCTTACTCTTCCCAATGCCAAGCTCTCTCTATCTTAATTATTGTCTTCCTTTCTACCTCCCTCTCTCTTTGCTATTTTCCTCCCCCCCCCTGCTAGCACCCATTGTATCAGCTACAACAGGCTTTAATTCTAGTAGATAAAATAATTGCTGGAATTGGCTTTTTTTAAGGGGAGGGGTCAAAAAGATTCGAGAGGTCTGTCATATTTTTGCTCGCAGAAAAAATCTCATGGTAACTGCAGGACCATGGAGTTCAGGCTTAGATGAGCAGGGATGGTTGGCTCTTCCCTGACTCTGCAAGGCAACCCTGGATTCTCTTGGTTGCCTCCCATGTAAATACTAGCCAGGGCTGACCCTGCTTAGTTTCTGATATCTGATGAGATTAGGATAGTCTAGGCCAGGTCAGGACCACGTCCAATATTGCTCTATATTTGAACATAAGAACACCAGAACAGCCCTGCTTGATCAGACTAATGGTCCATCTAGTCCAGTTTCTCTGAAAGGCCAGGAACAGGACATAGTGGCTGAGGCCTTCCCTTGACTTTGTCTGAAGAAGTGTCTTAGTGCCTGTAAGAGAGTCCATTTGGTGTAGTGGTTAAGAGTGCAGATTTCTGATCTGTCGCACCAGGTTTGATTCCCCACTTCCCGACAAGCAGACAGCTGGGTGACCTTGGGCTTGCCACAGCACTGATAAAGCTGTTCTGACCAAGCAAGAATATCAGCCTCACCTCCCTCACAGGGTGTCTGATGTGGGGAGAGGAAAGGGAAGGCGAATGTAAGTCCCTTTGAGACTCCTTCTGCTAGAAAAAAACAGCATTTAAGAACCAACTCTTCTTCTACCATACAGGGTGTCTGCTGTGGGGAAAGGAAAGGGAAGGTGATTGTAAGCTGCTTTGAGACTCCTTTGGATAGTGAAAAGCAGCATACAAGAACCTTCTTCTACCTCACAGGGTGTCTGTTGAGGGGAGAGGAAAGGGAAGGCAATTGAAAGCTGCTTTGAGATTCTTTCAGGTAGAAAAAAAGTGGCATATAAGAATCAGTTCTTCTTCTTCTTCTTCTTCTTCTTCTTCTTCTTCTTCTTCTTCTTCTTCTTCTTCTTCTTCATCTCTAAATAAGGAGTTCCCCCTCAGTCTCCATGGCTAGTAGCCATTGATAGACCTATTGTTCATGAATCTATAAAGCCATATATTCCTGTGGCCATCACTACATCCTCTGGCAGCCAATTTGAAACTGAGAGTAAAAATCGATTGGGAAATGTAAAAAACAAACAAACATGTGAATGGTTACTTTCCTCCAGGTAAGCACTTGTTTATCTTCTTACATTTCCAATCCCAGAAGCATATGTCATGCAAGGATTTTTATTTAAGGTGAAAGGACGCATTTAATTTCCACTGCGATACATGTTGATCCTTTGAACAAATAACAATCTCCTCTGGAGATGCCAACCTTATGAAGTCAGAAAGCCCTTCTTAATTATGCTGAGACCTCACCCTGGTTTTAATAAGACGAGCTGGAAAAAAATTAAATCTACATGGATAGTTCAGATGAAGTTTTGTGAAGAGTCCCCCCCTTGAAAATGGGATGGGGGTGTGCAGGGGTGCTATCTCTGGGCCAGTTGATATGGTCAGCTTTTCTGCTCGACTTCTTCACTTCATTAGTTATTCCCCTCTCTTATACACAACTAGGGACAAAGCCCGTTGATTTAAGGAATACAACAGGCGCTAGATTGGGGGGCTGGGGTGGAAGAACTCTGCGGATGGCCTCTCCCTCCTGCCAGGACCTGGAAAGGCTGCAGCTTGGAGTCCCTTGGGCAGGGAACTCACCAGCTGGGGCAGCTCTCATACAGCGGGAATCTGCAGCCTCCCAGCCTTGGAGGGAAGTGGAAGGAGGAGAGGGTGTTCAGGGGTGGGGGATGGAAGGCGATTGGCTGGCCGCTGGACAAACAGGTGATCTGGTTGGAGGAGGCACACAGGGGCTGGACAGCCGCCCTGAGTGGGTATTAAGCATTGAGTGGCACTTAAGCCATAAGACCAGCTCCTCCTCCTAGGCCTTACCAGAAATATTAAATGGAACAGATATGGTTTCTGTATAGTTACAAACTACCTCTGAACCACTTTTTGCCTGGCTTCTAGACAATCCTTGGCTCTCTTGTCTACCCTACACATGTCGTACAATGAATGAATGAATGAATGAATGAATGAATGAATGAATACATACATACATACATACATACATACATACATACATACATACATACATACATACATACATACATACATACATAAAGGTAAAGGTATCCCCTGTGCAAGCACCGAGTCATGTCTGACCCTTGGGGTGACGCCCTCTAGCGTTTTCATGGCAGACTCAATACGGGGTGGTTTGCCAGTGCCTTCCCCAGTCATTACCGTTTACCCCCCAGCAAGCTGGGTACTCACATACATACATACATACATACATACATACATACATACATACATACATACATACAATCAATTAGTCTTTAAAAAGCCAGTAGTGGTTAAACTGTTGTTCTAAGACTAGGGGATTAATCCTGAAATCCTACAAAAATGCTTTCCTATACTTCTGGATAGGTCTTTTTAGGATTACATCGTAGATATGCTAACCTAGTTGACCACGGGTTTGGATTTCCTTAGTCATTTCAGGTGCTAACTATCTTAGCAAATTTGGAATCCCTCCCCTGTTACTAGTGTTAGCAAGTCTGGCATAACTACTGGAGATCTCCTTATTTTTCTGGATTAGATTTGACTTTGATGTAATGACCCTGTACCGTCTACCTTTTATGGCCCCTGGACACCACTACATCTTTCCATCCCTCTGGCCTAAAATTCCTGCACCATGAACATCCAATTAAAGCATCTGGAAAAAGTCATTGAAATTATGAAGTTTCAGTGTGGTTTTTGAGCTGGATTATCCTGTGCCTAATGCGAAGTGGATTGAAAGTGCATTCCCCATCATGTGTGGAATGTGCCAAAGTTGTGTATTGAGTGTTTTGCTTTGCACAGAATAGGTTGAAAACTCTGGCGGCCCCATTCTTCTACACTGATCAATTGATGTACAGCTCTTCCGTGCATGCATAGAGGGGAGTTATCTGAAGTTTTTTGAATGTATACAGTCTTTGGATCGTTGGATAGCCGACAGGCTTCCTCCTCAAGAATCCAGGAAGTTGAGTCCATCGCATTTTTTGGATTAAGGCAGAAAGCACCTGGCGAGCGAGCAAAAGCATCGGCATCCGATTCGACAAACATGAAAACTTCTGCCCCGATTGCAAATGTCATTGATTTCTGCTCACGTTTCCCGCTCTGTTACACATTGCGAAATGTATTTTCATTCGAAATCTATTTTGTCGCTGCCAAATCTGTATCACCTTTTATCAAGCAGAGGGGTTCAGAAGCCTGCTCATGAAAGAGTGCATTACTTTGGACAGAATAGGATTCAATACAGTAGGGAGCTCACCTAAAAACTCGGGCCTTTTGCTATTTAAAAACACACACACACACACACACACACACACACACATGAATTGTTTCACAAGCTAGAAATGCTGAAGTAAGTTTTTATATCACAGTCACCTTCATGTTACCGAGTTGTCAAGGAGTCCAGACCTAAATCCCGTGGGTCGCCAGGACTGTTGCGTGCAAGAAATAGGCTTTGTAAAAATGCATGTGAAATTTATTAGGGTAAATATTAAAACGTCAGTTTGTCAATAAGCAACACCAGTCTGTAAAATCAAGCAGCTCGGAAATCAACAAATGCTAGCTTAACTACCTAACACAATGAAGAATTGCATCAGACGGCACAATCTTGCAGTCCTGAAAATGCAGTTTTCATGCAGAGCCAGATAGCGTCTCCCGCCCTTTGGCCTTGAAGATGATAAGAGGACTCTGGGCTGCAAAGGTCTACTTAGAAACAACAGCAAAATGGAAACAGTTAGACATGACCCACATTAACCCCTGAAGGTTGCTTTGCCTGACACCAGGTTATTGAAAAAGTAGCCCAAATAGAGGGCGCAAATGAGACAATATGATTCTTAACGAGTTGAGTCCAGGTTTGCAAGAATAGGACATGTACAGCTTCACAATTTGGCCAATAACTTCCCCAGGGGGCAGTTTCAGCTCAGGAAAATGACAGATGGAGTAAGGCAGGAATCTCTTCTCACCTACCACTGGGATGCTGAGCTGAATCAGGCATCTGGAGGTTTTTAAAAAATGTGTGGCTGCAGGGAAAGAAAGCTATTTCTGGATATGACCCATTAAAAGATCAGATTGTGTTCCTCAGCCCAGAGCCGACCAATTTTCATGTATGCGTAGAAGGATGCAGGCTTTGAAGCTAAACAGGATTATTCTTCAAGAACAATGGGAAGATGGCCACAACTTTAGGACCAAAGGACCAGGTTGGTTTGCCACAGTGTTGAAGTAATGGGAAAGTGATGAAGGACTGATATCTTTTTCTAAATCCAGAGAGCTATGGAGAGCTAGTTCACCAAAGGAGTGGAGCAAGATTCTAGACCTCATGGAGAATGGCTATATTTTTTTAATTGCCCCCATTTCTCTCTTATTGTGCTCAAGGAGGTTTATAATGTTAATAAAATACATAGGCTACGTGTGTGTGTTTATTCAGTTGCGAGACAGCCGTAAAAATCAAATGTTAGAATAAGACAACCTTTCTCAGCTTTTTCACCACTGGGCCCTGGTGGGACCTCATTCAGTTCTGTAGGGCCAATAAAATGGACCTGTTCCATTGGGCTTATGGTTGGGGCCGACAATAATAACAAGATGGCTGGCCTTACAGCTGGGAAGAGGAGGAGGAATAGGAATAGGAGGAGGAGGAGAGTGAGAACATCAACAACTCATAAAAGGCTTCCCCTCTCTGGGAATTTTAATTGGGCGCACCTTGTAGAATTGTAAAAGTTTAACTATTTTAACTTCATGTAGCGATTTTACTACAGTTACCCACCCTGAGCAATTTGGAAATGTTAGAAATAAAATGTATTATTATTATTATTGTTATTATTGTTATTATTATTATTATTATTATCATCATCATCATTGTTATTATTGTTGTTGTTATTATTATTATTATTATTATTATTATTATTATTATTATTATTATTATTATTATTTGTTAGCTGAGTTTCGATTATGCATTCTGTGGTTATCTCAAGCTGAAACCTTGGTTGTCCGGGAGATTGAGATTCTTATGTCTGTGCTGAACTCTGCTGTTTTGCTTTCCAACTCTCTTGGGTGATAGTGGGAAAGCCCCTGGCGTTTGGGAACCGACAATCCGGAGGGGAGGGTGGAGGGGCCTGGCTCTCATTGATTTCTATGCCAGCCAATAGGGACTTCTTTTCTGCTATAAATGGCGGATTATCGGAGGAAGTTCAGCAGGAACTTCACATTTCAAATGGGTTGACTTTTTTGCTGTCAGTACAAAAGGAACATGAAACCCCAAATTTAAAATCATTTTTTAGAACCTGGGTGAAACGTGCTCAGGCGCCTCCTAAAGGGTGCCAGCTGTTGGAAGAGTTTAAATATGCAGTGGGGCGATGCACCAGTCACTTAAAGAATGAAATAGTTTTATTAAGAAGAGAAAACAGCTTTGTAAGTCAGAGTGGAGAGAGAGAGGGAGTCCTAATTGTCTAACTGACTAATGTTCTGGAGGGAAACAGAGGACGTGTGCTTAAAGGAACAGGAAGTTTCCATTTGAGCCAATCAGAATACAGGAGAAGACTATTTGAAAACACCAGGAAGTTCCTAATCTAAATATGCTAACCCTTCCATGATCTCTTGGTCTACCTTATATCCCAAACTCCATTGCACATTATTTTTCCAACCTAATAATACCATCGTGTCACAGAGCATTTATGTTAGCTAGACTAAATGTATTTCCTTCTACAGTGGTTGAAGGCAGGTATAGGAAAACTCCCCGTAAAGAAAGAACTTGCAGGTATTGTCGTACAAAACCAGACTCAATTTGCCATATTATTTTTGCAATGTGATGTGTATAACTGACAACGTCATGATCTGATTTCCCTGCTTTCACCTTCCCCTAACGGTGCAGATGCAAGGTCTCTTTATTTGCTGCTAGCTGTCTCCCAGATAAGATTCTCCTCACCCTCCCTCAGTTGTCCCCTAAGGCAGGGGTAGTCAACCTGTGGTCCTCCAGATGTCCATGGACTACAATTCCCATGAGCCCCTGCCAGAAAACACTGGCAAGGGCTCATGGGAATTGTAGTCCATGGACATCTGGAGGACCACAGGTTGACTACCCCTGCCCTAAGGTCCTTCAATCCCCTCCAAAGCAGCAGTTTGCAGAGACGGGTCAACTGTCCTCACAGGAATGCTCCATCTTGCCATTAGAAAATTTACTTTGCATGTGTTATTTCCACCTTTAATAGAAGCAGAACTGAATTTCCGCACAGCTGAAATATGACAATCTGGCTGCTTGAGGAATGAATTCACACTTTGAAAAGAAACTGAAGATCTTTATTGAAAGAGAACTCCATACAGGATGGGAAAGGCAGAGTAAAGGTTTCTGGTTATCTGTCTAAGCTAGGAAAGTGAGAGATTGTAGAAAACTTGTCTGGCTCTCACAGTGGAAAAAGCAAGAGAGAAAGAGAAAAGGGAAATGGTTGAAAGGAAAGAACCTCTGAGAGGAGCATTCTGGGTAACAGAGACTGCAGTAGGAGTGGAGAAAGGAAAGGGCATCCATCAACCTCGATTAGGCGACTCTACTAATTTTCTCCTGCTCCCCTCACACTCCAAAGGCTGCAATAGCTTTATCCATAGGGTTGCCATCTCAGGGTTAAGAAATATCTGGAGATTTGGGGGTGGGGACCGAGGAGGGCTGAGCTTGGGAAGAGGGGGGACTTCCATGGGATAGAAGGCCAGAGTCCAGCTTCCATGCCAGCTATTTTCTCTGGGTGAACTGGTCTCTCTCACCCAGAGATCAGTTGCCTTCCCAGGAGATTGCCAGCCACTACTGGCAGGCCTAAGACATTGCAAAGGCAGTTCCTTTTAGCACTCTGTAGAACAATTTGGATCGTCACCTCTTCCACACTCACGCTCAGCGATGTGACGTCTGGGACAAAATTTAGGACCATTCCGCACAGAAAAAAAAGGCTTATGCAAGTGCAATGGCATAATACTACCCCCCCCCCAAACAAGAAAACCTGCACCTCCCAGAATTCCCCACCCGCTGGCTCCTCTGCTGCCGTCTCACACTTCCTGCCATTTTGCATGCCTACTTGAAATGGTGGAAGAGGGGAACGGGCTAGATACACTCCTCTCTTTCCCCTGTCAATCAAGACAGGCAGCCAATCACCTTTCACCTTCTTTAAAAGGGACTGCAAGCTAATTTTTTTTTCTAAAAATGACTTCTGCGATTAAACATATATGCAATCCAGAGACTTAAAGCTTAAAAAAAAATGGGGAGGTGATTTGTTTTTCTTTTTGGTTGGGGAGAAGCATGCTGTATGGGCAAACTGATGGGGAAAAGTTTATTTTGTGCTCTGCCTGGGTGATTGTGTGTCTATTAGTTGCTCCAGGCAGGTTTTTTTTTTAAAGAAAGCCCCGTTCCAGGTGAAGAGAGAGGGAGGTGGCCTCGATGGTGGCACTGGAGCTGGAGATCTCGCTACTTTGGCCATTTTGGTAATGCACATGTCTTGTGCGAGTGTCTTGCTGGCTGATCTCATCCTGCTAGCGCTACATGGCAGGGGTAATCCAGTTTTGTGGATTCCCCTGCAAGCACTTTAAAATGGAGGATGTAGCAGCCGATTTGCAGATGTAACACTGGATGTTTACGACGTCGTGCAAAATGCCAAAAATATGGCATTTGCAAAGGGTAAGACTCCCACTTCTTTAATCAGGTGCGGAATGGTTCCCAAATCCCCCACCTTCTACCAATCTTCTGAAGCAGACTCTTCAACCGGAAGTTAATTAATGCACATTATAGAAACGTTAGCTAGTTTTCAAACTGTGAATAATTTATTCTAATAGCACCATCTGGGGTGGGTGTGTGCATGGATGTGAGAAAGTTCCAAATATTAGTCTGCCTTTCATCTTTCCTGATTCTAAAGCAAGAGATGCTATACCTTATAGGTATTTTTAAAAATTGTACTTTGTGAATAGATTTCTCCTGCTGAAGGGATACGGAAAAGAGCCGTTGGGGCTCTTAGATGCAGTGAATAGAGATGACTAATTCATAAATACCATAGCTTTGGGATATTTTTAGCAGAAGTGGCTCAGTGCAGGTACGGAGGCTCAAAGAATGGAATTAAGGACAAGCTTAGATCATGTCAATGTTTGTCTGCAGCCAAATTTTATTACTGCTGTGTCCTATCTGAGTTGGTAAAAACAAGCCATGGTGACAGACCAGCATTCAGGCCCACTCTGACCCAGTTTATGCATTGTACATCAGACTTTACAAACTTTCCTTTTCATTTAAAAAATGGAGGAAAATTGAAGGGAGGAAAGGAGAATGACGGAAGTCTATTTGAATCCCTTTTTTGGGGAATATCGGCCACTCTGCATGACATCGCCAAACTCTTGCATCTAGCCAGCAAACTATAGCCGCCATTTTAAAGCGCAAGTTGGTGAATCCAAAAAAGTGGATTCACCAACCTAAAAAATCACTATACCCCAGTGGACAACCAGCAGGACGCCAGCCAAAGAAATGTATTGAGGCGAAGAAGCACTACCTCTGCCTCCAATGTCCTGCCCTCACACCCGCCTCCTGCCCTCACACCCACCTTCTTCCAGGGGACAGGAAGTGCTTTTTAAAAATGGAAAACAGCTTGGAGCAACGACTAGGTGGACAAGCATACAGGCAATGCCAGAAATAAAAGAATTATTTTCCAAAATTGTAACACAAAGCATGTCTCTCTAAAGGTTCCCCCCCCCAAAAAAAATCAGGAACAAGATTAATGTTTAAAAGTATCAAAAGACTCCTGTTCAAAAAACACTATGTATCTATGATTCTATGCATAAGCATTTAAATGAGGTATGAATTGAAAAAAAAAATAGCAGGCATCACGGGACCTGTAAAGCATGGAGAAAGGGGATTGGCTGCCTGGATTGATTGACAGGTGGAAGAGAGTTGTGTATAAAGCACATTGCTCTCCTCCACGATTCCCAGCAGTAGATGTGGATGGCGAGAAGCACAAAAGCGAGACAGCAAAAAGGTGAGGAGGGTTGGGAGGCACGATATGATTTAGCACTACGCCATTCAGCTAGAGTAACACTATTTTTACTGATGTGCGGAAATGCCCCAAGAGTTGGTTGCTGCATGTTGTGTAATACCAGAAGTTTTGGAGAGGTAGAGCCTGAGAAGACCAGAGTTTAGGGAGGGGAGGGACTTCCATGGAGTATAAGGTACCTTCCACAGCAGCCATTTTCTCCAGGTGAATTGAACTCTGTCACCTGGTGTCATCTCAGGTGATCTCCAACCACGACCTGGAGGATAGTAACTCTATGAATAATGACATTTGCTGGTTACCTAGCATAAGCAGGGTATGAAGAATGAAATAACTAGGAACAACAGGACTTATATTCATATAGCAGAAGAAAGCTGTCTCCGAGTCTCGTGGACCTAGTCCCAGCAGAGTCCAGTGATGCAGAAGACTCCTTTGAGGAAGAGGCAGACCTGACCTGACCTGAACTCACAGCGACACTGCAGGGGGAGGCAGTACAATGGGCCCCCAGGCCTGAGTTGGCAATAGAATCTGACAGCTAATTCATCTCCCCCGTCACCAGAATCACAGGAACAGCATAGGAGGGAGAATAGAAGGGAGCTGCAAGACAGAAGGTGCAGTGCCAGATTGGCAGAAGAGTGCCAGCTCCATGTCAGCGATGAGGATGAGTGCTTGCAGGACTAGGGCTGAGGTGGTAGACAGTTGTTCAGCCTGATGTTTAAAAGCAGCCAGCAAGGGAGTGGCTGTGTGGAAGGAACATGTCTGACAGTTCTTGTCTTTGCATCCTCCATTCCTGATTGATTTCCTGGTCTCTGACTCCGGCCTGTGCTCCAGAACGCTACATCTGGATTTCCCTTTGGACTTGAAGCTGTGAGTGTGCTTTAACTGACATTTTGACTGCCTCAGTCTGTCTGTGGTGTGTCTGCACTCAGAGCACCAAGCCACCGACACCGTGTTTCCCCGAAAATAAGACATACCCATAAAATAAGCCGTAGCAGGATTTCTAAGCATTTGCACAATATACGCCATACCCTAAAAAGAAGTATGTCCTCAGGGGGAAGAAGTAAAGTTGTGGCTGCTGTTTTATTCAGCACTGTGGGCCTCTGTCCCCCAGCACTAACCAGCAACAGTCTGTGGCAGGGTTGCGCCACTTCAGTACTCACGGACGCCCGAGGAAACCAGTGCTGTGGCGTGGAGGGGAGGGGCAGCTCCGGCACTGCCGCTCCAGAGCTCGCAGGCATGCCACCAGCATCAGCACCCCTCCCCTCCACACCATGGTGTTGGCCTCCCCAGTCTCTCTCACTCCCCACAAACACCAGTAAAGCTGCTGCTCCCCAGCACTGACCAGCAACAGTCTGTGGGTCTCTCTCACCCCACACAAACGCCGTTGTTGATGGCATCGACTTTTCTAAATACCAATAAGACATCCCCTGAAAATAAGCCAGTGTCTTATTTTCGGGGAAACACAGTAGTATAGTGATACATAGAGGTATAAATCCCTACGGTATTGCTTTGCTCACAGAAGCAGTTCAATAGATGAGCTAATCCTTGAATCACTATTATCCAATGCATAGCTGGGCCTCTGCTTGTAAAACAGAACACTAGGAAAATGGCGCTCTAGTGGAATCAGCCCTCCCCAAGCTATTTGTGTTGAATAGTCCCTTGAGCCATTTGGATAAATAATTTGACCATTTGGATTTGGAGAGCCAGATTGCTCTTTTCAAATGTATGTCGCCTGTTTAGACAGGTGGCCTTTTCTACTTGTATCTGATGAAGGGAACTTTGACTCTTGAAAGCTTGCACCCTGAAAATCTTGTTGGTCTTGAAAATGATATCGGACACAAATCTAACATATGACCTTTGTTTGTGTCCTGGACACAGAGAAAAGTCTACATGCAGTAGAAGAGTGATAGTGAGTAGCCATCTTGGTCTCCGTCAGGAGAGGATCTCTTGAACTCCTACAATGGTTTTGAATTAAGGAGAATGTAATTGAGCTTTCTAAACTGTTCTTTGTCTTCATGTAAGAACATCAGCCCTGCTGGATCAGACCAGTGGTCCATCTAGTGCAGCATTCTATCTCACACAGGGGCCAACCAGTTCTTCTGGAGGGCAAACAACAGAGTCTTCTTAATGACAACATCAGAAGAGCCCTGCTGGATCAGATCGATAGTCCATCTAGTCCAGCCTCCTGTCTCACACAGGGACCAGCCAGTTCCTCTGGAGGGCCAACAACAGGGCAGAGAGGCTGAGGCCTTCCTAAGAACATCAGAAAAGCCCTGCTGGATCAGACCAGTGGTCCATTTAGCCCTCATTCTGTCTCACACAATGGCCAACCAGTTCCTCTGGAGGGCAAACAAGCGGCCGAGGCCTTCATGAGAACACCAGAAGAGCCCTGCTGGATCAGACCAATAGTCCATCTGTTCTAGCATTCTGTCTCACACAGGGGCCAACCAGTTCCTCTGGAGGGCAAACAACAGGGCGTAGTGGCTGAGGCCTCCATGACAACATCAGAAGAGCCCAGCTGGATCAGATTGACAGTCCATCTAGTCTAACATTATGTCTCACACAGGGACCAGCCAGTTCCTCTGGAGGGCCACCAACAGGGCAGAGAGGCTGAGGCCTTCCTAAGAACATCAGAAAAGCCCTGCTGGATCAGACTGAGAGTCCATCTATTCCAGCATTCTGTCTCACACAGAGGCCAACCAGTTCCTCTGGAGGGCAAACAACAGGGCGTAGTGGCTGAGG
Organism: Paroedura picta; assembly: GCF_049243985.1. Classification (NCBI taxonomy): domain Eukaryota; kingdom Metazoa; phylum Chordata; class Lepidosauria; order Squamata; family Gekkonidae; genus Paroedura; species Paroedura picta. The sequence goes on along the minus strand of NC_135370.1, from coordinate 27,004,474 downwards.
CCTTCATGACAACATCAGAAGAGTCCTGCTGGATCAGATCAACAGTCCATCTAGTCCAACATCCTGTGTCACACAGGGACCAGCCAGTTCTTCTGGAGGGTGAACAACAGGGCATAGAGCCTAAGGCTTTCCCATCACATTGCCCCAGAGATTCAGAGGTTCAGTGCCTCTGAAAGTGGAGGTTCATCTTAGGCTGTGGAAGTATTGTAAAGCACAGAAAAACAGATAGATTCAAGTCCAGCAGCACTTTTGAGGGACCAGCAAGATTTTGGGGATATGAGTTTTCTGAAGCCAAAAATTACCTTACTCCTACCCTGAAAACCCTTGCTGGCTTCTAAGATCCCGCTGAACCCAATTCTAGCTGCTGTACTGAAGACCAACCGACTGCCCACCAAGATTAACACAAACTGGAAATGTTGGAGGAAAGATACTTACCACCACAAGGGGGCAATTTGACCTCAGTCATCCTGTATTTCCGTCGTCTTCATCCACAAAAACTCATCAAGACTGACTTAAGAAAAAAAAGAAAGAAAGAAAGTCATAAGGCCGGCAGACAAAAGCAGATCTCAAAACGGTGATGAAAAATCATCAGATGCCTTCCTCCATTAGCAATAAGCCTCGGAATGCGCTCGTTAGGTTCCAAAGACATGACTGGGTTGACTGACAGGGGGAGGATGTTAATAAGCAAAGAGTAAAGGTAGAAGGAGGCTGACAGGGGAATGGACGGGTTTGCCGGGTTGGAGGCTTTCAGGCAGAGAGCTTGGTTGCTCACCAAGTTCCGGCCTGCTTTGATTCATGCTCTTTTAGCAGCCTTTAATGAGGCGCTTGAGAAATCCCTCGGGGGATTATTACAGTGGTGTTTTCCACCCGTTATTCACGCTGGTGCTAGATGACAGATCGAGGTGCCTTCGTTGCAATGATGCCGGCTCTGAAATATTGCAGTGGGAGATTTTAAAGAAAAGGAAGAAATCCGGCAAGCGCCAAGGCCTTAATGACACGTAGGTCCTTCGACGTCCTGTCGGTTTCAGTTAGGTCTTAGGGAATGGCTGGATGGGGAGTTGACCTCATCTTGAGCTTCTGCTTTGGGAGCACCTCTTGATGTCGTTGTCGAGATAGAAGCAAAAAACCGCACAGCTGGATGCCCTTTCTCGGGCTCCCATGCGGAGAAACCAATCTAGATGTACGGAAATAGTGATTATTTTTCCAACTTGCTGCTGGTGCTCAGGAAATTCAAGAGGGCCTGCATTGCATTGTACTAGATGATTTGCAAAGTTACTTGGGAAAAAATTATTAGGGACTACAGGCTGCCTCTATGCTACTCTGTATACCTTGCTGAAACTAGGAACCTACTATGAAATGTTTCGTCTAATACAGACCGATTCCGCATGGAGGCGCAAAACTCACTTTGTCTCCTGCTTGCAAACGCATGGTTGTAAGCCAGTCAGTCAGTAACCTTTTATTGGCATAAAATGTATAAGACATATAAAAATAAGGTTTAAAATTTCAATAAAATGGGGTTACATGACCAAACAGATCTTAAAATGATTAAATAAACTATAAGAGATAAAATACAAGGTAGGCAGCATATTATATGGTTGTAAGCCATGCGTTTGCAAGCTTTATAACGGGAGACCCCCTCCCATGGTTTCCTGCTGCCACGTTGTGGCTTTTTGCCTCCCAACAAGGTGGCAAGGGGAAACAAGTCAATCTTCTCCCCCCTCTTGAGTTGAGTTCAAAAGACAATAACAGCAAGCCACCAATCAAAGCACAGTCATTGTCTTGGGGACTCAAGCTTCCTCCCCCCCCCGAGCCCCGATATTAATTTTTAAGTACATTTCTGTGTTGCTATGCGGTAACACCACAACATAAATGCATTTTTAATAAAAATCAACACTTCCACATTGCTATGGAGAAACAATGATAAAGCATTCTCCCCCCCTTTGGGGATTTGTGGTGTTTAGGGCTCTATTTATGTTTGGGTAGAGTTGTGAGAAGCTGACCATGGTAACTGGACCCCAAAGAGTGATTGTGTGTAAACAGTAGCCTTAAAAACAAAGAACAGAGACACCTAGCTGATTGAGAGAGGCCCCTTTCCCCATTCATTCCACACGGCCAGAAAACACAAATAGGACTGTGTTTTGCCTGCCCAATCCAAAAAAGACCATGGGTACTTTAGGGAAAATTTTATTTTAACATGTGTAAAATAGCTTTGCATTCCCACAGCAATGCGGACATTAAAAAAAAAATTCTCGAACAGGAAATGGAGAGGAGAGGGTGGGGAAAATGCTGCAGGGACTGTCACGTGTTTCTCCCTCCACACAGGCTTGCTCCTGTTGCTTTCTGATGTGAAGTGAGATAACAAGTGGCAAATCCAGTTTTGATTATTGCTCTCATTTCAAGGCAAATCAGCCTCTGGACAGCCTTGGGATGCAGATGATGTCATGTGGAGGAAGCTCTAAATCCCACCAGCAACCAGAGGCTGTCCAGGGACAGATTCCTTGTGCAGAATCAGTCACGTTGTGCTTCAGTTCTTATTTTAGACTTCTGGTTAGCTCTGCACAGAGTTGCCAGGTCTCTCCTGGGGGTACTTATCTGTAGATATGTTGTACACCATCCAGAGCTACAAGGGAAGAGCAGGATATAAATTAAATGAATAATAAATAACAATAATAGAAATAGAAAGGTTCAGCGTTGCACAGGAAGTGATGTCATTGTGCCAGCAACTTCTGGGTAACACTCTGGTATGTAGGTTCTTTGTAAAGAGGGCAGAATAATGCACATTGTTGTCTGTCCTCTGGAACTGGGGCACCACATAAACAGAGGTGTCATTCTGTTGGAATTTGAGCAAACCTTCCTGTAAGAAAGGACAACAGCATGGTCTGGGATCACATAGTGGCGAAGGCTAGTCCGAGATGTTTAAAAGTGATATTAACTATTTGCAGAACTCTTTGGTGACTGGTCTTAATGCATTTAGACAAAGGGAAGGAATTATATTGTAATATTAATTGCATATCATAAGGGGCATGGTTCTGCAAATTTAATGAGTAGTCCCTCTGTCTCCTGATCTGTCATGAACCATGAGCTGTTCCAGCTGACCAAAAGAGAACCCCTCACAGAGAACAGCCCCATACACATGTGGCGCAAAGATTCAGTCTTTATTGAAGGTTCCAAAAGAGAAAACAGGACAAAGCATGGTAAGAACAGGAACAGTGACAAAGACAAGCACAGATGGGGTTCCCCTAGGTGTCTATATAGGGGGGATCAGTTTAGGCGGGAGTTCCAGTTCCCATAAGGGAGGCTTTTGATCTAAAAGGCACAAATCCAGGAGCTTTCCAGTTTGTTTCCCCCGTCATCCTCGGCAGTAAATTTCCAGCCCCTACTATGCGAACCAAGGACATGGACAAATAAGAGAGAGCTCTTCACAGCAGGGGAGATAGTCTCTGCAGGTCATAAACCATGGGATGGAGGTGAGAAGGAAAGCGCAGAAGAAATGAAAGGAACATGGGGGGAGGGAGGGCTTTCAGGCCCATTAAACCTCTAAGTCAACACTCCCGAGGAAATTGGGAGGGCTGATATGACATCATCCATCTCCTTGATTAAAAGGTTGAAATGCCAAGCTCTGTAGCACCCCACAGTTCATCCAAATAGACTTCTTGGATCTCCTACCAAGTTTCCATCTTGCTGAAATAGTCATGACCTGAGCATGCAACCTCTCTGTCCATGTCAACCTGCCACCCAGACGCTATCCCTAGCCTACTCCCATCCTTAGATGTGTCCATATTCTTCTGGGGAGAAAAGAGACAGAACAGGTACTGAGTGTTTCTGCTTTCTCTCTGACCTCTGTCATAGTTTCTCCATCTCCATCCAACAGTTGGCCTGTTGCCTCATTTACCTTATGTTTGCTTCTTACTGCAGAGCTAAAAAGAACATGGGGCGGGGGGAGGGGGCAGTGTCTGTGACTTTCTGTCGTTTAACCTCTAGTATCATATGTCATTTCCCCTCTTGTGAGCAAATTTGCAAAAGAAGAGGGGGTGGCAACTGTTAGGAAAGGAATGAGGAAGTGAATTAGGTTAATGAAGAGCTGCAAGGCATGAACAAATGACACCGAATGAGCTCCAGAGATAAGATGAAATCTCTCAGGAATGCCGCCTTTCCCAATCTGATCATGCTCCCTTTAGATGCTCTGCAGCCATGGGAAATGTAATGTCACGCTGAATAATTACCCTGCCCTCAATGGCTCATGCAACTCTGATCTCATTAGATCTCAGGCACTTAGCAAAGTCATCCATGGTCTGGGGCCCATATCTCTGAAAGACCGCCTATTTCTTTATGTCCCTTGCAGGGCCTTTGTAGGTGCAAATCTGTTGGTGGTCCCTGACCCATGAGAAGTATGCCTGGCCTCGACCTGGCCCAGGGCCATTTGGACCTGGTGGAGTGAGTTCCCGAAACAGCTAAGGGCCCTGACAGAGCTTTCACAGTTCTGCAGGGCCTGCAAGATGGAGCTTTTCCACCACGCCTATGGTTGTGGCCAGGGATGGTTGTTGAGATGGGAGGGGGAAAGACAAGGATAAAGTGTTAAAGTTGGGATTGTTTGACTGTTCTATTGTGAGGTTCTGTTGTTGGAACCCGCCATGAGCCAGCATGCTGGGAGTGGTGGGTAAGAAATCAAGTCAATAAATGAAGGCTGACCCTGATGAGTACTTTTAGAATATGCAAGATCTGCAGTGTGCACAATTGAGCAGAATATAAAGAGTGTCCTGCAGGGGGCATCGGAGGAGATATGTATTTAGCATAGTTAGATCAGGAACTTACTGCAATTTTCTCCTCTTCTGTCCTGTTTGGCTCAACAGGTGATTTCCTGAGTCTGAGCACACCCCCTCCCTGCTTCCCTCAAACACCGCAGTGGAATGAGTAGAATGACTACAGACAACAGTTAGAGCAGTTAGGAATCTCTTTATCTCCTCTTTCTATACATAGTTGTTTCTCTTCTGAATAAAAAACGATTGTATTCTTTAAACAGCCTGGTGCTGCAATCTCTCTGCCTGTTCAAATTCCATCAACAAGGTCTTGGATCGGTGACCCCAGAGGAAGTCTAGGGTTGCAATGCAGATGCAGGATTGCAATGTAGAGGAAGACAAGCGAAAACCTTTTCGGTTCTTCTCTTGCCTTGAAAACGCCACCAATTGGCTGGGTCCGGATGGGACTTTATATACACACAAAAGAATGTACTTTCCTGTTCAACCAGCCTCCTGCTTCCTTCACTTTCACAGACATAAGCAAAGTCTGTTAAGACTTCTGTTCTTAAATACATTCCCAAAGAGTTGGTGTTTTCTAATGTGGCCAAGGATGCCGATGTGATCAACTATGCATTTTGGCCCTCTTCAGAGACAGGCTTAATTTTCACCTGCTGAGCTTACCGGGGGCACCAAGGTCTGGGTTCACCATGCAGACCTTTTCTTATCTCCACAGTTAATAGAGGAGTGAAACATTGCAGGTCACCTTAAGTGAAACCTCTGCATAGCACCCTCATGAGCAGGGGTCCCAAAGGGGGTCATACCAGCAATCCGTGTATTGAGGCATGGATATTCCCTGCATTGCACCAATATGGTCCCGAGAAGTCTTTTTGCAAAGGAGAAGAGCCCTGGCTGCTTAAAGAATACAGTAGTTGCGCTGAAGTTTAGAATGGAATCAACTTCATAAAAAATCAGCCAACAAGGATTCTTGTCCCTTATGTGGAACATCCACATAAGGGGCGAGAATCCTGACTCCCTGTCCCATCCACTCACCCCCTCCTTACCTGCTAGCATGTCTGCTGGAGGTGGTGGGGCCAGAGCAGGGCGACATAGTGCTGTACGTCGTTGTGCGGCCCCCGCCGGTCTCCTGAGACTGCCCCCGTTCTCTGCATGGTGGGAGCTGCCTCGAAAGACTGGCAGTGGTGGCGGCAACATCAGAGCAATGAGTGTGCCTCTGTGCTCTGGCACTGTTGCCGTGGTTCATCTACTGGCGCAGTCCCTTGGGATGGAACTTTGGCTATCATTTCCGTATTCTTCCATGGGGGGGGGGCGCACCAGTAGATGTTCCACATCAATGAGAGAGAGAGAGAGAGAGAGAGAGAGAGAGAGAGAGAGAGTCCACCCTCCAGGGAAACTCATCTCTGTAATCTGTAACACCCACAAAAGGGAAGAATGCCAGAAAATAATGCAATGTGCCTATGTGATCTGGAAGTAATGTAGGTACTTTGAGGATGTCAGGGAATTATGCTCTGGAATGAGACAGGAAACCTAGATCTCGATTCAGTCCAGGAGGATGCATTGTCATAATCAGTTGCAATTCAGCAGTCTATCTAATCTCCCATTGATATTCCTTTGCAAGAGCACTGCTACTCTTAGGATAGCAACTGAATATCCTGGAAGGTTAAAATGTTCCCTCCCTAGATTTTGAATGGTGTGATGGTTGATACTTTCATTTGTAATGATTATTCAGGGCTCATGGCCATTTAAACTAACTAATGAAATAAATCTTTATATATATCGATATCTATATATCCTGGACTTCCAGTATAGCTCAGGGTGCCAGAGCCCCAGATCCCATGCAAGGCCCATTGTAACTGACCACATTCCTCTCCGGCTGCTCACCTGCTCACTTGTAAGCACTCTGTAATCCCTGTGCCAAGCTGTGCACAGTGCCCATCATAGGGAGGGAATGGGCCAGTGGATTGTGTAGGCATCTGTGAGTACCAGTGAGAGCACAAGAGAGGGCTCATTGGGGAGTGAGGGAAGGCGGGTCAGAGGGTGGATGTCATGAACATTGGGCTGGTCTGTCTGACCAGAAGAGACCCCCTCAAATCGAACTGACTCGTACACACGTGGTGCGAAAGAAGTTGGTCTTTACTGAAGGGTTCCATAAGGCTTAAGCAGGACAAAGCATGGCAAGAACAGATGCGTTGACAGAGACAAGCACAGATGGCCCCCTCTGGTCTATATATAGGGGGTTAGTTTGAGCAGGATATGTAGTTCTCATGGGGGACGCCTTTGATCTTAAAAGGCGTGAATTCAGAAGACGTCCATTCTGCCCTCTTTGCTATCCCTGGCATTAAATTTCCACCTACTATGTGAACCAAGGACAAAGGGAGATAAGGCAGAACTCTGTGCAGTGAGGGGGAAGTTTCTGCTGGTCATAATCTGGGGGATGGAGGAGGGGAGAGGAGGTACAGAAGAAATGCAAGGAATGTGGGGGTTAGGGAGGTGTGAAGAGCCCACAGGCCAGTTGAACCTCTAAGTTAACACGCCCGAGGAGACCGGGAGGGCGATCATGACAATCATCTTCCCTTCCTTTTCCCACATCAGACAGTCTGAGAAAGCTGCGAGAGAACTGCTCTGTGAGAACAGCACTATCAGCGCTGTGACAAGCCCAAGGTCATCCAGTTGCCTGCATGTGGAGGAGCAAGGAATCAAACCAGATGCCTCGGATTAGAAGCTGCCACTCATAGCCATGACACCAAGCTGGCTCTCTAGCCCCATGCCTGTTCCCTAGAGCGGCCCACCAGTATTAGTCTGCTCCATGCAAGTGGACCACCGAGAACACAATGTCCCACTGAGGAAATCCATGACCATTCATCCGTTCACCGTCAATGGAATTAGCATCACACAGTTGGTGGCTGGTCAAGGAGCACACATTCCCCCAAGGGCACAAACCTGGAACAATTGCTTGCATGTGACTCTCACTACAGGGTCTGGTGAAGGTGATCCGAATAAACCCAGCTGCCTGTGGTCAGCTTTCTTTCTCCTGGTACACAAAGGGCACACGTGAAGAGATGGGATTTCCCAGCATGCACCGATATGCCCCTCCTTTCTCTCGCACGTGATTTATAAGCAGGTTATCGCATAGGGGCGAGCTCTCCCTCCCGCTTTGAATCTTTCCGCAGGTAGGACCACAGCTTTAGGCAAGGGGTTTTCTCCTTCGACTTCTTTTATCGGGCTTGGCGTGTTAATTAGATCCCGGTTTTGGTTTGCTTGACTGTGAAATATAATTCCGTTATCAGTGCAACCACATTCTGCCCTAGGTGATTTCTGCTTAAGCTTTAATCTTTTCTCTTCTTCTCCTTTAAAAAAAAGAAAGAAAGAAAGAAAAATCCCGTGAAATAAAGGCTATTACCTTACTTGGGCTTACTCTAAACAGAGTTCTTCCAGGAGGGGGTGGTGATGGTGTGTGGGTGTGGGTGTGTTGCGAAGATTTCTGATTTGTCAGACCTCTCTGAAAGTTCGAGAAAAGGTAACTTTGAGGCACGTTCAAAATTAATTATGCTAAAGCACTGACTGAGCTCTATTGGGAGCCATTCCTTATAATCCGGGCATGGCATGGAGCGGGCGCGTTGTTTATCCAATGAAACGAACGGGGAAAGTTTTCGCAACCCTCGAAACAAACGGAGGCACAAAATCCGAGCGCGCCTGGCAAATTGACAATTAAACGGCTTACTTGAGTGTTAACGGTTTTAGCTTTGTTGTTTTCCCAGCGGAGGGCCAAGAACTGCGCAGAGACCCATCTTCATAAGATCTTGGTGGAAGAGAAGCCTTGAAGTGGCATTGAAATAATGTGTCTTTTATTCTGCTGAACAAACCCTAATGTGAACTACGGGTGCCGGCCTCTAGGTGGGGCCAGTGGGTCTCAGAATTACAGCTCAAATTCAAGCTATTGGAAGTGAAGTTCTCTGGGAGAAAATGGACACTTTGGAAAGTGGACTCTATGACATTGCACCTCACTGACGTTCCTGTCCTCCCCAGGCCCCATCCCCAAACCTCCAGGAATGTCTGAACCTGGATTTGGCTACTTTTACCCCCAGTCACTAGTTGAGGAGGGGAGGGGCTGGGAACCCTTGATAGGACCTACACAATGGCAAACTCATATCAAGGGGGTGATGCGCCCGAATTAAACAGAAAAATAGATGGATATGACACATGACAATAGAGTAGCCAAGTCCCTTCTGGCAACCAGCAGGGGTCGGGGGGGGGGGTGGTTACCTAAGAAAGAGAAAGTTCCCAGCCTTGTTGACAAGATCACACAGGAAATGATGTTATCACACTAGTGATGTCTTGGTGACACTCTGGAATTTGGGCAAAAACTCTATGGTAAAACTGGCTTCTACCATACAGTTTCCCCCCAGAACATTCCTGGTGTGATGACGTCACTTCCTGTGTGATGCTGACAATGAGGTCTGGGTCTTCCTCTTTTTCTCGGGTAAATCTCCCGGCTGGCCAGCTGCTTGTCAGCTTTGGGGCAGGGCCTGGCATCACTGGGATAGTTGGCTATCCTATATTACAGAAAGAATGCCTTTTTTGTTAGGAAAGGAGAAAGTGAAAATGCCATTAAGGCAAAGCCATGCTAAGCAACAGCAACAGACCCAATGCACAGATCTCATTTGAGTCTCTCCTCCTTGTACCCTGATGGATTAAGCCCTAATGCTGCAGAGCAGTGGGGGCTTTCAAGAGCGCATCGTCATTAACTCTGCAATCTCCTGTCGCCCCCCGTCGCCCCCATTCCTCTGCCTTTCTTGCTATGGAGTACAAACTGGTTAACCACCAGGAAATGCAGGACCTCTTCTCCTTGTCAGATCAGGTTCGTCACTTGGCTGGGCACAGCTCGTTTTCTTTTTTATAATCAACAATAGCAATGAGTAATTCTACTCCTGCCTATTGTCTTGATCCACTTTTTGTGTTACAAATAGTGCTTGGAATGAGACCCTCATATTCTCCCACCACTGATACGTGCCTGACGGAAACCTGGACCAGGGATGGCGAAACAGTCGCCCTTAAAGAGCTAACCCCGGCTGGGTTCTCTGTCAACCATCAGTCACGGACTGTGGGGCGGGGAGGGGGTGTGGCAATCCTGATCCGTGACAACATCTCCTTCAGGGCTCTCTCTGCGCCGAAAATTCCAGGAATTGAATGTGTTGGCCTCGGGTGGGGTACAACCGAGAGCGTGGCCATCTGGGTGGTGTATCGCGCGCCCAACGCACCTCCAGATGCCCTGCCAGCCCTGCTAGAGGCGGCGGCCGCCTGGACTATTAGACTATTAATCCTGGGGGACTTTAATGTCCATGTGGAATTGCCACCCTCTGGCAATGGACTGGACCTGGTGTCGGCCATGGCGACACTAGGGCTCTCGCAATTTGTTGTTGGCCCTACCCACCAGACAGGTCACACCCTGGATCTGATTTTTGGTGCAGGGCTGAGCGTGGATCCGGTTACAATTACTGCCGTGCCATGGTCGGACCACTATACCCTGAAGACCCGGCTTAGGCTGCCACCTCCCCCTCACTTGGGCGTTGAGCAAATTTCAGCTCGCCCGCGGAGACTTATGGATCCGATTGGATTCCTGAATGCTCTGCGGGACCCAATGCCTCCCGGCACTTCTCTAGATGGACTGGTCAGTGACCGGCATGAAAGATTGCTGGCCGCCATTGATGAGATAGCTCCCGGACGTCCTCTCCGTCCCCGTCTCAAGCGGGCCCCATGGTACACCAAGGAGCTCCACGAGAAGAAACGGGAACTGAGATGACTAGAGCGAGTTTGGAGGAAGACTCACGACGAAGAATCGAGAGCATCTTATAGAATGCAGTTAAGAGCCTATGAGATGGCGGTGAAGTCAGTGAAACGCAACTTTTACTCGACTAGCATCGCGTCTGCGCACTCTCGCCCAGCACAACTATTTAGGGTAGTCCGATCTCTCACCGCCCTTGATGAAGGGTGCCAAAACAATAGCCAATTGGACATTAGCTGTGAGGCATTTGCGAGTCACTTCATAGACAAAATCTCAACTCTCCGCCATGACCGCCCTCCAACTTTGGACACAGAAAGTGAACTAGAGGCTCCTTGGCCGTCTTTGGAGAGAACAATGAGTTACTTCAAACGACTCTCATTACATGAAGTGGACAGGATGCTAGCAACAACGAGGCCAACCACTTGCCCTCTAGACCCATGTCCATCGTGGCTCCTAAAAACAACAGACCTAAGAATAGGAGCTCCCCTCCGGGAAATAATCAACCTCTCCCTTTCAACATTTGAGGGAAAGCCCTCAAATGGCTGATCTCCTTCCTCCAGGGTCGCAGGCAGAGGGTAGCAATAGGAGAGAGAGTATCTAGCCGTCACCAGCTCACATGTGGAGTCCCACAAGGAGCAGTGCTCTCTCCTATCCTATTTAATATCTTCATGCACCCTCTTGCTCAGCTGGTGTGGAGGTTTGGGCTGGGTTGCCACCAATACGCAGATGACACCCAGCTCTTCCTCCTGATGGATGACTGCCCTGACTCCCCCCCAGAATCATTAGCCAGATGCCTGGAAGTAGTGACAAAATGGATCAAGCAGAGTCATCTGAAGCTCAATCCTGCAAAGACGGAGGTCCTGTGTTTGGGTAGGAAGGGACCATGGGAGGAAGCGCGCCTGCCCATCCTGGATGGTGTGCAGCTCCTAGTGACTCACTCCGCCAGGAACCTGGACTGGATCCTGCATGCCAGCCAATGGCAATCACTCATCCCCGATGATCTCTGCTGCCAGTCTTTGCTAACCCAGGTACCCAAGAACACTGGCCCGGTATCTGGGCTTCCTGTATTCAAGGAACATGTTCTGTACCGACTTGGACCATTTCCGCACTTGTCATTTTTTCCCCACCACGTCGGGTGCTAAATTTCAAATCCAAAATCGCTTCTGGCAATCTGAGGTTTTCTACCGTCACCTCTCAGGACTGAATGTGCCGCCTGCATTTTGCATTGTGTTCGGAAGAGTGGCCGCCTTATTTATTTTTTACCTTGCACATGTGCAATAAGGCAGCCCCACGGTAGCCTAATTTAAAATGTCAGCCACCCAGATGTAGCAGGCAGAAACTCGCAGGTTGTGAGTCCCCATGCTTCAAGTGCCATTTTGTATTCCAGTTGCTTTTTGTTTCCCTTCCTGCGTCAGCCCAAACATACCGTGACCCCCCCCACCTCCCAGATTCCTGTGACACTTGAATCATGCAAGCAAGGGGGGGGGTATCTCAGGTCAATGTGAGTCTCTGGCCAGCTGTGCTCAGTCACCACACATGCACAAAGGCAAAGCATCTTGGCCAACTACCCATTTCACAGTGCTATTTAGAAGAAGAAGAAGAAGAGTTGGTTTTTATATGCCGCTTTTCTCTACCCGAAGGAGTCTCAAAGCGGCTTACAGTCGCCTTCCCTTTCCTCTCCCCACAACAGACACCCTGTGGGGTGGGTGAGGCTGAGAGAGCCCTGATATCACTGCTCGGTCAGAACAGCATTATCAGTGCCGTGGCGAGTCCAAGGCCACCCAGCTGGTTGCATGTGGGGGAGCGCAGAATCGAACCCGGCATGCCAGATTAGAAGTCCGCACTCCTAACCACTACACCTAGGAAAATGGAAAACTACCTGTCTATTTTACCCCCTGTGGTTTTGTCCACAGAATCTTTAAAGGAGAAAAACATTTAAATCCCCCCCCCCCCGATCCTATGATACCCCCTCAGCAATTCCACCTGGGATGCTTACTAAAATAAGATGTGCAGAATCCCTTCCAGACCTTAAAAGGTATCGTGTCCTTTTGGAGTGGGTTGTTTCCTTTGGTCCTCCTTACAGAAGATGGTTCCCTGCTGCTCGGGGGCGAAGAGAGGATTTTGAAAGAATGAGGATATAAGGGGTTGCAAAAGTTCCCTCCATTGACCCCGGACCTTCTGTTTTGTGTAAATGCACCAATCAGCATACCCCTCCTGTTCGCAGCCTTGTTTTCTCCTTTGTTATCACTCTGAAGGGAAAAAAAGAAGACGAACGAAAGAATGAAAGGATTTTAGTGCAATGACACTGTCTGAGGCAAATAGTTCTACAGCTTTGCCTTATTTTTGTTCCTTAACCTTCCAGGTGTCGAATACCATGGCATACCTAAGACTGCATTTCTTTTCATGTGCCACGTTAAAAGCTCCCAGCTCCCTGGGGATTGATGGCTTTCAACAAAGTGGACCAGAGGCTGATGTTTTTCAACGAGAGGTGAAGTTGTTTCGATAGAGCGACTGTTTTCTTTTTTGGTTATACTCTGTTTAAGTAGCAGCAAGGAAACTGGTCTGGAAGAAGAAGAGCTGTTTGTTTGTTTGTTTTGTACCCTGCTTTTTACTACCCACGGGAGTATCAAAGTGGCTTACAATTCCTTAACCTTCCTTTCCCCATGACTTTTATCCTCTGAGAAAGGTGGGGATGAGTGACAGAACAGGGGTGAAAGGTCCCCCAGCTGGCTGCACGGGAAGGAGGAGTGGGGAATCAAACCCAGCTCTTCAGAGTAGAGGCTGCTACTCTTAGCCATGACAACAAGCTGGTGCTTGGCAGTTTAAATTCCAGTAGCAGCTTGAAGCAAAAGTTGTGAGCTTTCATGAGTCACTGCTCACTTCTTCAGAAGTTAGAAGAAGAGTTCGTTCTTATATGCCACTTTTCTTTACCAGAGGGAGTCTCAAAGTGGCTTACATTTGCCTTCCCTTTCCTCTCCCCACAACAGACACCCTGTGAGGAGGGTGAGGCTGAGAGAGCCCTGAGATTACTGAAGAAGAAGAAGAGTTGGTTCTTATATGCTGCTTTTCTCTACACGAAGGAGTCTCAAAGCGGCTTCCAGTCGCCTTCCCTTTCCTCTCCCCACAACAGACACCCTGTGAGGTGGGTGAGGCTGAGAGAGCCCTAATATTCCTGCTCGGTCATAACAGCTCTATCAGTGCCATGGTAAGCCCAAGGTCACCCAGCTGGCTGCAGGTGGAGGAGGAGCAGGGAATCAAACCCAGCTCACCAGATTAGAAGTCAGTGCTCCTAACCACTACATCAAACTGGCTTTCTAGTGGGTAGCCATTGTGGCCTGTTTTACTGCTAATTTTCTCTCATAAGTATGAACTGGAAATTCCCATTTCATTTGTCTGAGGAAGTGCATGTACACAGAAAACCTTGCATCTTGAACAAAACTTCGCTGGTCCTAAAACTGCCCCTGGACTCAAACGTTGTCCTTCAAAAGGGTGAGTCTTTAAGGTTCTACTGGACTCTTGCTCTTGTCTGCTGTTACAGACAGCCTAACATGGCTACTCATCTTGTTCTGGATCATTCTTATCCCAAAGGATCCATCATGAATGGGACCCCAGGCCGTAATCTCTGGCAATTTCTTGAGTGACATCCCTGCTGGGTTTTGCCCAGAAGTGCTGTCATGCAGTCGAGCTGGAGGTGATTTTTGAAAGTTAATTTTTCTCCCACCAGCCAGCAGAGTAGCTGTGAGATTGCTGAAGTGAGGTTTTCTGTCATAGAGGGAGAACGGACAACCCTATATGTGATAGAGCCAGCATGGTGTTGTAGTTAAATTGTAGTTAAATCTGAACTAAATGCCACTTTGTCTGGCTGGGCCATCTGTGCCGTGAAATGTTATGCCAGTGGCAGAGATACAAAGTTGATAAAGGACACAGGGAATCCAATTAGCATAATTATTTTTTTACTCAAAATACAAACATGCTTAAAACATGAACACTTTTACAGTATGTCCTTTTACTGTCCCTGATGAGTATTCTTCCATTTCTATCACCCATTAGGCATTAGCTTCGGGACAGCATATAGGGACATAATGCACAGCCTTTATCATCTGCTTTCTCAGATGGGCATGAAACTTGTCCTGCTTTCATCCTGCTGGACTGGTGAACATTTAACACCTCAGAATTAGATGTTTGTTAGAACTTCTTTGGTTTGCTGTCACTGGAGGGCTATGTCTGACCAGGGTGTAGTCTGCACAGGGCTTTTTACCCAGTTCCAGTTCGAATGAATCCCTCCCTTCTACACTGAATTCTATTTCCATTTTGATTTGGGGCACTTTAAATTTCCCCTCTGCAACATGCATGATTGATCCAGGCTCACCCTACCTTTACCCCTCAATATCCAGAAGTGGATATAAGCCTTGATATTTGAACAATCGCCATCAGGAAGTGTGCAGGTTTCTGCTTTGTGCAAAGAAACTCCCTTCCACGGGCCTTGTAGCAAAGCAGTCTTCCCTGACTGGCCAGGGTGTCAGTTCAAAGACTTCCTGGTTCCTAGTTGCAAGGCTTGTCTTAAAGTGACTGCGCTCTAGAAGCCCTAATTTCTCTCACCAGTGATTAGCCTCTTGTTATTTCCCTCTCCTCTGCTGTCTCCAATCCTCCTCACACCCCATTTAAAAAGACTCCTGCTGTGCTTGGCTCCCCTCCCTGCTCTGAACTTCCCAATCAAGTACACAACACTTTCTGTTTCAATTGGGGCGGGTGGGTGGAGAAATAGAGGAAGACCCAAGTTCAAATTGATCTGAATTCAGCAGGATCTACAACGGAAAAAACAAAGTAAGTGCAGAATGAGCTCAGGAAAAGTCCTGGTTGGTGGTGGCATACCTCAGGACAACAGGAGAGGCTCTCCTGAGCACTTGTGGATGAGTCACCCTTTTGTACAACCGGTCATTCTGTTAACTGCCTCCACTCACAACTCTTACAACAAGCTCCACACACTGAGCTTACGCTTTAGTGACAAGTAGCTTCCAAAGTTCTTGCAAATAGAGTAGGTAGCTTCCAGAAGTATAAAATCTCCCGGATCCTGGACCAGATTCTTGGAGGATGTCCATGCCCTTTGGCATAACAATGATTTTGTTGCTATGTCATGGTCTAGGAATATTGCCTACCAGCCTTGGTGTGAACACCCTGTCCACTTTCCCAGCCTCATTTTTCTTTCAGGTTCCTGGAGAAATAATGGGTCATAAGTATAACTGCAGGTTTTGTTTTTTGCTCACAACTCCTTCTTCTCCTCCTCCTCCTCTTTCTTTTCCTTCCCCTCCTCGAAATAAATATATGGGTACAACGTAATTTCCCAAAGTTACCTGCCATTCCTAATTTCTTCATCTCTGCAGTTCTTGACAATCATCTCCGAAGATGGCACCTTTGATGAGAATTGCACTTTATTTAAAACATAGAAGTGTGTAATTTCATTCAAATCCTTCGCCTGATGAGCTAGCCCCAGTAATTTCCAAAGTGGTTCTCACTGCTGAGCGATGTATTGTAGAATCACATTAACATTAAAATAAAGGCTTAAAGCTAAACATCGTTCAGTGACGTAGCCCTTCGTAAGATAAACATGTTTGCACCACAGGTCTTGGCAGCACAGTATAACTTGGATCTATTTTTAAAGAGAAAAAAGCGGTGAAGACTTACCTCCAGCTGCCATTGACATGGCAGAGGAGCCGGGCGGTTAGGAGGGTGTGCTGGGGTAATGAGCCCAGCGGCACACAGGGTGGGCACGGCAACTGTGTGTCGTGGCCACAACATGGGCTGGGAGGCGCGGTCCGGGGGCAGCTCAAAAGGCGCCATGTACAAGGGGCCCAGCCTCTTTGCTGAACTGCCACCAGAACAGCTTCACTCCCACCCACCCAGTTATGTTGGCTAATACCGTATATATTTAAATGGCCACTGTCAAATGTTTTTGAATTTTATTTCGTCATAACTGGCAGTTTTGGCATGGGATGGAGCCTGTTTGGGGGGAGTTCGGTATGTGCATCGGACTCCCCAGGTTAGGGACCTCCTTATGAGGTGGCTGGTGTCTGTTGACAGAACTGAAATTGTACCATTTTCATTAAAGGATGAGGTCAGTGCTAGAACATCTGCTTGGCATGCAGAAAGCTCTGAGTTTCACTCCCCTGTATCTCCAGGTAACGGATCTGGCTGGAGGTGATGGGAAAGACCTCTGTCTGAGACCCTGGAGACAGAGCAGATGCCAGTCTGAGTAGACAAGACTGATTTTGATAGACCAAGAGTATGATCCAGTAGAAAGCAGCTTCATTTGTTCATGGTGGATCCCAGGTTGACTTTACCCATTGTCTGAGATGGAGAAATGATGTCATCATGTCTGGGATGTTAAGGGTGATGTTCTGGTAATTGGGCAAAGCCTCTATGGTAAATCGGGCTTCTACCAAATCATTTTTGCCCAAATACTAGAGTATTATCCCAAGGTCCTGATAGAGATGCCATCACTCCCGGGAAATGTGGACAGTGACATGGAGACGTTGCTTCATGTAGAATGGATCTTTTTCGGGGTAGGATCCCCCCCTCTGGCCAGCTGATTGGTGATGGGGAGGGAGGGTCTGCCAGCGGAGGACCCCTTCCTACACTGGAGGGGACCTGTCAACCCTACTATTGCAATAGACAATGTCTGGTGTACAAAGAGAAGAAAAGAAGACCCTGAAGGGGGCAGCAAGAAGACTGTTAGATAGGTCAGAGAGTTCAGGACCTTTCTCTCCTGTTAAGTGTTGCTTCTTGTCTGTCTCTAGATTGCTACTCTTAGGGGCAATTTCCTGCTTATTCTCAGAATCTTCTCCCCTCTCTCTCTACTTAGGCAGCCATGTAGATAGACATCTGTCCCTATCTCTCCTCTGCACTATCACAGTATGTTGTTCCATAAATAAGTCCTTTTATCTCCTTTATACTAAAATACAGCATGTGCATATCTATGACTTATTTACCCTGCCAACACCTACTGCTAAGAGAGAATGTCATGCTTTGCTCCTGTGTAAGGAACGTTTAGCAGGGTCTCACAAGTTTCCATCCACGTGCTGCTCTACGTAGTCTAGGCTTCTGATAACTGACTTCTTTGGTCCTGGGGTTTCAGGAGAGACTTTATGGGCTCTGGAGGTATACCTAATACCAATTACTCGGAATTTGAATATTGGCAAGAGTCTGGATGACCCCAGGATCTTTTCAACAATGTTCATGGGGTCCTTTCCCCAGGTAGAACCCCTGATTGATTGATTGATTTGATTTGATTTGATTTCTATATGGCTCCATATGGCTCAGGGCAGTTTACATACAACATGTGGAGGATACATGGAACGAATTAATATCTTTAATCCGCCCTTGCGGAGCGCATTAAATAAAAGAGTAAGGGCTGTCGGGGAGGAGTTAGGGCGGGCCATGTCCAGGATAAAAACTCGGAGGGCCCAATCAGGAGCCGTGAAGCGGCTCCTGGTTGGGCCCTCTGAGTGTCAATCCAGGGCCAAGCCACCAATGGGGAGCCGCGCAAAGCGCGGCTCCCCATTGGCGGCTTGGCCCGGCCTTGCCAGGCCAGCCGGGGACTCTGCAAGTCCTCCGGCCCTGCCACTCCTCCATATTAGGAAAGGAGCAGGGACGCCATGTCGAAGACGCGGCATCCCTGCTCCTTTCCCACCCCCAGGGACCATGGCCATTGGGGGGGAGCGACGTCACCAGCCGCCTTCTCCCGCCGCCCTGACGATGCGGGAGGTGCAAAGCGCCTCCCGATCCGCCCCCCTCCCACTTCGGCCGTGTCCCGCAAGCAGCCGCTGCTACCATTACCTCCTGACCTGTCGACCGTGCCACTCGCCGCCTGTCCCGACGCCCAGGATGGCCCAATGAATGCGCCCGTCGCTGTCCTACTGCCACCAGCCGCGCTCAAAAACATGATGCCTCGCAGCCGGGCCACGTGGCCAGGAGCGGCCTGCACAGCCACCCACCGCCACCACGCCTTCCTCGCAGGACCACCCAGACTCCACTGGATTCTGCCGACAATGAGCCACGGCCGTGCCCCTGCACCAGCCCACCGCGATCAGCCACCCCGCGCGGCCGGAGCACCAACCTCGCCGGCCCACCTTGGAACTCCTGACATCGATGCCGCCCGCACCCCAGCTCCAGGTAGGACGCCTACCGTCCGGAACGCTACTCCAGTCGTTGGGTCCGGGTCCTAAGCCCACACAACCAAGACGACCAACTGCCCAGCTTCTCTAGTGCCCACTGTATTCGCACTACAGCGGGCTTATTTTCTAGTATAACATAAACCAATACAACAACAACAATAATCTAAATAACACAATTTCAGAGTTATTCAGTGACACCCTGTAAGGGAAGTGAGGCTGAGAGAGCCTTGCTATTACTGAAGAAGAAGAAGAAGAAGAAGAGTTGGTTCTTATATGCTATTATATGCTGCTTACATTCGCCTTCCCTTTCCTTTCCCCACAACAGACACTCTGTGAGGGAGGTGAGGCTGAGAGAGCCCTGAGATTACTGAAGAAGAAGAGCTGGTTCTCATGTGCCACTTTTCTCTACCGGAAGGAGTCTCAAAGCGGCTTACATTTGCCTTCCCTTTCCTCTCCCCACAGTTGAGGTTGGTGAGGCTGAGAGAGCCCTAATATTCCTGCTCAGTCAGAACGACTTTATCAGTGCCGTGGCAAGGCCAAGGTCACCCAGCTGGCTGCATGTGGAGGAGTGGGGAATCAAACACGGGTTGCCAGATTAGAAGTCCACACTCCTAACAACTACACCAAGCCGCAAGACTTCCTGATGGGGCCTACAGCCATTGACTCATGGCAGTAATGATATTACACGGTAGATATTGATAGCGGAGAGGGAGAAAGCACTCACAACAATCAAGACTTGTAATATCGGGAGCTGGCAAAAGCAAGTTCAGTGCTATAGCCAAATGCTGAAATGTCACTCTCCTGAGAGAACAGGAAGACAGAAAATCAATCTCACAAAATCCACTTTTCAAAAGCTCATAGAAACCAAATCAGGCCTTGAACTGGGTAGCACCAGGCCACCCTGATCTCATGAGATCTTGGGAGCTAAGCGTGATCTTCCCGAGTTGCTATAACTTCTGAATGTCTGTTACCTTGACAACGCCATGGTTTGCTGCAATTTGACAGTCAAAGAAGAAGTGGAAGTCGAAGCAAGCCAGTTCAGTTTTAGAGGCTAATGATGTTAGTTTGCAGTAGAAGAATGAGATTCAAGACCAGTGGAAGAAGAGCTGATTTTTTTATACCCTGCTTTTCACTACCTGAAGGAGTCCTGTCTGCGCAACAGACAAACAGTAAGATAAGTCCTACAGGTCTTGCCAGACCAACCTGGGCTCAATCTGCACTCGGCTTTTTCTCCCTGGCAACCCCAAATAATAAAAAAAGTTATCTTATTCGATTTCTATTCTGATATTTAGAGCTTTAAATTTTCCCTCTGCAATGTGTCTGATTGATCTGCAGTGATGCTATCATTCTCCTGTGATATCCAGAAATGGATATAACTTACTACTTTTGAGGAAACTGCTCCCAAAGCCCCAGTAAAGTGTAGATCTTTGCATTTTGGCTTTTATATGTCGCTTTTCTCTACCAGGAGAAGGTTGAGGTTTAAGGATCTGAAAAGTTGTCACTTAGAGGACAGTGGGAGAAAGAATCCTGATGGCAGCAGAGGAGATGACCTGCAGTAATGGGTTTAAATTATGTGGGAAACTGAGATCAGCTAGATATCATTAATTTTTTTTCATAATCAGAGCAGTTCAGCAGTGGAATCGGCTGCCTAAGGAGGCGGTGAGCTGCCCCTCACTGGCAGACTTCATGCAGCAGCTAGACAGGTACTTAGACTGGACGCTTTAGTCTGATCCTGCATTGAGCAGGGGGTTGGGCTAGGTGGCTTGTATGGGCCCTTCCAACTCTATGATTCTACCGCATTTATCAGCTCTGCAAGAACAGTTCTAAGAGAACTGGAACTAGCCCAAGGTCAGACAGATGGCTGCATGTGGAGGAACGGGGATTTGTTCTCGGTTTGCCAGATTAGAGGCTGGCACTCTTGAGCCATCACTCCACCCTGGCTCTCAAATGCATCTTAGAAACCCACAAGATTTTCCAGGTACAGGAGTCAAAGCTCCCTTCATTAGAAATGAAGATGTGTATGTGGTGGGGCTAAGAAAGTTTAAGAAGTTGGAGTAAGATTGAAGAAAATTGGGTTGGAACTAGCCTAAAATCTCCATTGGTGGATTGGAACTTACCTGCTTTCCACTCCCACTACAGCCCACCCACCCTCCATTGTGTATGAACACAAGAGAAGAACAACAGGAAGGGATTCTACAGTCAGAAGGGGGAATCAGCAGAAAATGACCGATTCATCTGGATCCAATCCATGTATTTTTTTCTTGGCAATTTATATAGGCTTTTAAAAACAATGGGGGGTTTTCTTATGGAAGACTTTCTTGTTCAAATAACATTTCTCCATTTTATCAAAAAGACTGTTTACTCCTAGCCTTGAATGTCAGATGGTTACAGCTTTCTTCACACACAGAAAAGCTGGTGAGGTGATTATTTTGAGTGCCCCGGGCCAATGAATGGCTCAACCTTAGCTAGGAGATCTGTGCTGTCCAAGCAGCTGATAATGCTGGACCTTTTACAATAAATGAAAGGCAGGCGAGAGGCTGAGAGGTTACCCTCACCAGCAGGGGTTTAAGAATTGGAAACTTGAGTCTTATGAACACAAATAAAGCTGCCTTTTACTGAATCAGACCCTTGGTCCATCAAAGTCAGTACTGTCTATTTGGACTGGGAGCAACTCTATGGGTCTCAGGCAAGAGTCTTTCACAGATCCATTTAATTGGAGATCTGGGATTGAACTGGAGAACTTTGGCATGCCATGCAGATGTTCTACCACTGAGCCATGACCTTTTCCTAATGAAGGGGAAAGCTAGGAAGGGAAACCAATGGAAAATACGTTTTGCATGGAAAATCTTTGGATCTAAGAACATTAGAGCCTTGCTGGATCAGACCAATAGTCCACCTAGTACAGCATCCTGTCTCTCACAGTAGCCAGTCAGTTCCTCAGGAGGGCCCAGAACAGGGCAGAGAGGCCGAGGACTTCATAAGTAGAGCCCAGTTCAGCATCCTGTCTCACATAATAGCCAGCCAGCAACATGACTGAAATAATTAACCTCCCAATGTTACTGTTAATTGTTACTTATGTTATAATGTGGATTTGTAATCTTTTGATGCCTTATTGAAAGTTGCTTTGATGTTACAGTCTGTTTATTATTCCATGTAAGTTATATAATGTTCAATGTAAACCGCCCAGAGCTGCAAAGAAATGGGCGGTATAGAAATCTAAATAAATAAAAATAAATAAACAGGGCAGAGAGGCTGAGGCCTTCAGAAGAACCTCAGAAGAGCCCTGCTGGATCAGACCAGTGGTCCATCTAGTCCAGCCTCCTGTCTCACACAGCAACCAACCAGTTCCTCTGGAGGGCCAACAGCAGGGCAGAGAGGCTGAGGCCTTCAGAAGAACCTCAGAAGAGCCCTGCTGGATCAGACGAGTGGTCCATTCTAGTCCAGCCTCCTGTCTCACACAGCGGCCAACCTGTTACTCTGGATGGCCAACACAGGGTATAGGGGTTGAGGCCATTCCCTGATGTTGTCTCCCAGCTCTGGGATTCAGAGGCTTAGTGCCACCGAAAGCCCAAAGCACGCAGCACAAGGTGGGAGACTTTTTGCTGTCATCTTCTCTTTTTCACTCTTCATCTGTGCTAGGAAGACATGCAATTCCACTTATGCCAATGAGACCAACAAACTAAATGTCAAGCAAACAGAGAAAAACGAGTGAATGAGTATGTATATGAGTGTGCACAAGAGAAAATCCGGGGCAATTTTCCTATGACATTTCTTTCCTATTGACATGCCACTTAAATCAAGGGAGGTAATTCCTTCTCCGATTGCCCATAAAAATGATGATTTATCTCTCTTGTTCACAGGGCAATTCTCGTGATATATGGAAGTATATGTATCAGTGTTTGTGCAAATATATCCAGTGCTCCTGATACATGAGCTTATTTATTAGGAGCAGATCTGCCATGTAACCCTCTTTTAAAGCCCCTCATTTCTCTTCATTTGGCACTTCTTTGTGTCAGACGATTTTCTTTTCCCCTTAGCAGACCATACTCTTAAATGAGGCCATGTCCCCTGCAAGCATCCCCCTGTCATTTTCTTAAGTGCTGAACGTGGCATTTTGATATTGCGGAAATGTTAACTGCGTCCCCTCAAGCAGAGCGACACCTTTTCGAGTCCATTGAGGTCAAAGGGCTTCCACAGGTGGTGTCACTCCTCTTAGAACGGCATTGCCGGTGATAAGCAATGACTAGGAAAGGACATGATTGAGCATGAGCATCACTTAGGCCCATTATGCACGGAGTGGAAGGTCCGCATTCGGGGTGGAATGGCGGCGGCTAAAATCACCAATTATGCACGCTGCAGGTGGCAACCGGGTGCAGAGTCAATGTATGCCACCGAAAAAGCCACGTTAGTGAGATGCAGAAGAAAGTGGAGCTTCCCAGGACCAGGGCGCAACCAGAAGCAGCTCTGGAGTAGCCGTGTGCATAATCGGATACTCTGGGTTTTGCCGCCGTTGCGTTCCGTCCCGTGCGTAAACGGTTTGCTTCGGTTCTTCCTCCTCCGCGTTCTCCATGCTGCTGTTTCAGTGGCCGTGCATAATAGGCCTTACAGAGGTCCATCCCATGGTTTCTGAGGACCTCTTTAAATAATGGCCAATATGAGATTCTGCATTTGTTGATATCCACAGCCTGTGTTCAGTGATTCAGAGGGGTATGTGATTAGCAGGTGCTCCTTACCCTAGTAATCATTTCACTTCTTTCCTTCGCCTGAGGATCTCAGGGTGGCCTCCATTACCTTCCTCCTTTCCATTTCCTTCTCACAAGAAACGTGTAAGATAGATTTGGCTCAAACAGTGTGACTGGGCCAAGATCACCCAATGCCTTCTCCAAGAATAGTACAAAATATCTGAAGGGCTTAGAGAAAGTCAAAGCCAGTGTAGGGTTGCCTGGGATATTTCTGGAGATATGGGAGGCCGAGTGTCATGGCCCCGTCTCCAGAGGGTGCCTCTGCACCACTGCCTGAGCTCATTCTGCCAGCTCCCTCAGAGGAAGAAGTGGAGGAGATGGAGCAAAGCAGCAGGGTGCTGCTTAGAGAGGCAAGTCCCGATAGGGAGCCACAACCAGGTCCCAGCCAGACAAGCACCATGCCCTCTGCACCAGCATTTACCTCAGCCTGCAGCAACACCCCTGAACAGCCCAGGCTCATCTCCAGAGCGCAGGAGGGAATGCAGGAGGACAACGTTGGCAACACGAAGGAAAGTGCCCGGCTTGACCCTTGCTTCACCCTAGACTACGCTTTGATTGAATGCTCCACAGATTCCCGGCTTGACCTTGGTAAAGATAAACGACAACTCTTTCGGTTCTCCTTTGGACTTCATCCACTAGCAATTCCTGATAAGACCCAGACTGGACTTTTGACTACTCTCTGGTACGCGCTTTGAACTTGCTTGACTCCGTAACCGTGCTTGCCCTTGCACTAACCCTGCGTGTGCCCGGCTAGGGCAGCACACTGAGCTTGAGGAGGGTGGGGTTGGGAGGAGAAGGCCTGAAGTGGAGTGCAATGCCATAGAATTCACCTTCCAATTCATAATTTTCTCCAGGTGAATGAATCAGTACTGCCTGGAGATGAATTGCAGTCCCAGGTAATGTCTAGCCACCACGTGGGGATTGGCAAGGTTGAGCCAGGGATAGCCTCCTCAGCACCTCTAAAAGCAGATTGCTCTGAAGTCTAGTCATTTCCATGGTCAAAGCCTTGACACAGTTATCTTTCTTACAGACACTATGTTATTCTGGGCTGGATCACATACTTCTGTTTCATATTGACACTGTATGATGCTGAGCTTGACCACATTCAGGTGGACTGGAAGTTTGGACTCATTCCTACTGGCAAGCCATCGCAGGATGCTGCAGACATCATGAACCAGGCCTCCGAGGAAGGGTGACCTAATCCAATCGGCAACAGGGGCAGCTGTCTCGGGCCCCACACTTGAAGGGTGCAACTAATTATGTCCCGGCATCTCAAAGGAATGGGGAGAAGAAAGGAAGGCTCCTGTTGCTCCCTACACCCCTGGGATATTGGCAGCTGGCTCCCAGAGGCAATGGGGGATCCTGCCTACCGCACTTTGGGCAAAGGCCACTGTTTGCCTGACTATTATGAGAGGAGGTTAGTGGTAGGCTGGCAGTGATTCTGGGGGCCCATCCTGGACTCCTGACCAAGGCCCCAGAAGGCGGTTGAGGCTGTCAACCTCTGAATCCCAATGCCAGAAGGCAACTTCAGGGGAAGGCCTCAACCTCTGCCATCCTGTCATTACCCATTGTGTGAGAAGATGCTGGAGTACATGGGTCACTGGTCTGATTTCCTGAGACTGCCCCTGCCAGGCCTATATTTCAATGCAAAGGTTCCTCTAAGTCAATGGAACTTAGGACATATAGCATCAACTGGGCAAGAATTATTCATGGCAGATAAACCCATCAATAGCAACTAGCTATGGCGACTGATGGGGGTTCTTCACATTCAGAGCAACTAATCCTTTGAATCCCAGAGCCATGAGGCAACATTAGGCAGCAGGCCTTGGATTCTATGCCCTGTTGTTGGACCATCAGAGGAACTGGTTGGCTACTGTGTACGACAGGATGCTGGACTAGAGGGACCACTGGTCTGATCTAGCAGGGCTCTTAGGAGGGCCTTGCTTCTCTGCTGTGTTGTTGGCCCTCCAGAGGAGCTGATTGGCCACAGTGTGGGGCAGGAAGTTGGACTAGAGGGACCACTGGTCTGATCCGGCAGGGCTCTTCTGATGTTCTTAGGAAGGCTTTGGCCTCTTTGCTGTGTTGTTGGGCCTCCAGATGAGCTTGTTGGCTACAGTGTGGGAAAGGATGCTAGACTAGATGGACCACTGGTCTGATCCGGCAGGGCTCTTCTGATGTTCTTCTGGTTTGGTTGCAAACTGAGCAAACCAACCAAGCTGCTTTTGGAAACACTTCTCGTATAAAGCGAAGATAGGATGACACAATCCAGTGTACCTTTCTAATCAAATGAAACATCTCTTTGTTGACCTAGGCGCTCTACTGAGCTTAGCTTTAAAATAAAGAGCAGCTCTTTAGAGAGTGTAAAGCAAATGAAAAGAAAGCAGTCTATTGTCTGATTTAATGAGTTTTTAAGAGCCAGCTCTCCCAGTGATGGACATGACATTAAACAGAAATATGAGACAGCATCTCTCTTGCCAGATTGGGTTAGCGTGACCACAATGAAACACGGCTTGAGTTACTTACTTAAGTCTGAGTAATGCAATTTGTTCTGTGTAACACTGACAAATCAGAGGGTGCCTAGCAACGAAAAAGGGAGGAATGGCTGGAAGGATTGACTTAGGGCTGTTTTATGGCAGGGGACGGCTCTATGCTGGCCGAGTAAGAGGTTGTAAATCAGATTTCTTGAATACCTGCTGGCTTCCTAATTGCCCTTCTGCTCCATCTTATTCAGCATCATAAAAATGTGAAAGAGGACTCCGAGTAGGGTGGTGGGTCCCAGTGTGTGGCTCTGTGTATGCAAGGGAGATGTTTAAATGTTTTAATTTGTTGATTTTTAATTTGTTAGCTGCCTTGGTGGCCTTTGATGTAGTGGTTAAGAGTGGCAGTCTCTAATCTGGAGAACTGGGTAGGATTTCCCAAACCTCCTCCACCTGCAGCTAGCTGGGTGACCATGGCCCAGTTCTCTCAGGGCTCTCTCAGCCCCACCTGCCTGATGAGGCGCCTATTGCAGGCAGAGAAAGGGAGGGTGATTATCAGCCATTTTGAGCCTCCTTTACGGCAGAGAAAATCAGGGTATAAAAATCTTCTCTAAGTACTAACCAGGGTGAACACTTAGCTTCTGAGATCTGACAAAACCAGGTTGTCCTGGGCCATCCAGATTGGGCAGAAAGGCAAGGTGTGCATTTTGTAAAAGAAAGAAATAGATAAATGGCACCTTTATTGCAAATTGTGAAAAGTAGCCTCAGACACCCTACCTCTCATGTTCACCTGTTGTCATATCCGCCATCCTGTCTTGGACAGGAGAGTTGAGTTAAAGGTTTAACTAAGAATCACACCCCTTTCCCCAGTGAAATTCCTGACATTTTCCCCAGCCTTCCCCCCCCCCCCGTCTCCATCATAAGGTTTTATGGCCCAGAGCGGCCCTCTCTTCCCCACTGTGAGAACTCGCTCTTATCTACCCATGTCCTTGGTCTGTCTAGTAGGTGCTGGAAATTTACTGCCGAGAACAACAGGCAGAGCAGACCAGATGTCTCCCAGGATTCATGCCTTTTTAGATCAAGAGTCTTTCCTATGTGAACCCATCTTCCCACTTAAACTGCCCCCCCAATATATACCCCAATGGGGGCTACCTATGCTTGTCTCTGTCAATATCTCCTGCACTTACCATGCTCTGTCATGTTTCTCCTCATGGATCTCTTCAATAAAGACTGACTTCTTAGCACCACATGTGTCTGGAGCAGTTTTGTATGAGGGGGTTTCTTTTGGTCAAGTGGACCAGCCCACGGTTCGTGACACTTGTATACTCAACATCGACCAGAGCCAGGGCCTTTTCGGTCCTGGACCCTACCTGGTGGAATGAGCTCCCAGGTGAGCTGCGGGCCCTGCAGGATTTACCAGCTTTCCGCAGGGCCTGCAAGACGGAGCTCTTCCGCCAGGTTTTTGGTTGAGGCCGGGATCAGCGCATGAGTGCCAGCATCCCCCCCCCCAGACCTAGTAAGTTAGATCGCCTCCCCACCCTCCCTGCCGCTCTGATAGCAGGGGATAGGAATAATGAGAGCTTCCGCCATGTTGGGATTGTTTTTAAAGTCTTTTAATGGGTATTTTAATGGGGATAGGACTATTGTGACCCGCTACGAGCCTACAGGGAGTGGCGGGAAATAAATCTAATTAATAATAATAATAATAATAATAATAATAATAATAATAATAATAATAATAATAATAATAATAATAATAACAACAACAACATAATTGAAAACCGTATTACAGATTTTTTTTTGGCATAACTTTGGAACACTGCTTTCATGTCCTGGTCTTTCTTACCTCTCCACCATCCCTTTTGTGTAACCAACAGAAATGGGGGAACTTCTGTTCTACCCTTTGGCATCTCAGGACCATTGGGGTACAGGGGAAATGAGGACACTTCTCTCTTTAGTGTTCCAGAATTTTTATGAAAACATTCTTGCCCAAGAAAAAAGGAAGGTAGAGCGGAACCTCACTCACTGATAGATTGCAACTAGAACGCAAGGACAAGCTATCAAGCTGATGGACAGTGGGTTCAGGATAGACAAAAGGAAATACTATTTTACACAGAGAGTGGTCAGAATGTGGAATTTGCTGCCAGAAGATGTTGTGACGGCCGCAGGAAAAGACAGATTTAAATGAGGATTAAATTGATTCATGCACTTGCAATCAGCAAGCAATTTGGTGAAATCCCTGAACTGTTGTTGTTCAGCTGTTAAACTGAGAGGCTGCACCTATGTGCTTGCTAGTGATACCAAATGGTCATTGGTGGGATCCTAGCCATGAGTAATGGAAATTCACCAGCACATATGGCTGGGACATCTCTTTGCTTAAGCTTGGCCACAACCCTCTTCCTCTTTCTTCAGGAAGAGAAGTTTCTTCTGCTGGCAAGAGGAAGCAATGCTCAGCTCTCTCCAGCTGCTGATGTGTGGGCATGTAGTTCTCTTTGCAAAGCCAGCTATAGGGACTTGCAATGTGCTTCTTTGTACCAGCCTTTTTTGTGCACCGTTTCAGTAAAGAGACTGAAGCAGATGAATATGATATATGTGCTTTATTATCTTTCTAGTAAAGATTATTCATTTGAAACCTCAAAGTGCTATAAGTCTGGGTCGGTGCCTAATCCACAAAACATAACACATAACTGCAAACACTGTTATTCTGTAGCTCTGTTTTTCTGGAGGGACCTAGGGCCAAGTCTAATCCAAAAGTCCCAACAGTAAATCTATCAATGGCTACTAGTCATGAGAACTGAGGGGAAACTCTATGTTCAGTGTTAGCTTAGTGTAGTGGTTAGAAGTGCCAACTTCGAATCTGAGGTTTGATTCCCTGCTCCTCCTCCACATGCAGCCAGTTGGGTGACCTTGGGCTTGCCACAGCACTGATAAAGCTGTTCTGACAGAGCAATAATATCAGGGCTCTCTCAGCCTCACCTCCCTCACAGCATGTATATTGTGGGGAGAGGAAAGGGAAGATAAATGTAAGTCACTCTGAGACACCTTCTGGGAGAGAAAGGCAGTGTATAAGAACCAACTCTTCTTTGAATTCCAGAGCCAGGAGAAGGCCTCAGTCTCCCTGTTATGTTGTTGGAACTGATTGGCCACTGTGTGAGTCAGGATGCTTAACTGGATGGACCATTGGTCAGATCCAGCATTGATCTTACGTTCTTATAGATAGAAGAGGGATCATGCAGGAAGGGTCTATCACTGGCGACTAGTCATGGTGAGAATTGAGGAGAACCTCCACATTCAAAGGTGCTAAATCTCTGAATCCCAGAGCCAGGAGGAAACCTCAGGGAAAGATCTTGGCCTCTATGCCTTGTTCCTGGTCTCCAGAAGAACTGGTTGGACACTGTGAGATAGGATGCTCAACTAGATGGACCATTAATCTGATCCAGCAGGGCTTTTCTTCTGTTCTTAGCAGATGGGGGGGGGCAGGGGCCTCTTCTCTTCTTTGTCATGCCCGAATTGAAAATCCCCAGCTAATAGCGGCTAGAGTGTACTGGATTTAATGGGGAAAGGAGGAGCTAGGCCCCTAAAACTATACTACTCATATTTTTATTTATTCAAGGATAACATTGAAACTCTGCAACTGCTGCTCTGCTAAGAGCTCTGTAAGATGTCTGTAAAAGGAAGTTCTGTTTCAAAGAAATGAAAAATTGCAGATGAGCACCGTGTCTTTAATGACAAATGGATTACTTCTTTGTTTTAAACAAGGATAAAGCTGTTTGCCTCCTGTGTCTTGCAAATGCCTCACTATTAAAAGAGTACAATATTAAAAGGCACTTTGAATCCTGTCACAAGAGCTACTTAATATATTAAGGAGAGGTGCGAGTGAACAAGATAAACTCCCTTAAAAAAAATCAATGTTTATGCAGCAAAATAATTTTAGAAAGCATATTGAAGAGAACCTGTCTACTGTGAAGGCTAGCTATCATGTTCCTAAATGTTTTGCTGAGAGTGGTAGACCATTATCTAATCGTGAATTTGTTAAAAATTGCATGGTTAATGGAGGAAATGTTACCTGAGAAGGTATTTTGTGTTAGTTGTGTCATTTTATCTACATCTACAATCATCGGGTCTCTTGGAGAATTAGGAAAAGAGCTACATGTCACTGGTTATCAAGGCAAAAAGTTTTGATTTTCTTTCTTTGGTATTAGAAGAGAGCAGTGACAATATAGACATTGCTCAACTGCTAATTTTTATCAGGGGGATAGATTCCAACTTCAGAATTACAGAAGAGTTGTGTGCGCTGCAAAGTTTGAAAGGCGTAACGTCAGAAAACATATTCTTGAAGGGTTGTAAATCATTAGAAAATCTTGGTCTGAGATGGGATAAACTGAAAAACATTACAACCTATGGTGCAAGAAATATGGTGGGAAGTAAAATGGATGTAGTTACAAAAATCATTTAAGAGATGTTGAAATTAAACAGTACACTTCCCATGCAATTTCACTGCATCATCCATCAGCAAGCCTTCTGTAGTAAGATTCTTCAGTGGGAAAGTGTGATGCGTATTGTTGTATCCAGCATTAATTACATCAGGCATCATGGCCTTGCTCATTGTCAGTTTCAAAATTTTCTCTCAGATATAGATGCAGAATATGGGGGTATATTGTATCATGCAGACGTCAGGTGGCTTAGCAGAGGCAAAGTCCTCAAATGTTTTTTCAGTCTTCTTCAAGAAATTGAAATCTTTCTTAAGGAGAAAGGAAAAGGTAAAGAAATACTTTCTGACCCTGAATGGATTTTTCATATGGCTTTCTTAATGGATGTCACAGAGTATCTGAACACATTGAATCTAAGGTTGCAGGTGAAAGGAAAGCTTGTGTATGACATGTATACTGAATTTAAAGCTTTTTAAAGCAAAACTAAAAAAAATTATGAAGCAAGTCAGTCAAGGTAACTTTTCAAACTTCTCATGATGAAATGGACCAAAATTTGAGAAGGATGTGAATTTACAATTCAGTGTTGAAAGACGCATCAAAGCACTGAACCTATTGCAAGTGGAATTTCAGAACAGATTCACTGATTGCCATAAGCTTGGAAAAGAAATAAGAATGTTTCAGAATCCATTTAAAGAAGCACCAGAAGATGCAAGAAATATTTTTCAGATGGAACTAATTGATTTGCAAGCCACTGATCATTTCAGAGACATTTACAATGAAAATAGTCTGTTAGATTTCTATTCTGGTCTACCTGATATATTTATTAACTTAAAGAAAGTTGCTCCACCACACACATCTGTGAACAAACCTTTTCCACAATGAAAGTTGTGAAATCAAAGTGTAATTCAAGGCTTCCAAATGAACGTTTATATGACATTTTAAGAGTTTCTGTAATGAACTTTGACTTGGATATTAATGCCTTGGCTAACAGGAAAAAGCCACAAAAATCACACTGACTAGGTAAGCATGTGTAGCTAAATAAAAGGATTCCACAGTAAAATATTGTTCCAAAATGGATTGCATTAAAGTTAACATTTCTTTATTTACCTATGAATGTTTACTTTTGATTGAAATAAATAGGTTAATAATTTTGTTACTGGGAACACTAATGTGGCCCTCATATGCCAAAAGGTTGGGGACCCCTGCTTAAGACGATCCGTATTGGAGAAGGCACTGCCTAAGATTTTGCTTACTCCATATATTCCCTATATCTCCTAGTGGACGGACGGCTGGATCTCGCCTCGGAAACATTTGCCAGTTGTTTGGAAGCAATGGCTGGATGGGTCAGGAATAGTCATCTGAATCTCAGCCTGTCCAAAATGGAGTTCCTGTGGCTGGGGAGAAGGGGGCAGGAGCAGGAAGCATGACTCCCCTGCCTGGATGGTGTGCAAATGACATCTGCACTTGCCAGCCAGGAAATTGGGGGTGATATTTGATGCCTCACTATCCATGAAGGCTCAGGTCATGAAGGTAGCCCAGATGGCATTTTTTTTCATCTGTGCCAGGCACTGCTACTAGCACCCTACGTGTTCTCGGGACACATGGCCACAGTGATCCATGCAACAGTCACTTCCAGATTAGACTTCTGTAACTCAGCCTATGTGGGCCTACCCTTGTCTTTGACCCAGAAATTACAATTGGTACAGAATGCGGCTGCACGAACCCTCACTAAGCCATCTTGGAAGGTCTCCCCACCTCCCACCCCTGGGTCAAGACTGGGTATTAGACCTATCCGGAGCCAGTAGGTTATCTCCCCCCTGGTTTGCCCATCGCCAGTCGTCAGTGTTCCATATTGACAGCAAGTGCTTGAAAAGGAGTTTCTAAAGAGTTTATCTAGAATATAGATCATATTGTACCGCCATTTTATTGCTGGTATTAATTGTTAATGATTTTTATGGGATTATGATGGAGATGTTTTATGTTATGTCTGCAATGTTTTATAATATGTTGTAAACCTCCGTGAGTCAGCAGTGCTGGGAGTGGCAGTATAGAAATATGATTATTATTATTTTTTTAAATGTCTGAAGGGCCAGACCACTCAGAGTGCAGTCATCTTGGTGAAGTGGTTAGGAGTGTGGACTTCTAATCTGGTGAGCCGGGTTTGATTCCCTGTTCCTCCTCCACATGCAGCCAGCTGGGTGACCTTGGGCTCGCCACAGCCCTGATAAAGCTGTTCTGACCAAGCAGGAATATCAGGGCTCTCTCAGCCTCATCCCCCTCACAGGGTATCTGTTGTGGGGAGAGGAAAGGGAAGGTGATTGTAAGCTGCTTTGAGACTCCTTCGAGTAGAGAAAAGCAGCATATAAGGACCAACTCTTCTTCTTCTTCTTCTTCTTCTTCTTCTTCTTCTTCTTCTTCTTCTTCTTCTTCTTCTTCTTCTTTTCTTCAGAGATCCGCCCGTCTCATCCCACTGAAAGAGATGGAAATAGATTGGAATACATCTCCCCTGAAATGCAGTTATTGTGGTAAGTACCAGTGTTGGGTAAATTCAATGAAACCTGAATAGCAAGGCATACCGGGACTTTCCTGGTTTTTCCTTCCAGTGCAGTCCGCTTAGTCCAAATTATGTTACTGATTCTCATAACCATTGTTTATGAGACAAAAAACTGGGGGGGGGGAGGTCTACTTTGAAATAAGGATGCAATCCTTCAGGTAGGACCTGGGGATCCCCCAGAATTACAGCTCAACTCCAGGTTACAGCGATCGGTCCCCCTGGAGAAAACGGCTGCTTTGGAAAGGGGGGCAATTTAGAGCGTTGTATCCCATTGTGGTCCTTGTCCTTGCCAGGCTCTACACTCATATCCAGGCAACCCTACCCCCCCCCCCATCCCCTGCTGGTGGCCTGGCAAGCCTACTTTGGAACAAGGGTTTCTAGAAATGAATGAATGGTCAACCCTGAGAGGAAGAAGTTGGTTCCTATATGCCGCTTTTCTCTACCCCAAGGAGACTCAAAGCGGCTTACAATCACCTTCCCCTTCCTCTCCTCACAACAGACCCCCTGTGAGGGAGCTGAGGCTGTGTAAGCCCTGAGATTGCTGCTCCATGAGAAAAGCTCTATCAGGGCTTTTGCAAGCCCAAAGTCACCCAGCTGGCTGCATGTGGAGGAGAAGCGGGGAATCCAACCCAGCTCACCAAGCTGGCCATTACACTAAGATGGTCATTTGGGCTGATAAGCTAACTGGAACTCAGCTCTATTCCGGAATATATTTCATATCATATATCTACTGGAAAGGACTCGTTTATGTCCGCCCATCTTCTAACCTACCATCTCTCTCTTTTAAGGTGTTCAGCGGACTACTACGCCCTGTTCTCTGCTCCATCATTTCCTGTTGCCAAGACTCAAAGCCAGACAGACGCTTGCAACCTTTCAAGCCTGTCAGATGTTTGCTTTGAAGCACACGATGGAACAATGTTCAGCCTCTCTGTTATTATCCTCGCCTCTTGCATTCATCCCCGCGCCCACCGAGAGTTGGCTCTCAGTGGCAGTAGACAGCTTGAGAAATGGGAAGAAGTAAAGTCGGAAAGGAGCAGGGCTCGTCCATCTGTCGGACCATTTGGCGGTCAACGACCACGGGAGGGACAGCAGTAATGGCCAAACTGCTTGTCCCTGAGCTCCATCATGATCAGCCGTGTCGCCATCGTGGACCACCTGTCCTTCTGCTATGACCTGACCCAATGGGTAACATTCTGCTCTTGGGCCACCTACCTCTTTCGTTGGAAGGTGCCCAACCAAAAAGAGATATTCTTCAATAGCCAGTTGCACTGAAGGGGACCTTGCAAGCTAATAAGCAAAGCTGGCTTAGCAACAGAAGCTTGTGGGTCACTTCACAGAAGTGAAATAATAGATTAAAATGTCGGCAGAATTCAAATACACACAGAGAGGCAAAGCGCCAGTTTGCTTAATAGAATGACATTTTATTAAGAGAAAGAACTTTGTATAGAAAGAGAAGAGAGACTGTTCTGCTTCCTTTATTCAGTCTGTTCTGGAGGCAAGCAGAGAGGAAGTGTTCTCAAACGAGCAGGAAGTCTCCAAATTAACCAACCAGGACATAGGAGACTAAATGAAAAATGCCAGGATGTTCCTGACCTAAATATGCAAACTACACATCTCCTCTGATGCCCCCTGTAGGATATTCTTCATATCATGTTGAATCATACACACTATAGATCGTGCATATTCTGACAGAAGACCTAATGGGGTAGAATGTCATAGAATCCACCCACTAAAACATCCTCATACTCCAGGGGAATTGATCTTCATAGCTTTGAGATGACCTGTAATTCCAGGAAATCCCTGGAGGCTGGCATCCGGAAATAGGGTTGCCAGCTCTGGGGTTGGGAAATTCCTTGAGATTTTGGTAGTGAAGCTTGAGAAGGATGGGGTTTAGGGAGAGGAAAGACCTCAGTACATCATCTTACCCTATGGTCCTCCCTCCAAAGCTGCCATCTTCTCCAGGAGAACTGATCTTGGTTGTCTGAAGGTCAGTTGTAATAACAGGAAATCTCCAGGTGCCACCTGGAGGGTTGACAGCTCAGGCATCAACTGGAGCCGAGACTATTTGCATGGAAGAGGTGAGGGAGATCGCCTCCCAGGAGACCTTCTGGAGGTCCTTCAAAGCCTGCCTCTCTGCCAGGGCTTCTGAAGGTGTTTGAACCGATAGGCCTCTTTTAAAGGCAGGAGGGAGACGGAGAGATTATTTTATTTTTTGATTTAAAATGAAGCTATTTGGGGGCTCTTCGTGTCTCTCTCCTTGAACCACAAGGAAAGGCAGTAGGGAAATGTGCCCATCAATAAGTAGATAGACCCCACGGATTGCAGCTGCCAGATTCTTGATCAGGCTTTTCGTGTTGGGGGAATGGATCTCGGTTTTGGAAAGGTTTGGGATTGTGATGATTAATAGCACAGAAGCAGGAATCATCCCCCCTGCCCTTTCTTCCCATAGGGATGCCAGCCTCCAGGCGGGACCTGGGGATCCCTGGTTTGACAGTTCATCAGCAGGTGACAGAGAGTAGTTCCCCTGAAGAAAATGGATGCTTTGGAAGGAGAACTCCCTAGCATTATACTCCACCAAGGCCCCTCCTTGCCCCAAATCCCACCCACTCCCAGCTCCACCCCCAACGTCTCCAGATATTTAATAACCCAGAGCTTGCACCCCTATCTTCCCATCGAATCAATGAAATGTGGGATTTCAGCCTCCTTTATTGGTTTTGTATGTTCAACCTTATCTACTCCATAGGGCTGCTAGGCTCCAGGTGGGCCCTGCGGATCCTTTGAAATTACAGCTTAGACTGTGGAGATCAATTCTCCTGGAGGACATGGGTGCTTTGGAGGGTGAAATCCATGGCATTTGTGCCCCATTGAAATTTCTGTCTTCCCCGGGCTCCATCCCCAAATCCCCAAGAGTTTCCCCAACCTGGATCTGGCAACCTTACCCCCCCACTCTGATTGTTCAGGGGGATACTGTCAACCTACCACTCCATTGGTTCATAGTCAAAGCCTGCTTTTCGGGAGGTGGGTGGGAAGCCTGATATAAACATTCTATTTTGCTACAACTAAGTACAGTTTGCCAGGTCTTGCATGATTTACTGTTCGGTCTGCCCCAGTCTGAAGTTCAAAACATCCACTTTCGTCTAGCCTTGCTTTGGAGAGACTTGGTAGTTTTATTTGGCACTTGGATTCCCACCAGAATGTCAAAGAGCCAAACTCAATTCTCTTCCCAGCTAAACATCTGCTTTGATTTTTAAATAGCTGCTTGTGTGTGTGTGTGTGTGGAGGGGGGAGTCTGCTTCTAGGGCTGGAGTTTCAGTGAGAAAGGCAGACCATGAAAAATATAAGAAAATAAAGACAGCAGAACAGGAGCAAAACTCCTTTGGCATCCCTCTGGAACGCTGCTGAGGACTTCGTTTATCAGTTAATACCACATTGGTTCTCTTGCTATTTTGATTTTGCAATTTGGTTTATGGGCTACTCCTGAACTTCTTTGAATTGAAAAGCACTCTATTTCACATGCAAAAAGTTCTAAACAGGTAATTTCAATGCTACAAGTCCAATCCAATTACCACACTTCCATCCATGGTCATGAACAAGAACACACAACCAGGTAAAACAAACCTTTAAATACTCTGCGCTAGAAGTGCCTTTAAATGTTTGGCCGTCTGTACAGTAGATTGCTTGGAAATGTGGGGTTAGAAGCGAGATTTATAGATATTGCCAAACAGACAATCCGTGGGTCCTAGACCACGTCAAGCCTGAACTCTCCCCAATAGCTAAAATGGCTCAACCACAGTTGTCACAATTTGGTGAGCAGGAAAAGAGAAAAATCCAACAGGAGTTCTGGAGGCCTCACTTCAAAAAGGACGCTGACAAAATGCAGAGGGTTTAGTGGAGAGCGACAGTTCCTGGGGGACCAAGCCCTATGAGGAAAGGCTGAGGGACCTGGGAATGTTCAGCCTGGAGTAGAGGAGGTTGAGAGGCAACATGATTGCTCTCTTGAAGTACTTGAAGGGTTGTCTCTTAGAGGAGGGCAGGGAAAGGTTCCTGTTGGCAGCAGAGGATAGGGCCCTCAGTAATGCGTTTAAACTACATGTAGAAAAGGACTGGCTAGATATCAGGGAAGTTCACCGTCTGAGTAGTTCAGCGGTGGAACTGGTTGAACTGGTGAGCTCCTCCTCACTAGCAGTTTTCAAGCAGCGACTGGACAGAGACTTATCAAGGATGCTCTAGGCTGATCCTGCATTGTTCAGGGGATCAGACTAGATGGCCTGCATGGATCCTTCCAACTCTAGGATTCTATGAGATGCGTTGACTCAATAAAAGAAACCGTGGCCATCAGTTTGCAGGAATCAAGAATGGCTGCTATCAATAGGACGTTTGGGAGGATGTTATTTCATAGGGTCACCTTTAGTCGGAGCCTACTTGATGGTACTTGACACACATATAGTAGCTCAGTTGTTTGCACCCCTTTATAACCAAGACATTTTTTTCTTACCCAGGGAATCTGAGCCAGCTCCAAGTAACAGGAGAATTAGCTTAAATCTGAAAACACAGGACAGTTTAAAACTATATAGTCAATAGAATCTGTTCAGCCTGGATTGTAAGCACATCTATCAGAGGAGATGAAGAAGAAGAAGAAGAAGTGGTTTTCTGTACCCCCACTTTACACCACCCAAATAAGTCCCAATGTGGTTTACAAACACCTTTCCTTTCCGTTCCTTTCCTTTCCACAGGCACCCTGTAAGGAAGATGGGGCTGAGAGAGTTCTCAGAGAACTACTCTGTGAGAACATCTCTAAGAGACCTGTGACCAGCCAAAGGTCACCTGGCTGACGGCTTATGGAGAAGGAGTGGGGAATCAAACCGGGTTCTCCAGGTTAGAGGTCGCTTCTCTTAGACACTATACGAAGCTGGCTCTCAGTGCTATATATCTAGTTAGGGATAAAAACTAGGATAAAAAGTATCTTGACTAAGAGAGATTTTTTAGAGAATTTATATAATTTATTTATTCAATTCGTATACCACCCCTCACTGTGAATTTTGGGGTGGAGTACATAGAAGCCGAAGAGCCTCTTGTGGCGCAGAGTGGTAAGGCAGCCGTCTGGAAGCTTTGCCCATAAGGCTGGGAGTTCAATCCCAGCAGCCGGCTCAAGGTTGACTCAGCCTTCCATCCTTCCGAGGTCGGTAAAATGAGTACCCAGCTTGCTGGGGGGAAAAACGGTAATGACTGGGGAAGGCACTGGCAAACCACCCCGTATTGAATCTGCCATGAAAACGCTAGAGGGCGTCACCCCAAGGGTCAGACATGACTCGGTGCTTGCACAGGGGATACCTTTACCTTTACCTTTTACATAGAAGCCAGTAAACTGAACATGCACCAAACTTGCTTAACAGTAAGAAACGGGTCGTAACATCCATAATAGTCAACTTCAGCATAACTTGGAAGCATTGAAACATTGATAATTAAGAGAGGAGAAGCTCATGAACCTGGGGACACTAGGGTGGTACAGTTGCCTGACAGGGGTGGGTCTATGCTGAACTAGGGCTTCCCGTCACTGGCCTTCAGCCAAAAGCCTGGTGGAAGAGCTCTATTTTTACATGCCCCACGGAACTGTTTAAGCTCTGTTAGGGCCTTGATTTCATTGGGGAGCTCGTTCCACCAGGTAGGGGCCATGGCCAAAAAGGACCTGGCTCTTGTTGAGGCTAGCCACACTTCTTTGGGGCCAAGGATCACCAATCTTTTTGAGTGGATTCAACATGGTGCTCTTCAGGGGATATGGACAAGGAGACAATCCTTGAGGTACGCATAACCCAGACTGCATATGGCCTTGAAAGTGAGTACCAGCACCTTAAACCTGATCTGGTATTCAATGAGTTGCCTGTGTTGCTGCTGAAGGATTGGGACAATGTGGGCTCACCATGGTATTTGGGTAGGAGTGTGGACAGCTGCATTTTGGGCCAACTCTAATTTCTTGAGCAGGAATAAGGGAAGGCCTGCATAGAACAAGTTACAGTAGTCCAGCCTAGAGATTATCATTGCAATGTTCAATGTGGCAAGGTGTTCTGGGGCCAGGTAAGGTGCAAGTAGCCTGGCTTGGCAGAGGTGGAAAAATGCCAGCTGAGCTACTTTCGTGACCTGAGCTTCCATAGTTAAGGAAGTGTTCAGGGTCATAAGGACAAGTGGTAGGCCGCATTGAAGCTAGCAGCCAGTCCATCCTGTGATAGGTGCCTGAAATGATTAAATCCCTCCATTGAAGGGTTCTTTAACTGCATTAAGGGTTGGGAGAAGGTTGAGAAGGGTTGGCAGACCTTTGGGATTTTATCTGCAAAGAAGCTTGAAAATGCCTCACAGCTGATATCCATTTGTTATTAATTTGGCACCCTTCAAAGAGGGTGGTAAGAGACCAGACTATTTTAAGCAATTGTACTGGGCTTGAGCTAGCAGATGCAATGGAAGCTGCATAGTAAGCATGTTTTGCAGATTCCACTGCCATCTCGTAGGCTGTCATAAATGTTCTATAGGATGCTCTCAATGCTTCATCGCAAGTTTTTCTACAAGCTCATCTCAATGCCCGCTTTTTCTCACAAAGCTCCTCTATGTACCAGGGAGCTGGATTCAAACTGGGGTGGAGAGGACATTAGGGTACGATTTCCAGAGGTTCAAGTCATGAACCATTACATCTCATGAGTCAGAAGAAGAAGAAGAAGAGTTAGTTCATATATGCTGCTTTTCTCTACCCGAAGGAGGCTCAAAGCAGCTTACAGTCGCCTTCCCTTTCCTCTCCCCACAACAGACACTCTGTTGGGTGAGGCTGAGAGAGCCCTGATATTCCTGCTCGGTCAGAACAGCTTTATCAGTGCTGTGGCAAGCCCATGGCCACCCAGCTGGTTGCATGTGGGGGAGTGCAGATTCAAAGCCGGCTCTCCAGATTAGAAGTCCGCACTCCTAAACACTACACCAAGCTGGCTTGGTTCCCTCAGAGCATTCAGAAATCCTGTCAGATCCATAAGTCACCACGGGTGAGCAAAAATGCAAAAATGCAAAAATGCAAAAATGCAAAAATGCAAAAATGCAAAAATGCAAAAATGCAAAAATGCAAAAATGCGACCACCATTTAATAGGGGAGGGAATGGGATGGCATGGCTTCATCTGCAGTCAGATTCATTTTTATCCCTGCAATGAAGATTGGGTCAAGAATGTGGCCAGCTTGGTGGATTGGGCTAGTGACAATTTGTGAGAGCCCTAATGTTGCTATGGTGAACAACTGATCTGGGCCTGAGCCCGAGGCATGCTGGTCCACATGAACTTTGAAGTCACCCCAGAGGATGAGTTTTGAGTGTTGCAATGCACAGCTGGTGGTTGCCTTGTGTAGGCCTAACAGGCCAGCTGCTGGTGTCTTAGGCGGACGGTACTCCAGCTAATTGGCCGGGCTCTCATATCTATCACAACTTAAATCCTGTTTGTTTATTTGTTTGTTTGTTTGTATTTATTTATTTATACTTTAATTATGCCCCACCAGTCGAGACAATGTCATCTCGTGGCAGCTAACAACATGATCAAAATAGACAGAATAACCCATTTTAAAAAAACCATTAAAACATTAACAATATCAGACAATATCAAAACATTATCAAAAGATGGTGGTATGAACTTCCTTAACAACCCAACTCAGCTGTCCCAGCCTGATGGAATAACACAAGGGCTCTAACCATATCCACTTAGCAGGCAACGCTTAGCGTAGGGCGGGACTTAAAATTGCTTTGTATCACCCCCCCCCTCTTTTTTTGTATCCCTTTATTCTGCTATCTTGTTTTCGAAAATAAGAAAGTATCTTGACATTTTAATCGCAGAGGGAGTGTGATTGTGTGTGTCTGTGTACCAATAGTAAAAGTGGAACATGATCTATGGACTACGGATGATTTATGGACTACGGCTCAGCCGCCTTGGTGATCACCGAAGCCCAAGGGCATTGGAAACCAGTGCCATGGTGTGGAGAGAATGGGTGGCTGCCACCCTTCCTCTCTTCGCCATGGCACTGGGCTGCTATGCGCTGCCTCAGGCTTTGGTGATCGCTGAGGTGGCCAAGCCGCGCTGAGGTGCATATCCCTATTATGGACTCTAGTGGTCCTTCAAATGAAATTTTATCAGTTGTTTCAGTTCCTGTTTTCCCACAACAACCATTATTGATACAAGGCTGCAATTCTGTGCTTTGTAGATCAACCTGTTCAGCATCCAAAAACTGTATGTATTAGGAGTGGCAGGACAATGCAATAAAAGTAATCATTCATTTGCATGCACTAATTAATTTTAACTTTATAACGCCAACGTTTGGGACTGGTTGGCCTTATTAGCTCCAATGAATTTACTTCTCATCAGAAAGTAAATTGCAAACAGTCGGAACGAAGGTCACCGCTTTTTCTTTAAATTATGAAGGTTAATTATGAAATTAATTAGACCCATTTGTAATGTTGATTAGAAGAATGTACCCTATTTTATGGCTGGCAAAGAATTTAGATCAGGAAAGAAAACTTTCCCCTGATATACCCACAGTTCATTTTTATTGGTCTAAAACATCTTACTAAAAATTATTTTGGGTTTTGTCCTACCTTCAAAAACATTGGTGTTATCTCCTTCCCAAAGGATAAATGACTTATAATTGAAATATGGTTTCATCTTGCAATAAAAAAATCAAAAAGTTCCTTTGGTGCTTTGCCAGATTGTTTTGCAAATGTATTTGTTTATTTAGATTAGAAGTAGAGTTGGTTTTTATACTTCAATTTTCACTACACAAAGGAGTCTCAAAGTGGATTACAATAATTTTCCTTAACTCTTTTCACAACAGAAATTGTGAAAAGGTGGATGGGATTGAGATAGCTCTAACATAACTCTTATGTGAGAATTGCTCAAAGAGAACTGTGGCTAACTCAAGGTCACCCAGCTGGCTTCACACGGAGGAGTAGGGCCTGAAACCTGGATCTCTAGATTAGAGGCTGCCACTCTTAACCAGTACATGATGCTATACTACACCTCCTCACAAATGAAACAGGAATCACAGCCATACCCTGTAGAGGCTATTTTACTGATACTGAATTGTTCAGCACATCAACTTGAAATGCTTTGCATCATCATTGGGTTTAAATAAGATCCCCAGGCACACCAGAAGGCTTTATGTCTACAGCTGTGATTTTTCTCAGAATTTGTCTTTCTTTCTTTCTTTCTTTCTTTCTTTCTTTCTTTCTTTCTTTCTTTCTTTCTTTCTTTCTTTCGAAAGTATATATGCTTGTGGTGACTTATACGTTTGATTGCCATCACTGCTTCCTCGAGGAAAGAATATTTACAAATATATATCACATTCATCTGCTCCAGTCTCCTTACTGAAGCAGACAACAAAAGCTTAAAGAGTGGTTACAAATCAGCATATTGCAAGGCTTTATGGTTGGGCTGCAAGCAGACTACATGCCCACACATCAGCAGATGGCGAAAGCTGAGAGCCATAATGGTGGCTGCTCACTTGCTTCAGCAAAGGACACTGAGCTGTTCTTCCTGAAGAAGTAGGAAGTGGGTGGGAACCCACCTAAAATTAAGGAATCACCAGTGGGTTTTTCCGACTGAACCCTCTTCAGGGACCACTAGATACCATTAGGGAGCACACAGGTACAGCTCAGCTGCTTCATTAAATTACTTGCTGACTGCAATTTCAACACTCTTTCTGTACATTGTTGTTTCTCTTCCAAATAAAACTAATTTATTGTTTTAAGCCACCTGGTGTTCGATTCTCTTTGTATATTTAAACTCTGCCAACAGAGGGTGGGCTTTTGTTTGCTTTTGGCAGCAAATGGCAAGCCTATTTCGGAGCAAGAAACAATACAACAAACCACCATGTTGTACTCTATAGTTATTAGAAATCCTTCTTAGTCCAATGCTGCAGCAAGCTGTGCAAGTTGAACTAATGTCAACAATTCCTTAAGGGTTTGTTAAAGAGGTAGAAACAGACACGAGTTTAGCCACTAGACATGTTGCCCCCTTTTTGGAGATGAAAATAGTAAGGTGGCTCCTGTTTGCAACTCTTTTTCAACTGCTGAGATGACAGCTCTGCTGCTTCACATTGGTCCAGTTCCTTCCAAAGTTTTGTTTCTGTCTCCACTAAGTCTCTGGAGTTGTTTCGATGCCATTTGGAAGCCGAACTCTTGCCAAAGGATTAGCATTCTATTTTATTGTTATTTCATGTTTGTGTTATGGATTAGGACTGCCAGCTTTGCAAAGGTCAGTTTTTCTACATAAATGGCTTTGGGGAAGAAAAGTTCCTGGGCGCTGACCCATCAGGCCAACTGGGCCAAGCTGTGACTTCTCATGGTCCAAAACCGGAAAGCTGGCCTGAACACAGAAAAAGGAAAGGAGTCCTCATCTTGACCGATCTACATGGACAAAACCAGTATTCCTAATGAGACTGTGCCAGAGGCTAGACAAATATCAACACACCGATTTGACAGTTTCATCAAGTTATTCATTATGACCCTGAAATCTTTTCCCCTATCAGTCTAAGCGAGAAGGGATTCCATTCGCCTGTACTTGGAATTGGGTCTTCTGTCCCTAGGTGCATCATCTTACACTTACCAACTCTGAAGTTCA
Organism: Paroedura picta; assembly: GCF_049243985.1. Lineage (NCBI taxonomy): Eukaryota > Metazoa > Chordata > Lepidosauria > Squamata > Gekkonidae > Paroedura > Paroedura picta. The sequence continues at coordinate 26,960,935 of NC_135370.1, read as the reverse complement.
TTAGACACGCTAGGTGCAAAGCCTGTTGTACCCAGGAATGCACTGGTCACTAGGATGCAGGCTTGCACTGTGTCCTTCAGGGATGCTGGCCCTCCTCCCCCTGCTCAATCTCGAGATTCAGCATGGTGAAGTGATTAAAGAGCAGCAGACTCTAACCTCAATGGCTGATTGCCCATCCCTTCTCTATATGCTGGCAGTTGGGTTGCCAGCCTCCAGTTGGAGGGCCTGGCGATATTCAGGAAGATCAACTAATCTCTAGTTCCTCTGGAGAAAACAGCTGGAAGGAAGGAGGAAGGAAACAAAGAAGAAAGAATGGAGGAGGAAGAAAAGAGGAAGGAAGGAAGGAAGGAAGAAGAAGAAGAAGAAGAAGAAGAAGAGTTGGTTCTTATATGCCGCTTTTCCCTACCCGAAGGAGGCTCAAAGCGGCTTACAGTCGCCTTCCCATTCCTCTCCCCACAACAGACACCCTGTGGGGTGGGTGAGGCTGAGAGAGCCCTGATACCACTGCTCGGTCAGAACAGTTTTATCAGTGCCGTGACGAGCCCAAGGTCACCCAGCTGGCTGCATGTGGGGGAGCGCAGAATCGAACCCGGCATGCCAGATTAGAAGTCCGCACTCCTAACCACTGCACCAAACTGGCTCTAGGAAGGAAGAAGGAAGGAAGGAAGGAAGGAAGGAAGGAAGGAAGGAAGGAAGGAAGGAAGGAAGGAAGGAAGGAAGGAAGGAAGGTCACAATTCTCACAGAGCTCTCTCAGCCCCACTTGCCTTACAGAGTGTCTTTTGTGGTGAGAGGAAGGGTAAGTGACTGTCAGTTGCTTTGAGACACATGAGGCCTGCTGGGTGACCATAGGCCTGTCAGTGATACACAGTTCTGACAGAGCTCTTTCAAAACATCCTGTCTCACAGGGTGTCTGTTGTGGGGAGAAGAAGGGGAGCCAAGCGTAAGTCGCTTTGAGACTCCTTCAGGTAGCAAAAAGCACATTAGACAAAACAGTCCTTCATCTTCTTCATATAATACTTGGATGGGAGAGCCAGTGTGGTGAAGTGGCTAAAAGTGGCAGCTTCTGATCTGAAGAACTAGGTCTGATTCCCCGTTCCACCACATGCAGCCAGATGGGTGACCTTGAGCCAGTCACAGTCCTCTTAGGGCTGTTCTCACAGAGTAGTTCTGTTAGAGCTCTCTCAGCCCCGCCTCCCTCACAGGGTGTCTGTTGTGAGGAGAGGAAGGGAAGATGATGACAAGTCACTTTGGGACTCCTTTGGGTAGTGTAAAGCAGGGGGGGGAACCCTTCTCCTTTTCCCAAGATGTGCAGGGCATACAAACCATAACAAGGATGTACCCCTGACAGCACATTCAGGTATATCGGGGCAGGCCTGAATAACTTGCCACCCACAGAGTGCGAGGCAGGCCGCCAGTCATGACTTCTTCTTGCTGCCAGCTTGGGGCGGATCAAAACAGGAGCTATGATGTGACATAGCTGGCAAGTTGCCATTCCCAGATTAAAGGCTGCGTTCAGCTTGATTGGTCTCAAGCATGGCAGGACTGTGCATTCAAAGCTTACCCGGGAACTCACCTTTTGTTAAAAATGTCAAAAGCCCAGTAGGATCCTTTGACAAGGCAAAGAGCAGGAATAATGGACAAGACGGGGAGGAAAAACAAGCTCAGATTGACAGACATTAACTTGCCTTTCGCTCCCAAGGAAACACAACATCGACCTTGTCTGATCGTTCAGCTATGACCAGCACATTAAGAGAATCTTATGTATTCTAGGCATGCCACGACCTTCGACACAGACATGATCTCCGGGCAAACTTCCCTTGTTTGAACTCCTTCCATGACATGCAAGCCAAACTCATGTTTGGATTGCCTTCCTCAGGAGTACAGTATTATGGCAAAGTACTGGGTCTGTGTAGTAGCCACTGGTGATACAGCACAATGGATCTGACCATTCTAACATTCTAGGTAATTTCACATGGGTTATTATTTCAGTCAATTTAAGTAAAATGCAAGATCATTTCCAGTTCATTCCATCTTTATACCTTCCCCACCATCTTTAAATGAGCAATATTGACTGTAGAGATGGGCAATTTGGTTTGGAGAAGCTGAACAGTACCCGAATCAATGCTGATTTGGGTACTTTTCAGACCTATCCAAGCCAAATCGCCCATCCATTACATTAAACTGGCTGAATCAGCGTTATCTAACTCATTTGGCAATGATTCAGCCAGTTTAAAGGAAGGGTCTGCATGGGGGGGCATTTCAAACAGCTGATATGTCATGATCAGCTGCTTGGTGCACCCTTTAAATGCCTCTCCTGCAGCCTTCTTAGGCAGCGGAGAAGCTCTCTGTGGCCTAGAAAGGCCAAGGAAAGAGAGGCACGTCCGCAGAAAAGAAATTCTGACAATTTCAGATTCAGCCCAAATCGATTTGTACTAATCCAAACGTGCAAAGTGTGCAGAGTTGTGAGAAATTAGTGTGATCATGCAACAAAGCACTGTAATCGTGCATCCAACCAACTCAAACAGCTCTCTCCTTGTGACTGGCTTGTGACCTGCTCATGGTCAGAGACCGTATTCCCCAACCTTCTAGTCCTTGTGGGCACCTTTGACATTTTGACAAATGGCAGTGATCACAATCCCAAAATGCTTGCCACAGGAGGTAAAGCCAGTGACGAAATCACTGTTGCTGCAGGTGAGACTAGCCACTAAGTGCCAGGGATCAAGGCTATATACAACTCTTCTAGTATCAGCATGTCAGGCAGAAGTTCAGTTTAGCAGAATTTCTTTTCATCTGGAGGTATTTTGCATGGAGCCAAACAACCAGTTTAGACCGCTTTATTATACTACAATCGTTGTTCTGCATTGAATATGCTCTGTTGAAAAACTAGGCTGCAATGATTTCTGCATGGAACAATTCATAGCCCTTTCCACAGTAGTTCTGCCATCTCCACTTGCTAGAGTTAGAAACTCAGTGACATGCTTTGTTCTCTAATGCAGTCACTAAACTGCATAACCAAGGAGCTCCCTTGTAAATTCACTCTCCTGTGCAGAGATCAGAATAACCACGATGTTTTTAGTGAGTGTTCATCAGCTTTTCCATCGTGCAGAAGAGGCCCCGGACAGCCAGTCAGAAGCCCTGCTGTGAAAAAAGCCCTACCCAACCATGCATATTTTCTCAAAGTACTTGAAAAGCTTCAGAAAAGTTGTTGATCGGTGCTGTCTCACCCCAGGCACCCTGTTGGGGACCCCTGGTCAAGCGTAATGACTTTGTTCTTGCCTTTACCATGAGCAGTTTTATCAAGCTTTGAAAAAGTCTGCCTGGATTGCTGATCAGGTGGTGTCAACAAAAGGCCATCTTTATGAGGCTGAAGGCCACCTCATCATGCAACATCTTTCACAAATGGGATTGAATATGGAAATGTTTGAGGAAGGGTTGAGGGGAAAAAATAGAGGAGCCATAAAGTGACAAAATGAAATTGGGTGTGCTTGCTTTATGCAGAGCCAAGAATTCTCTTAAAGCACTGCGACAGCTTGCTAATGTAGCACTGCATTTCACTAAACACCAACAGTAAACAGATTTATGCCATAACGTATGAAATGCCAGGTGGATGAGGAGGTATTCTGAAAGTGCAGTACTTTGTTTACTGCTTTTGCCTCCGTAGGCTGTTCCAAACATGGGGTAAGATCCAGCAAAACGGAGTCTCATTTGCAAGTGCCTTCTTTTTTCTTACTTCCAATCTAAATAGGGTTGAATCTGCATGGAGTTTTTATTCCAATTTCAGGTCGATTCAATCCCTGCCGTCTACACTTGCATGCAATCTCCATTTTGATTTTGGGCGATTTAAGTTTTCCCTCTGTAACAAGTATGATTGATCCATAGTGACCTTACCTCCCCACTCTGCCTCGCGATATTCTGGAGTGGATATAACCCTCGCTATTTAAAAAATCAGCATGAGTAAAGGTGCAGCTCTCTGCTTTTCCCAAACTAAGTTGCTGCCAAGCCTCCAATGTTGTAGAAAAGCCCTGATTGGCCAGGACATCAGTTCAAAGGCTTCCTCGTTCCTGTCCTACTTGGTTTCATTATTATCTTCATGTGTTGGTCTTAATAGGAAATATTGGTTTTGGTTTTGTGTGTGTTTGCTTTGAACCAACAGACACAAAATTTTGGGAGTTTGTACTACTCACCCAAGGAATGCTTTCTTCAGGCAGAGAGCAGGGAGATTGTTGATCTCTTGCCACAAATATGTTTGACTATTGAATGTAGCCTGTTAGAAGGTGTCTGTCAGATGTGACCCAATCACATGTAACACGTTTGATTCATGCCGAACATCCCCGAATGCCTGTTGAATGGCTGCCGGGGTTAATTGCTTCTTTGTTTGTAGAACAATGTGTGTTCAAAGATGTTGCTAATTCAAATGGACCAGCAGTCATTAGCATCACTCCTTAAATCAACCCTGAAAGGTAGATGTTTATTAAAAGACAGTCTTTACTTATGGTTGACTGATGTGAATTGGGATTGCTGAGCAGTTATGCGGCAAGGAAGGAGGGGATGGTAGAATTGAATGGGCCTATGTGAGAATGCACATGCCTGAAAAAGTAGCATCACAAAATCAGAGGCCTGTGGCACCTTTGAGACCAACAAAGTTTCATCCTTGGTATTAGCATTCACTTGGTTGCACATGTCTTCAGATTTCTTTGAAACAGACTTCACCAGCCATGATGTATTGGTGGGGTAGGGGTGGGGTAGTTTCCAGGAAGGGCTAATAACAGTCAAAATGCATAAGTGGGCAAGAACAATTAAGATTGGATTAAAGCAGTTGGCAAGTCTCCTGAATAGCAGCAAATTAGCATACAGATAACCCCAGTTCTCTTTAGTATGGGAGAAGAGAAGAGGATCTGGGTTTTTGGTACTCCCATTTTTTCCCTACCCCAAGGAGTCTCAAATTGGTTTGCAATTTCCTCCCCTCCCTCTCCCTACAACCCTGTGAGGTCAGTGACGCTGAGAGAGCTCTGAGTGAACTGTCACTGGCCCAAGGTTCCCCAGGGGACTGCATGTGGAGGAGCAGGAGGAGTGGGGAATTAAGCCCAGTTTTCCAGATTAGAGTCCACTGCTCTTAACCACTCCAACCAACTAGAGATCTACAACCCCAACAGAGTCAAACCACAAGCTCATCTTGCCTATTTTTATCTATATCAGCTATCTCCACCATGGATTAGAGATTTGCTGCTCTGGGCATCAGAAGGTTCCATTATGCTGTTGCATCTCGGTCATAAAATTCCTTTGAGCCACTGTATATCAACACGTTACTTCTCGGCACGAGAGGCGTCCTTCAAATACCTGTTCTGTTCTTTCACGTGTCTCCCTTGCCCTGGTCCCTGATCTACACTCTTTCTTTCCATTATCATCCCAATGTACCGGGGAAAGTTTAACTTGCAAAACTGCACCATTTAAATGACCACATTTCCCCCTCTCAAAGTGCAGAAAGACTGGTGGTAGAGTGGCCCGGTTTCCAAGACAACTCAAAGAATCTGTGTGGAAATGTCATGTTCCAAAGAGGCAAAACTTCATGGACAAGTGACAGAGTACATCAGGATGGGAAATTGTCATTTAAGAAGAAAAAGGTAATTTGACTTTACGTCTCTGAGGGCTTTTCTGCATGCCATATATTTAGCGTCATCCTTTTCATCTGAAGATGCTATATTCTGGCTGCTCTACATGATGTTGCCAGCCTCCCATATCTGGCCAGCAAACTGCTTGCTTCATCCACCATTTTAAAGCGTGAGTTGGTGAATCCCTAAATGTGGATTCACCAACCTAAAAAACGCTATCACATGACAGACAATCGGCAAGCCACCAACACAAGAAGTGCATGGAGGCGAAGAATTGCTACATCCACCTCTAATGTCCCGCCCTCACATACGCCACCCACTTCCCTTGTCCTGGGATGGGAAGTTCTTTTTTTAAATGGAGAACTGCCGGGAGCAACGAATAGGTGGACACACGACTCAGCTGTGATTGTCTGTGCCTCTATGAATATGCAGATAAGCATTAAAACAAATAAGTCTTTTTAAAAAATTAATCAGCGGTCACCGGAAGTTCATATGTCAATCAGCCATGCCAGGAGGGGATTGGTTGGTGACAGTGGTAGGCGGGCCAGAGTGCAACAAGACTAAAACACCTTGTTCTCTCTTCTCACGTTTCTGGCAGCAAGTGAGGAGTGCAAGATGCGCAAAAAGTGCCCAGAAACATTTGAGACAGTTTGAGAGGTGTGGAGTGCCAGTAAGTCACAATTATTTCTTGTGCTTTGCCATACAGCAGTCTTTATGCAATAATGCTCAATGTGCGGAAAAGCCCTGAGTTTTCGTTCGTAATTTACGGAGCTTTGGTGGCATATTGTTCGGTGGGAATAAAAAATATTCAGCATTGCTGACAAATCATGAGCTCTTCGATCGCGCTCAGGCATGGGGGAACAATTTTTGACACTTGCGCATGAAACATAATGTGGATAAACTGGTGCAAAACCAGTAATCACCTATTTGGCACCTACCGTATTGACTCACGCTATTACCTGTGTAGGAGAGATCTGATCCGATAAATAAACCATTGCACATTCACGGCACGGCTTGCCATTTGAGGAGGTAAAAAATTCACTTCCCCATTCCATGCGACTTTGATACCATCAATCACCATCCATAGTTGCCCACGTTACATAGAAGAACGTTTTATGAAGAGCATTATCTTCGCGGTATAGCAAAGAGCATTGTTAATGAAGCATGGAAAAAGAATAAATTCGTCTAATGGGTAGATGTGTCAAATTTCAATTAGGGATACGTTGGGAAGTGAAAAAGAGAGATGAGCATACAAATTAAACCTTTGACCTTCAGAAGAAGTGGGGGAGGAATGGAAAGGAATCTGTTTAAGGCTCATGTAGAACATGGTTCTGTAATAGGAGAAGCAGAGGAGAGAAGAGGAGAGAAGAAAAGATTGCTATGGAAAAGATGATCTCTCCTTCAAAGTGATCTCATTGGATTCCATCTCTGAAATCATCATAGAGATGAAAGGAGCCAACGGGGCCCTCTAATCCAACCTCTGGTTCAATGTAAGATCAACCTAAAGCATTTCTGAAAAATGGTTATCCAGCTGTTGAAGACTGAGAGGGGGTGAGGGGGGAGCTTACCATCTCTCTAGGCCAGTGGTTCTCAACCTGGGGGTCGGGACCCCTTTTGGGGTTGAATGACCCTTTCACAGGGGTCGCGGCAGAGCAAGCAGCTTGGCCAAGCGGGGGACGCCGTAGCCGCTCCTCCTGAAGGCGCCCGTCAATTTATGTACAATTTATAACTAGTTTATATACAATCACAAACAATAGATCTTCACGCCATTGGTCAGTTTCGGTTTAATTTCCGTGAAAGAACACTTGCATAATTTTATGGTTGGGGGTCATCACAACATGAGGAAATGTATTAAAGGGTCACGGCATTAGCAAGGTTGAGAACCACTGCTCTAGGCAGCCTATTGTACTGCCAAATTACTCGGAGACTGTTTCTGCACTAGAAATAGTATTTGGATTTGCATTTTTAAAGAGTCAACTTTTTCGTCTCTTTCTGCGCTAATGTTTGCTTTTTCAGGCACAGTCCTGAATGGCTCCACAGCAAAGGAATCCTCAGAAAACTGGATTTCAAATTCTTTCAAACACTTCAAGAGTATATGGACCTTGTCTTCCCCCCTCTCCCCTTGACCGCCTCTTCTCCAGACTGAATGTCCTCAGGATTCTCAGCCTTTCCATGTAGAGCTTGGTCTTCTCTTGCTCTCTTTTGCAACAGCTCCATTTTGTCCTAGAATTAAACCTGAGTGCAAACCTGAGAGTCAGATAAACAGATATGAAACTGATGGCACCTTGAGGACCGACATTCACATTGTGAGTCCACTTCACAGATGAATAAAGGATGGAGGAAGATGGCAGGGAAGGGGTCGTGATTACAAATGGAGGACAGAAGTCCGAGCATCAGGCCAAGACATCGGAACATTACATTACTGTACAAAAAATGGAAGACTAAACCCAGTCACACCGATACCGTTTCAACAAAAAAGAAGAGGGTCTGAAAATCAATACATCAAACTACTATGCAGCTGCCATCTTGTCCCTCCAACCAGCCTTTTCTGATAATCACTAAACCCTTGCTACCTGCCCTAAAATAAACAGAATAAAAAACCATGGGATTCTAACAAATTTTCACAATGGTTCATCAGATAAGACAGGCAAGTTCTTGACCAATAGACTTTCTAATGAACTCAACTTACACATAGGAAAAGCATTTCCAAATGGACTTTCTAATGAATTCCACTGAGACACAGGAAAGGCATTTCCTAGTTCTGGTCCATCCTCTGGGACACTCCCAAATTGTGATTCCTGCCCCCCATGGGAAATAAATAAAATGTCCAGCAACTGTTCACACATTCCCCATGTTGGCACAGAGAGATTCCCATCTTGCCATGTCCATGTTCAGGGACTAAAAGAATCAGTCCACGGCCATGCAGTCCAGAAATCCCACAACAACCAGCAGACTACGTGTGCTTGTCTCTAGCCTAGAAACCCTCTCGGATCCTGCAGCCACCATGAGCTGGTTGCAACTAATGGCACACTATTAATAATTATAGCATGTCTTTTAAAAATAGATACTTCTATCTAAATGAGCTTATTGCAGCCTTGTTTGCACATTGGCCATTATAGCAAAAGTTAGTCATTCTCCAGATATGCACTATGAGTTAACCTAATATGCCAGAACCAGATTACTAAAGTTCTGAGTATAATGAAGAATTCAAAGTGAGTTTGAAGAAAATAATCACCTTCCCCACCTACCCCCAAAATAAAAAAATCGAGTGCAGTTCTGTTCGGTATTGTTAGGAGGATGTCATGCAATATAGATTAATGGCTGCATTTTCATACATTTGAAGTGCCATTCAACGAAGTATGAACCCTTTCATATATGACATCAAAAGGCACCTGTTAGAATTCTTATCATATACATCAAATGGCTTCTCTGCATTCACCGATATCATCTGAATTCCTGAATGCCTGCTCTTTACAACCTCTGATGTGCATTAAATCAGGGAATCAATCTGTTACTGCAGTGCAATTTGAGATAAACTCTTGCAATTTAACTTTTGATCACATGTTACTCCATAAAACTTCACTGTCTTTGAACTGAGACCGGGGTGGGGTGGGAAGCATTGCTAAAAATATATGCTGGAGAATTCAGTATAGATCTCAAACCAAAATGCATCTATGCTGCAGCTGCTTCTTCTAATTCTCCTTCTTTCCTTGGGGACAACATGGGCATGGAGATCCTGTGACCAGATTTCAGAATGTAAGCAGAATCAGCCCTGGCTAGCATTAGGATGGGGGACCTCCAAGGAACACATGATGCTGATGAAGGTAATGGCAAGCCACCACTGAAAGTTTCTTGCCCGGAAAAACCTAGCCTACAGAGTCTCCATAAATAATCTGTAACTTGATGGCAGAATAATAATCCTTATCCATTGTTCCTCTTAATATTTGTGAAACAGCCATGGGGGTAGAGAGTGGCCTGGCTGTCCGAGTTGGAATAGGGCCAATCAGGGTGCAGCCAGCAAAACTGGCAGCACCCTGACTGGGCCTGCACCTACAGCTCCTGCCTTCCCTCCCTGGATGCTAGCCACTTTGCTCTCAGGTGCCTGAGAGACACAGACAGAGACACAGAGAGTCCTGCCAAACCACAAACCAGCCCTGATTACTTGCTATGGCTCCTGCTGAGAGACAGAGAGAGAGAGAGAGAGAGAGAGAGAGAGAGAGAGAGAGAGAGAGAGAGAGGCCCAAATGAGCCCTCCTGCTACAAACAGCCCTGATTACCTCCTATGGCTCCTGCTGCGATGGCGAGAGAGAGAGGGAGAGGGAGGGAGGGAGAGAGAGAGAGAGAGAGAGAGAGAGAGGGAGATCCGTGCCTGTCCTCTGGGTCCTACTGCCCTTTGCATTCCTGGTTGCAGTGGGCTTTCTTGCTAGTATATTATAATGATTGAAACTGGTTGTGGTGGGCTTTCCAGGCTGTGTGGTCTGGTAGTTTAAGGCCCTGACAGTTTATTAATAACTGTATCTGGCATCTTAAGAGGTAGGACATGGCAATATAGGACATAACTCTGAAGATTCCAGCCACAATTACTAACAAAATGTCAGGGACTAAACACCGGGCCACATGGCCTGGAAAGCCCACAACAAGCAGTTGACTCCAGTCATGTCAGACCTCCCGAAGAAGCCTGTTCCACTGAGGAACTGCTCTAACTGTCAGGAACCCCTTCCGGATGTTTAGCCCAACATTCTTTTGAATTAATTGCAACCCATTGGTTCTGATCCAACCCTCTAGGGCAACAGAAAACAACTCTACTCCATCTTCTATATGCGAGCCCTTGAAGATGGTTATCATATCACTTCTTAGTCATCTTCTCTCCATTGATCTGAGTTATTTATTGACTTCAAATTTTTCAGAATGGAACACCCAAAGGAAGGTCAAGGCTCATTCCCACCATGCTGATTCTTTCCTCGCAAAGAGTCTTCGCAAAGAGAACTGAAACACCAGTCCATTGTTCTATTTATTTGCTTGTATTGTTATATTTCTAGCCCAACTTTCCCCAAATACTCAGCACAAGCTAGAATAGTAGAATCAGAGTTGGAAGGGACCTCCTGGGTCATCAATTCCAACCCCCTGCACTATGCAGGACACTCCCAACCCTATTGCTCATCCACTGTCACCTGCCACCCCCTTAAGCCTTCACAGAATCAACCTCTCCGTCAGATGGCTATCCAGCTTCTGTTTGAAAATTTCCAAAGTTGGAGAACCCACCACCTCCCCAGGTTAAAATTGCATCCTTTCAAATGTACACATTTAAAATATAAGCGACATAAACTTTAAAAATTCTTATAAATATAGTCTCCTAAAGATACAAAAAACTGCTTCACCCAACATCACACCCTTGTCAAGAAAGACGGAGGAGGCCAGTGTATGAGAATATAATCTCTCAGACGAGAATTAATTGGATGGATTTGGGTAGGGATGCCAGTTAAAATACTGATACTACTGCAAGGCCTCAACCGCTGTGTCCTTGGACCTTGGTTTCTCTCCAGGATCTGCCAGAGTTTTACACTCAGTCTTGGAGGATGGTTAAAATATTCCAATAGGCAAATCTACTGCGTTTTCTTCTGTGAAGCTTATCTTTCAATTGCTACTAAGCAGCGTATGGCTCAGGGATTTTTGATATATTTTGGCCTATTGATGTGTTATATCCAAATGGATTGATTTAATATGCTATTAAGCATATTTCCCCCTCTGGAAAGTCATTGCATTATAATGAATGATTATCCCATATTTTGGCATACAGTCTCTCTCTCTCTCTGGTGCTATCAATATAAACTTTGTGGGAAGGTCACCTGGGACAGCAGTTCAGACTCTACAGCAGAAAACTTTCAGGCACAGGTAGATGGGGAAGGGCTGTGTTGTTCGCCAGCAGAACAACTTCTTGGCATCTAGAAGGTCCTAGGTTCAGTTCCTGGCATCTCCAGTTAAAAGGATCAAGCAGTAGTTGATATGAAAGACCTCTACTGGACACCTTGGAGAGCCACCACCAGTCATAGAATTATAGAATTGGAAGGGTGCTGGAATTGCAATCAGCAAGTAATTTGGTGAAGTCAGCCTTGAAGTGCTGTTGTTAAGCTGTACCTGTGTGCTAACTAGTGCATCAAGTGGTCACGGGTGAGGTTGCAATGGAAAAAAACCCAATCATATGTCCTCAGGATTGCTTTGTTTAAGGTGGGCTCCCACCCACTTCCTCTTTCTTCAAGGAGATCAGTGTGTGACCTTTGCTGAAGCAAGAAGCAGTGTCCTCCATTAGGCTCTCTGCTCTCTCCATGTGCAGATGTGTAGGCATATAGTCTTCTTGAGCCAGCCATAGGGGCTTGCAATGTGTTTTCTTAGTAATTATCTTTCAAGCTTTTGTACTCTGCTTCAGTAAGGAGACTGAAGTTGATGAATATGATATATTTTGCAAATAATCTTTCCCAGTAAAGATTATCTCTCTTTTAAACCACAAAGTGCTGTGAGTCTGGATCTGTGCCTCATCCACAAAGGTAACTAATAACTACATCAGGATTTCTCAACCAGGGTTTTGTAAGATTGGAAGGGGAAAAAATATTTAATTTTTAGATTTTCTAAAAAGTATGGGTGAAACTTAGGAAAAATGACCATATATGGTCGTGGTAGCCCACCCTCCCTCCCAAAATGGCCTGTAATTGGCCCAGAGAGGATGGGAAGGGGAAGGGTCTTGCCCATAACATCCTTGCCAGCCCACCAAAGCTCGTTGCATGTGGAACGACTGGAGGTGAGGGCTTTTTTAAATTAAAACTTATTCTTAATAGGGGGGCTCCAGTGGGATGATGGGTGTCAGGCCCGTGAGGCTTTGGGGGTGGTCAAGGGGGGGAATCGGGCATTTGCCGCTGGCAGGAGGGCAGGCCCATGAGAATTTGGTAGTGGGGTAGAGGTGAAGGGGGGAAATTGGGCATTTGCTGCTTTGAGGGTGGCTCTTGGGGAGTGTAGGGACCTTAATGGGGCACAATGTCAGGATGTCTACCCCCCATAACAGGCTTTTTCTGCATGGAACTGATCTACAGTTCCAAGGGGTCCCCAGGTCCCACCTGGAGCTGGCATCCCTGGCTGAGAGCTCCTCTACCTGGATCCAGTGCAAGGATGGTGCCCAGCTGGCATAAGAATTCCTTTCTTCCCAGGTTTATCAGGTCTGGCAGCCATTTCCGACCTTGAGAAAATAGAATTGCCAATCTCTTGGTGGTTTCATGCCCCCGCCGACGCCTCCTGGGCCCTCTGAGGCATTGCCACAGCAACCAGAGCCAGCTAAGTATAAATAAATGCCTCAGGTGGCTCCACCACACTGCACAGCATAGTACAGCCAGCTAGGGCATTTCTTTTTATTTTCAGAAATGCAGTCCTGCAGGTCTGTGTGGGGGGAATCTGGGCCAGGATGGCCCAATTCTTTCCCTTCCAGATGGGCCAGGCCCAACATACACCCTAATGAGGCCCGCAGCAAAAAAAGGGGATGCAGATTTATCCATGTTTTCTGCGAAGGGTGAACTGAGGGCCTGAGTCGCACCAGGCCTGGGTCTGTCCCAGGCTAATGCCAACATCATCCAGAATCAGGAATTAGCCCTGCAGCCAGACGAGCACTGGGCCAGGCTGAATTCCTGGTATGGAAGTGATCCCTGTGTTTCTTTGTAGCTACCTTTTAAGCTTTGGTGCACTGCTTCAGTAAGGAGAATAAAGCAGATGAATATGATACATATGTGTGTGTAATCTTTCCAGTAAAGATTATTTCTTTTAAACCTCAAGGTGCTCTGAGCTTGGATTTGTTCCTAATCCATAAAAGATAACCAAATAGATGCAAATATTTTACAACTCTTTTTCTAGAACCCTACAACTCTTTTTCTAGAAATATCTAGAGCTGTACTTAGTTCAAAAGTCCCAACACATCTTGAGTCTAACCAACCAAAAATAAAGCATAATGCAGCCAGAAATGGATCAGCATGCTGTTGTCCTCTTCACTTACAATATGCTTTTCATTGATGGAAGGGACTATGTTGGGATCTTCCTTTGTCCCAGCATGGCATTTGGGTAGAAATATTCTGCGTGGTTCCAGTCCTTGTTGTTGGGACTTTTGGACTAAGCTCAGCCCTAGATCCCTCCAGAAAAGTAGAGGTGCAGAATAATCGAGTGTTTGCAGTTATAGGTTACCCTTTGTGGATGAGGCATATGTTCAGACTTACAGCGTTTTGAGGTTTAAAAGGAATAATCTTTACTGGAAAGATTATACATGAAAATATATCATATTCATCTGCTTCAGTCTCCTTACTGAAGCAGTGCACCAAAGCTTCATTAAATACATTGTCCTTTTGAAAGCAGGGTTACATGCCCACACATCAGTAGATGGAGAGAGCTAAGAGCTTAACAGAGGATGCCTTCCTCCTTGCAAGCTGAAGCTTCTCTTCCTGAAGAAAAAGGAAGTGGGCAGTGGCCCAACCTAAATCAAGGGGTCTCTCAGCCCATGTGCTCAGGTTTTTCCACTGCAATCCCAGCCATAGCCATCTGGTGTCACTAGTGAGCATGGGTGCTGTTTAGCAGCTTAACAACTTAACAACAACAACCCTTCAGGGCTGCACCGACCAAGTTATTTGCTGATCGCAATTCCAGCAGTTGGGATCTTCCTTTCTCCCAGCATGGCATTTGGGTGGAAACATGCAGTCTGGGTCCAGTCCTTGTTCCAAAGCATTCAGAACTTTTTTTTCCCTCTAGCCTTGTAGATTGCTCTTTATCAGTTGGCAAACCTCCAGCTGCCTTAGAGCAAGACGCCTCTGACAGACGCAGCAGAGCAAGGCTAGCCAAGCCACACAGACCCTGAAGGGCACCACACAACTGGATTACCCTAGATGCCATAGCAAGAGGAGCAAGGGGAAGAACTCTCTAGATTTAAATGTGTCTCTACGTCTCTACATCTAAGGCCACCACTAGTTACCTCCTGACAACTTCCTTGCACCTGCAGATGGATGAGGCTCATATGATGCTTCACAAGCACGGAACGGTCTCAGCTCTTTCACAAGTAGGGAAAAAAAGAGAGAAAAGAATGCATCTTTGGGGGATTCCTGAGCTGTGACTCAGCATCCAAATGTGCTTTTTATCCCAGTCAGCTTCCTGTATCTATTTCAGGAAATAAATTGTGCAGATGGGTGGAGAGAGGCAGTGGAGGGAGGGGGGGGGGGGCGAGGGACCCTCTTCAACATCCGGAGGTTCATTTTGGTGCCGCCGATAAATATAATTGATTTTATACAGGTTAAAAATGGCTGTAAACTGTCAGCCAGGTATATGATGCATAAAACGGCCTTCCAGAAAACAGTTCTGCAGTAAATTGTTTTTTGTTCATAATGAAGCCATATATAATCGACACAATGAGGCAAGCTGAGCCCGGGGGGGACTGTTTTGGAGCCTCTAAACCGGCTATTATTACCTCATTATTTTTTATTTTCTTTCCTGTACAGTCCCTTTTGAGTGCTTTAAAAAAAAATTGAAAAATGCACGTTATTTTTTTCCCCCCGCAGAAATTGTCGTCGGAAAGCGTTGGGTCAGGAGCAGCGTGTTTTGCATTCATGGCTCTGCCTCAAGTCATTTTTATGGCTCTCCTCGAAGGAAATTAGTCTCTCAGAATGAGAGGGGGAGAGGAGTCAAGCAACGGAATGGGAGAACTAGCGTTCTCGTAAAAAATAAAATTCCTGTAAAGGTGAACTAATGCCAGCTGACACCAGTACATTCAGCAGGTTCACCCAGGGACTGGATCTGGTGGATTTCACCATGGCTGAGATCTGAAATCTCATCTTTGCATTTCTTTTCAAAGCCTTCTGGGTGGCGTCTTTGCCCGCCAGTCATCTGAGGAGAGACGGGATTGAAATTGCCTTTTCAAATGACCAATGGGCGGCCTCTTTGGATTTTGATAAAATATCGTGACGACATTACATTTACCAGATTGCCCACTATGTTGAACAACCACCTACACCCTTGCTTAGGTTTGCCAGGGTGTAGCTGGCAACTCCTGAGAGTAACGGAGGAGAGGAGACTGACACCCCAGCGACATGCTAGTTTGTAGGTTGAAGCTCTGTCCTGTGCCTGATTCAACAGCCTAAGAAGAATCTCCTATGGGGGGGGGGCATTGTGTAGCTAGCATATTTAGATTAGGTACATCCTGGTATTTTTCAAATAGTCTCCCCCCCCCTGTCATGATAGACTTCCTACTCCTTTGAGCACACTTCCTTCCTGCTTGCCTCCGAAACAGAGTGACTGGTTAACAGAACTGTTAATTAGAATTCCCTCTTTTACTAGACATAAGAACATAAGAGAAGCCATGTTGGATCAAGCCAGTGGCCCATTCAGTCCAATACCCTGTATCACACAGTAGCCAAAACCCAGGTGCCATTAGCAAGTCCACCAGTGGGACAAGAACTCCAGAAACGCCCCCCCCCCAATGTTGCCTTCCAAACACCAAGAATACAGAGTGTCACTGCCCCAGATATAAGAAAATCATAGAAGCCATGTTGGATCAGGCCAGTGGCCCATCTAATCTGTGTCACACACTGGCCAAATCCCAGTTGCCATCAGGAGGTCCACCAGCAGGGCCAGAACTCCAGAAGCCCTCCCATGGATGTCCCCAAGCACCAAAATAGGGATGTACTGATGATACCTCTAAGTTCCTGCTGGAACCAGGTTTCTACTGTACTATTGTTACACAGGACAGAAGGTTTAGCTCTTCCTGCAGTATCCAGTTCCTCTTCAATAGCCCTTCTACTACAAACATTAACTTAAAAGCCACAGCAGGCTTTCTTGCTGCTGTTGTTAAAGATATACAAGTAAATGTATTAAAAAGAGCTATTTGCTTCTTTCAGCCTTCACAGGATTTCCCCCTAGTCTACTATACAGGCAGCAAACCCAGATCTAGTTGGCACCATGTGACCTTCAATGCTCTACAACAGATGCAGTGCATTAAAGGTCAGGCTACGGAGTGCATAACCCCTTAGCATTACAACATATGCATTTTTCCTAAAGGTACAACCACCACAGTTCCACTCTGAGATTTCACAGAGACCCTGGGGGGAAAGCTGAACCTTGAAGAGCTCTAGCATTTCACACGCCCTGTATTTTAAAAAGGTTTCTCCCTAAAGTCAAAACAGGTAAATAAAGGCAGTGAGAATGTATGAAATCCTGCCAAATTATTCTGCATAATGTGCATCTTGGCTCTTAGCTGGACTCTTGAGACATCGTCTCATGGAAATTAATGCAGAGTTCCCCAGCAGAAGTAAGAGTCACAGGTAAATAGGGCAGCCTGATGACCTGTTGTCTGACGATTCTGTCTCACATACGTGTGTTCATGTGTGTAAAGAGCCAGACTGGTATAGTGGTTGAGAGAGGTGGCCCCTAATCTGGAGAACCAGGTTTGATTCCCCACCACTCTTCCACATGCACCCAGCAGGGTGACCTTGGGCCAGTTACCGTTCTTTCGAACCAAGCACAGTCCAAAAAAGTCAAAACAGAGATAACCCTTTGGCCGCTATAATTGCAGGTCTGGGAACTAGGGGATAGTAACCCAAGGGAGGAGAAGGAATGTGCAGGGAGGATAGGGAGTCGTAAAACTTAGTGGAAGGAAACGACCTTGGGGTATCAAACCAAAGCATCAAACCAAAGCATCAGGGCAAGACAGGTCAAGCAGGCAACAGAATCAATTCATTGAGACAGAATTAAAATCAAGGTGGAAAACTGGGGATTCTGACAGCCACTGACCCAGTCCTAGCATAATTGCTCTCTCCACTGAGTCAGATCGCATGATATGGCCAAGGTAAGTGAGCCAGAGTTTCCTGATTTTGCCTTTCAAATCTCATGTCTGCTTATTACAATAAATACATTTTCATGACCAGCAGCTTCTTGGTCATTATGTAGAACACGTTCTGTTCTACAGTCGCTGAGGTGGCAACTGGTGAGGGCTGGCGCCAAGCCCTACTGGCTGCGCCACCACTGCCGTCCATGTTCTGAGGCTGTCCCCACTCTCCTGAGGGTGGGAGCAGCCTTGGAAGTTGGGCAGCATCGGCGGGTGGCAGCAGAGCACTGAGCGGGACAATGCTGGGCCTCGCTACTTTGCTGCCTTTGCTTCCACTGCTTGTCTTCCAAGGTCAGTTCTGCTCTCCTGAGGGTGGGACTGGCCTTGGAAGACAGGCAGCAGTGGCACGGCTGCTGCCTGGTCCTCCAGGGTTAGTGCAGCTGCTGCCTCAGCCTCTTCGGCCTCCTCTGCCAGCTACCTCCCTGCCTCTTCTGGTGTGCTCCCTGGGGTGGGATGCCCGTAGTCATTTCCATTTCAGGGTGCGCGCCAAAAGATGTGTTCCACATCAACAACAAACCAATGGGGGAAAGAAACAAAAAACTCCAACCTGAAACAGAGTTGAGAACCTGAAAAGATTGAGAAAGTTGTGTCTTTTGAACTGCCCTGGGTCCCTGTTAGCTGACAAAAGTCATATTCTTGTAAAAGACAGGGTTTTTTTTTTGTTTTTATAAAAGCAGGCAAGCTGGAAATTCAGAGAACCGGGCACACATATTGAGGCATGCTTATTCCCAAAACTGAACACTGTTGATCATGGAGGTGCCACTGGACTCAAACTTAATTCTCACAGCTGCTAGTTCACTCCTTTATTATCTGCATGCTAATCTGCTGCCATTCACAGATCTTAGCACCTGCTTTAATCCAGTTATAATTATTGCCCAATCTTGACTCTAATTAGCCCTTCCTGACAGCTAACACCATCCCACACTCTCTCCTCATATGTAACATTATAGATCGACATGCAAAGCAAGGAGGAAATAAAAACACATCGTGGTCCTTCTCCTTTTGCTAACTAAAATTATACAGCAGTCCGTCACAGCGAGAGTTGCTGCATGCACAAATGTGAGTTACACTTTTGCGGCATGAATCTCAAGGGCTCAAGGACAGCACAGACTATTTCACTAGTACTCTTCTCAGTAAAAATATAATTCCTTCCTTCCTTTCCTATTGTGTGCATAATTTATAGGTTCGGGAATCAGAGTAGGCATTGTCTAGATGAGACTTGTCTGAGTGGTCTGTTTTTAAGGACATGCTGTTGTGGGTATGTGGGCGTCTGTCATAAATTCAATGCAAAACGCACACAGATTTGGCTGCTAGCCCCTGTAGGGTCTCAGAATTGCTTAGCTACTAAACTGCTAGTCATCTAATCAATTTTATTTCCATTCTAATCAAATGCTTTACACGTGCTTTGGGAATCTTTTTTTTTAAATCAGATTTTACGTTCAGAACGTTGCCTTGCTTGTAAATAGGCCCCCAAGAAAGTAATGTTATGAAGGAGTAGACAAGTGGGATGGGGGAGATGTATGTTGATGGTGAATTGTCACAGTCCGATATTTGTTCTGCAAGTTGTGATCTAGCTAAATTCTTGGGAATAGCAGAGGTACCTGGGATTCTTGCTGTTCCAAGAAACGCTGCCTTCTAGAACCGCACTGGTATCGTTTGCTCAATGCCTACAATGCCCAGGTGTTTCTTGAGATTTCGATGCACGGCTGCAAGGGCTCCAATGGCAACTGGCATGATGGTGACCTATTTCCCCCAGAGGCGCTCTAACTCTATTTGTATGTCTTGATATTTAGTGATCTTCTTCTGTTCTTTCTTTCCTGTTCTGCTGTCTCCTGGGATTACAGTGTCAATAATCCAAACAACTGTATTTTTCTAGAATTGTGATATCAAGGATGTTATGCGCCAGGTGTTTATCTGTTTACATTATCGTTATCGTTATCGTTATCGTCGTTGTCGTTGTATTATGTTGTATTATTGTACATATTGTACATTATTGTATACTATTGTACATTGTTGCATTATTTTATTTTATTTACAGTCAACTTTTCTGGCTGTGACTCAAGGCAGATGAAGAAGAAGAAGAAGAAGAAGAAGAAGAAGAAGAAGAAGAAGAAGAAGAAGAAGAAGAAGAAGAAGAAGAAGAAGAGTTGGTTCTTATATGCCGCTTTCCCCTACCCGAAGGAGGCTCAAAGTGGCTTACAGTCGCTTTCCTTTTCCTCTCCCCACAACAGACACCCTGTGGGGTGGGTGAGGCTGAGAGAGCGCTGATATCACTGCCCGGTCAGAACAATTTTATCAGTGCTGTGGCGAGCCCAAGGTCACCCAGCTGGTTGCATGTGGGGGAGCGCAGAATCGAACCTGGCATGCCAGATTAGAAGTCAGCACTCCTAACCACTACACCAAACTGATAACATTGTAGATAGATGACATAATAGGTAGATGACATAGAGTTAGGGTTTCCAGTTTTTACAGTGCCCTGATAAACCTAGAGGTGCCAGACCTCTTGGTGGAGGCAGAGATCCCCCAGTCAGCTGGCTGGCGGGGGGGGGGGATATATTACTAGAAAGAAAGAGGCCTAGGCCATGTAGCCAATGACACACAGGAAATGATATCGTCACAGAAGCAACTTCTGGGGGATGCTCTGATATCTGGACAAAAACTTTATGGTAGAAGCTGATTTTGCCATTGAGTTTCCCCCACAACTGCTAGAGTGTTACTTGGAAGTTGCTGGCATGATGATGTTACTTCCTTAGAAGAAGAGTAGGTTCTTATTTGCCGCTTTTCTCTACTAGGAATCCCAAAGTGGCTTCCAATCCCCTTCCCTTTCCACTCCCCACAACAGACACCCTGTGAGGGAGGTGAGGCTGAGAGAGCCCTGAGATTACTGCTTGGTCAGAAGAACTCTATCGGTGCTGTGATGAGCCCAAGGTCACCCAGTTGGTGGAATGTGGGGGAGCAGGGAATCAAACCATGCTTGCCAGATTAGAAGCCACCACTCTTAACCACTACACTTAGATGGCTTCCTTCTACAGCTAAGTCCACCCCCCCCCCCCCATCTCTCACCAATTGCCAGATGGGACCTCACAACCCTAGTGAGACTGGTGAGCAAAATATGCCCAGTTATATGCCTGGTGTGAGATGAGAGGAAGGTTGCCTGCAGCACAAAGCAGCGTGTACTATGAACAGTGGCACGAGGCTCAAGCTACTTATAGAATCCTGTCAGTGTGAGGGCTTGACAACTCAGTCTCTAGAGCAAAGGACAGATTCTGCCCTCACAAAATGGCACAGGGCCAAGCTTTCTCAGAGAAGCCTTCTGTTGGAATTAAAATCAGCAAGTAATTGGGTGAAGTCAACTCTGAAGGGTTGTTGTTGTAAAGTTGTTAAAGTTGCTGCTAAACTGTACTTATGTGCTCACTTGTTATTGTTGATAGGTGCGAAGTCATGTCCGACCCATCGCGACCCCATGGACAATGATCCTCCAGGCCTTCCTGTCCTCTACTATTCCCCAGAGTCCATTTAAGTTTGCACCTACTGCTTCAGTGACTCCATCCAGCCACCTCATTCTCTGTCGTCCCCTTCTTCTTTTGCCCTCAATCGCTCCCAGCATTAGGCTCTTCTCCAGGGAGTCCTTCCTTCTCATGAGGTGGCCAAAGTATTTGAGTTTCATCTTCAGGATCTGGCCTTCTAAAGAGCAGTCAGGGCTGATCTCCTCTAGAACTGACCGGTTTGTTCGCCTTGCAGTCCAAGGGACCCACAAGAATAGTCTTCTCCAGCACCAGAGTTCAAAAGCCTCAATTCTTTGACGCTCGGCCTTCCTTATGGTCCAACTTTTGCAGCCATACATTGCAACTGGGAATACCATAGCCTTGACTAAACAGACTTTTGTTGGCAGGGTGATGTCTCTGCTTTTTAGGATGCTGTCTAGATTTGCCATAGCTTTCCCCCCCAGGAGCAAGCGTCTTTTAATTTCTGTGCTGCAGTCCCCATCTGCAGTGATCTTGGAGCCCAGGAAAATAAAATCTGTCACTATCTCAATTTCTTCCCCATCTATTTGCCAGGAATTGAGAGGGCTGGATGTCATGATCTTCATTTTCTTGATGTTGAGTTTCAAGGCAACTTTTGCACTCTCCTCCTTCACCCGCATCCACAGGCTCTTTAATTCCTCTGTGCTTTCTGCCATTAGAGTGATATCATCTGCATATCTGAGGTTGTTGATATTTCTCCCTGCAATCTTGATCCCAATTTGTGACTCAGCTAACCCCGCCTTTCTCATGATGTGCTCTGCATACATGTTAAATAGGCAAGGTGACAGTATACAGCCTTGCCGAACGCCTTTCTAAATTTTGAACCAACCAGTG
The DNA here is from genome assembly GCF_049243985.1 of Paroedura picta. Taxonomy (NCBI): domain Eukaryota; kingdom Metazoa; phylum Chordata; class Lepidosauria; order Squamata; family Gekkonidae; genus Paroedura; species Paroedura picta. The sequence goes on along the minus strand of NC_135370.1, from coordinate 26,939,074 downwards.
ATTCCATGCTCAGTTCTCACTGTTGCTTCTTGATCTGCATATAAGTTTCTCGAGAGACAAATAAGATGCTCTGGTATTCCCATCTCTTTAAGAACTTGCCACAATTTGTTGTGCTCCACACAATAAAAGGTTTTAGCATAGTCAATGAAGCAGAAGTAGACGTTCTTCTGGAACTCCCTAGCTTTCTCCATGATCCAGCATATGTTGGCAATTTGATCTCTAGTTCCTCTGCCTCTTTGAAATCCTGCCTGTACTTCTGGAAGACCTCGGTCCACATATTGCTGGAGCCTATCTTGTAGCATTTTGAGCATAATTTTGCTAGCATGAGAAATGAGTGCAATGGTGAGGTAGTTTGAACATTCTTTGGCATTGCCCTTCTTTGGGATTGGAATGTAAACTGACCTTTTCCAATCCTGTGGCCATTGTTGAGTTTTCCAAATTTGCTGGTATATTGACTGTAGCACTTTTACTGCATCGTCTTTTAAGATTTTGAGATTATTTTTTAAGATTATGTGCTCATTAGTGACACCTAATGGTCCCTCTGGGATTGCAGTGGAAAAATCCCAAGCACATTGCCAGTTTGTTTAAAATTGTCATGAACCTCTGGCTCCTGCCCTGACTTTTACCTTTTAGAGTCTGGTTACTTTCCTGCTTCCCCGCTGTTTCTGAAAACTCCCGCCAGGCTCTGGTACCTCAGCCAAGCTCAGGAGCACTACCCCTCCCCTTTAGCTTCCGTCTGCATTTCAAAGATTCTTCCTGCTTCCACAACTTTTCACTATCTATCATCAAGGCTGTCTTCCCTGGCTAGGCTAAACAACAGATTATTGATCTGTGTTAACACCTAACCATATCAAAGAACACTCTGTTCCTATTTTCCTGTGTGAATGCCCCTTCACACCTAGGACCAAATCCCCTGCCTAATTCCCACAGGCCAGGTATATATGTTTTGCCATCCCCTACTTCAGTGTCTCTTTCCAAGTTTCCTGTCTGTGAGCATATGTAAATTATGGACTTTGAATGCTAACTTCACGATAAAGACTTCTGCTTAAAGCTTCATCCCGAAGCCCAAGAGTGATGTCTGCGGCATGGGTTGGGTGGGTCTCAAATGGCTTGGTCACTGACAAAGATGGGCTCTCACTTACTTCCTGTTTCTTTAGGAAGAGAAGCTCCTCTGCTAGCAAAGGGGAGCATCCTCCTCCACTTGCCTCAGCCCTCTCCATCTGCTGATGTTTGCGAATGTAGTCTGCTTGCAGTCTAGCCATAGAGGCTTGCAATATTTTCCTTTTGTAACAACAAGCTTTTGAACTCTGCTTCAGTAAGGAGACTGAAGCAAATGAATATGATATATATTTGTAAATAATCTTTCCTAGTACAGATTACTCTCTTTTAGACCACAAAACATCTGTACCTCATTTACAATGGTAACTAATAAGTGAATACTTCCCAAATGCTCTGTTACTCTGCAGTTCTATTTCTCTGAAGGGACTCAAGACCAAGCCATGTCCAAAAGTCCCTTTTGGCTTGAGCCTGACGTTTCTTTCAGCCTAATGAGACAGCCTCTGAATGGGAGTAGCTCTTCTGTCGAAGGAAGATTTGCTTAAGTCGGAGGATGTTTCCTTACTTAAGTGCGGTCAAGTCAGATGTAGACCCAGTGTGGCTAAGTGGTTATAGTATTGGACTAGGATCTGGGAGACCCCAGTTCAAGTCCCCACTCTGCCATGGGTGACCTTGGGCCAATAACAATGCCCTGGCCTTCCCCATAGGATTGTTCTGTGGAGAAAATTGGAGGAGAGGAGATAGACGTAAGCGGCTTTGATTCCTCACAGGAGGGTGGTGGCAGGTGGGATCTTAATGAAGTTAATAAATAAAACACACAACCAATTTATGGTGACCTCAGCAAGGGCATTCAAGGCAAGTCAGAAGCAAAATTGGTTTTCCACTGTCTTCCTCTGCACACTGTTCCATGGTGGTCTTCCACCCAAGTACCAGCTCTGTTTCGCTTTGGAGATGTGACAAGATGTTACTATACCATGCTGCCTATTAAGGTTCTTCTTCATTGGAGTAGTATTGGTGGAGATAGGGTTGCCATGTTCCCCTGGCCACTGGTAGGAAGTAAGGTTGTCAGATCCTGGGAAATGCTTGGAGATTTTGGGATGGAGCCTGAAAAGGACAGGGATCTCACTGGGGTACAATGCCACAAAGCCCACCCTCTGAGCATGCATTTTTCTTCAGGAGAACTGTAGTCTGCAGATGAGCTGCAATTCCAGGTGATTCCCCAGTTCCCACTTGGAGGCTGGCATCCCTATGTTCAGTCTATAGTTGGTTCTGGTCCTGCCTACTTTTGACTTGTCACTATCAACCTTCTTTCCTTACCCTTCATCTCCTCCAGTTTCTTAATGTTGTGCCTTAGGGTTTCCAGCTCTGGGCTGGGAAATGCCTGGGGATTTTGGGGGGGGTGGAGCCTGGGGAGGGCAGGGTTTGAGAAGGGGTGGGGCCTCAGAAGGGTACAATGCCCTCAAGTCCACCCTTGAAAGCAGCCAGTTTCTCCAGGGGAACCGATCTCTGGAGATGAGCTAAAATTCCAAGTGATCCTCAGGTCCCACCTGGAGTATGGTGTCCTTAGGTAGAAAGTCTTTTTTAAAGTTACCCTATCAAATGTTTCACATATCCCTCTGATACCTCCCCTCTTTCTCATGAATGAGGCTCTCCCCTTCCCCCGAAGGCTAAAAAATGCATGACGCTCTTATGCCGTTTTCAGAACCAAAACCACAGCAGTGTGAATTAGTTGCCACATTGGATTGCAAAAGCCGACACAGGGGCACGTGCTCGTGATGCCAGTGGAGCTTGGTGCCGGCGCTCAAAAGAATGGCAGGCTTGGTGACATTGCTCTCATGTAGCCATTCATTCACCTCCAGCAGCTGTCTCTCAGGCTGGCCCCACGTCCTATTTGGATGAGGCTGTTTCTCCTCAGAAACTGGTTAATGGGACTTGAAACTGCGGATGGGAGCTCAGAGAACCTACCCGTGGCCCTTAAGAAATGATCACCACCTTTCATTGTCTTTTCAAAATGGCCGCTTAAACAAATCACCAAGCATTTTTTTTTATGACAAAAAGGTCTTTAGAAAAAGAAGAAGAACCTCTTGGCCAGAATGATAATTGCTCCATTCAGTTTATGGTTGGGGGGGGGGAAGGAATGTGATGACCAAAGCTATAAAAGCACCTAGCCAAATTCCAAAGCTGGCAGATGGTCACTGAATGGCCACATAAAGGCATGTTGGGGGGGGGGGAACGCAGCAGTGGCTGGAACGTGTAACACGATGCCGCTTCTGAAATCTCATCCGTTATCTGGCAGAAATGAACGTTAACTACCATTTGGAACCATTAAAAACAATAAGCGCTTGGGATTCAGGGAGCGACAATGTTTCACATTGAGAGGGAAAGGATCCATTTCCTTTCTTCTTCTTTTTTTTTTTGGCACGCTCAGTAAGAAGCTCAGCATATAATATAGCTCGATGGTCGGTGTGCTAGAAACAATGATCCGTTCTGTACCCTGGTAGATGTTCTTTACTTCTGAGAGAGAATCAGGTATTCCAGTCACCAGGTGTGTCTCTGTACCTTCTCTCTCTCTGTTACGAGCGGTGATGTCTTCTTTGCTAATTACGTTATGGGAAATATTGAACAACGAGTCAAAGGGGCACCAAATGGTGGGACCTTAAATAGAAACAGCAAAGCTGGTGTTTATTCTGGAGCCTCCGCTTTGTCCACTTGATTTATTTACTCTTTAGACTTCTCTTCTACCCTGTCTTGGCCGATGTTGCTCATGCAGGATTATGGTTGTGCACTCCGGCACGCTTGGGCTGTTTCGGAGATCACTGGAGTCTGATGCGGCCAGCACTGCAGCACAGAGGGGAGGGGCGTCAGCAGTGTGCCAGCCGTCGACCACATGCAGGTACAGAGCCCTGCGCCTGTGTGCAGGTGCTGGCTGGTGTGCCGCCGGCGGTGTTCCCCCTCCCCTCTGTGCTGTAGTGCTGGTCGCTTCAAGCTTCAGTGATTGCCAAAGTGGCTGGAGCATGTCGGAGCACAAAACCCTATGCAGGATTGGCCATGCAAATACATTCGAGATCAAAGGAAGTCCTTCTTCACCAAAAGAATAATTCAGGGGTGGAATTCACTGCCAAAGGAAATGAGCTACAAGCATAGAGAGCTTCAAGAAGAAGAAGAGTTGGTTCTTATATGCCATTTTTCTCTACTAGGAGGATTCTCAGAGTGGCTTACATTCACCTTCCCTTTTCTCTCCCCACAACAGACACCCTGTGAGGGAGGTGAGGCTGAGAGAGCCCTGATATTCCTGCTCGCTCAGAACAGCTTTATCAGTGTTGTGGTGAGCTCAAGGTCACCCATCTGGTTGCATGTGAGGGAGTGCAGAATCCAACCTGGCTCACCAGATTAGGTCCACACTCCTAACCGGTACATCAAGTTGACTCGCAGGGGCCTGGATAAACCCATGGAGCAAAGGTCTATCAGTGGCTGAGCCATAACATGTAGATCCAACTCTCTTTCTGAGACAGTATTCTTGGTGCTTTGTGGGCAACCGTGGGAGGGCTTCTGGGATTCTGGGGCCACTGGTGGATCTCCTGATAGCACCAGGGTTTTGGTCACTATGCAACACAGAGTACTGGACTGGATGATCCATTGGCCTGATCCAACATGACTTCTCTTATGTCTAGGGCAGAGATGATTTGACCTCTTGGTGCTTGGCCCCACAAGTGGACCTCCTGATGACATCTGGGTTTTGGCCACTGTGCAACACAAAGAATTGGATTGGAAAGACAATTGGCCTGATCCAACATGACTTCTCTTACGCTCTCAGGGTTGGTTATTATTAAAAGTAGTATGTGGTCCCATGCAGATCTCCAACTCTGTGAGGAAAAGAGTCTTTTTGAAATCAGGGTGAAAATGTGTAAAAGAGAAATGGAGATAATTCCTTTTAACTATGCTATTTCAGGATCAGTTTGTGGAATGCCACTTGTTCCCTGAAGATGTAGTCTCAGGGCTGATGGCTTGAATGGGACCTAGAGGGAAGGTTACAGTGTGAGAAGTTCTAAACGCAACACATTTGCCAGCCTGCAGAAAAATTAAATAGACTTTAGTACTAGATAGAATCATAGAATAATAGAGACCTCATGCGTCATCTAGTCCAACACCCTGCACTATGCAGGAAAGCATAGAAAGCACTTTCTCCCCCACCCCCACAAAGAGTGGTACAATAACAATGCCTAGAGTTGCCAACCTCAGGTTGGGAAATTCCTGGATATTTGAGGGTGTAGCCTGTGGAGGATGGGGTTTACGGAGGGGTTGGGACCTCAGTAGAGCATAGTGTCATAGAATCCATCCTCTAAAGCAGTCATTGTCTCCAAATTAACTTATCTCTATCATCCTCACTTGGAGTACTTGGGCATCCCAGTTAAAGAGGGATGTAGACAAACTGGAGCATGTCCAGAGGAGGGAAACAAAGATGGTGAGAGGTTTGGAAACCAAGATGTATGAGGAAAGGTTGAGGGAGCTTGGTCTGTTTAGCCTAGAGAGGAGACGACTGAGAGGGGATCTGATAACCATCTTCAAGTATTTAAAAGGGTGTCATATAGAGGATGGGGCAGAGTTGTTCTCTCTTGCCCCAGAGGGATGGACCAGAACCAATGGGATGAAATTATTGCAAAAAAAAAATTCTGTCTAATTCTGTTCGAGCGGTTTCTCAGTAGAAGAGGCTTCCTCGGAAAGTGGTGGGTTCTCCATCTTTGGAGATTTTGAAACAGAGGCAGGATAGCCATCTGATGGAGAGGCTGATTCTATGAAGAATTAAGGGGGCGGCAGGTTACAGTGGATGAGTGATAGGGTTCAGAGTGTCCTGCATTGTGCTGGGGGTTGAACTAGATGACCCAGGAGGACCCTTCCAAATCTGTTATTCTATGATTGTATGAGATGGGGCTCCAGTGGGTAGCCATGTTGGTCAGAAGCAACAGGCAAATGGCTGAATTAAACTTCGCTGGTCCTAAAGGTGCCCCAGGCCTCAAACTTTGTTCTAATCCTGATATAAGTTGGTGTCCACGGGTGAACAACCGCCGAATCCTGATTTCCTAAACAATTCCTACCTTTGAAAAGATTTCTTGGCAAGGTACAATTAGCTATGAGAAGTCTAAAAAATCTGAATAAACTTCCTTTAATCAGTTGACTCCCTGAAGCCCAGCCATGAGGGACTTAGAGCATAGCTAGCGTCAAGCTGTTTAATAAAAGGTTACCGTGTCTTTACGAGCTGAAGAAGGTATCCGGATGAACAGTGCTCTCTCCTGAGCTATGGGAGGCAGAATTATCGAATAAACACATGGGATATAAGAGAAAAGGGAAGGGGGAAGAATCTATTTAAATGACCTTTGTTCAGGCACCATTGAATTCCGAGACTAAAGCGGATTTCTTTTGCACAAAACAGAATAGAAAGTGGGGGACGCTCTAAATAGCATATTTCCATGCAACAAAGCATATGTAAGCCTAATGATATGGGGGGGGGGGGAAGGAATTATTTACTTTCAGACTCACAAAAGAATCCACCAGCTAATATTACAAGAAAGAGAATATAAACAGAGTTCAAGCGGCAAGCCGTGTAAATACAATGATGAAAGGGACCTCATATCTAATCCAGAGACACAGGATAATGCAGAAGGCTTCCACCTGGATTTCTGGCTTTGCACCATTAATCATAGACAAATTTTAGAACCCTCCATCCTAATTGACCCCCTAATCCTCTGTAATCTTGGTATAGGCTCACATAATAGAACAGAGAGATGGAAGTATTTGCGGCACATCAGCAAAAGGTAGGAAAGCCCACCCTGAATATGCAGAAAGAATAATGATTTGCAAAGACTAGTTGATGTAGTCCATGGGGCAAACGACTGACTTGCGATTGGGAAGGGTTCAAATCTCTGCCACAAACTTCCTTAGTGGCCTTGGTGAAGACTCGCATTTGCAATATGAGAATGAGACGGCTTCCGCATCACACTTGGCGGGCTTAAAAATACTATATGCTTTAAAAATGGACTTAATGTTGGAATTGTTATGAACTGGGAAGGGGAAGTGTTCAAAGCAGTTTATTGCAGAGAGTCAGCTTGGTGTAGTGGTTAGGAGTGTGGACTTCTAATCTCATGAGCTGGGTTTGATTCTGCACTCTCCCACATGAAACCAGTTGGGTGACCTTGGGCTCGCCACAGTACCGATAAAGCTGTTCTGACCAAGTAGTAATATCAAAGCTCACTCAGCCTCACCTACCTCACAGGGAGTCTGTTGTGGGGAGAGGAAAGGGAAGTTGAATGTAAGCCACTTTGAGACTCCTTCGGGTAGAGAAAAGTGGCATAGAAGAACCAACTCTTCTTCTTCATTAATCTCAGGGCTCTCTCAGCCTCATCCGCATCACAAGGTATATGTAGTGGGGAAAGGAAAGGTGATTGTAAGCTGCTTTGAGCATATAAGAACAAACTCTTCTTCTTCTTCTTCTTCTTCTTCTTCTTCTTCTTCTTCTTCTTCTTCTTCTTCTTCTTCTTCTTCTAGAAGTGGACTCAAAGCAAAGCGGGAGTGCAAAACGGGAGCTCAGGTAGAATACAGTGACAAAATGGCATCCGGTGCAATACACTTGCATCCTAAATCAAGCTTCATCAAACACCAGAGAATCAGTCCAGGAAATAATCCACTCGGTGCTGAAGTTGCAGGGAAAAAAAAGATTTAATTACACATCACAACTTCAGCATAAGAGAATTGATACAGGAGAGAGGTCACATAATGGGCTGAGCTCCTGGGAAACTTCAATTGCAAATTAAGTCTTATTACACATAAGAGAATTCAGGCAGGAGAAAAATGATATAAATGCACAAGTTGCAGGATAGCCTCCAAGGAGAGATGATACCTAATAAGACAGGAAAGAATCCACAGAGAAGCAAAATCACCATCAGACTGGGGCAAAATACTCAAGTACAAACGTTACCGTGCTGGATGTGAGAGATAACATATTTATTTTCACAATAATATACATAACAATATCTGTTTTTGTACTGTTAGGAATCCTTTGAGTTGAACATCTGGTCTCACTACCCATGAAAGAATCCATGCAAGAGCAAATCTATACAAGGAAATAGTTACTTCCAACATGCAGGTACATTGTGTGGTTATTTCGAATCTGAAAATGTTTATTTCTCTTTCCTTCTATGATAGCTCCCAGGAGCAGGGGAACATTGAATGTTGCACATTCATCTCAGAAAATGGGAGGGAAATGAAACCGATGGGCAGTACATTCAGAACAAGCACAAGGAAATACTTCTCTATATAGTGAGTAATTAAAATCTGGAATTCACTGACCATTTCTGCACAAGTAATTTGCCCCTGCACAGCCTCTCATTGCTCATGGGTTTTAATGCTGCTTCCGCCTGATGTCGGCATCAACCCACGGCAGTGCAGGAGTTGGTGCGAGTTTTCATCTTGCTTGCTCTGCAATGAGGCAAATCTCAAAACACCGATTTCCTTTCATTCCTACACTGCAAATCAGGGTGCCAACAGGGGCTAGTCCATCTGAAGGGAGAAACACATGGCAGTCTCAGTAGCATTTTGCGTGACCTCACATCCACCCTCCCCTCTCAATTTCTGAATTGGATTTTTTTTTTAAATGGCGCAGTCCGCATTGCCATGGGACTGCAAAGTGACATGCATGGTAATATTGGGATCAAGCAGCTAAAAACACATTCCTGTTTTCTGGTGGTCGGTTATGAACGGGGAAAGAAGGGGAGGGGCAATTGATGAAGCAGCCCTCTCCCTATTAACTTGGCATTCATGCTCTGTGCTTTAAATCTTTATTGTGAACACGCAATCATCAGGGTTCAGTTACCCTGGCCAGCCTATCACAAATCTCCCCAAACATAATGAGAGACCATTATATAAAGTATCCCGAAAAGGGATCTAAGGAAATGTTTTATTGTTGTTCTGTGATCCTGTAGCAACATAGTAAAATGTTTTACTATTGTGGCATTTTCCCCATAACAACATAGAAGTGCATTTAAAAAAAATTAATTTTGGGGCTCGAGAGGGATGGAAGCTTGAGGCTCCTAAACCAGGGGTAGTCAACCTGTGGTCCTCCAGATGTCCATGGACTACAATTCCCATGAGCTCCTGCAAGCAAATGCTGGCAGTGGCTCATGGGAATTGTAGTCCATGGACATCTGGAGGAACACAGGTTGACTACCCCTGTCCTAAACAACCGCTGTTAAGGGATTAAGGGATTTGCTACCACTCCTAGTTTAGTATAATCTGCAAATTTAATAAGGATCCCCTCTAATCCCTCATCCAAAGGAGGGTGGTATAGAAATTTGATGAATGAATGAATGAATGAATGAATGAATGAATGAATGAATGAATGAATGAATGAATGTTTTCCAGAACTAGGCAGAATACTAGGGCCTGCCTGCAAGAGCCCAGCTAGGCCTAAGAGCCCAGCTAGGCCAGCAAAAGAAGGGCATGGCCACCCCTGAAGCAAGCTGGACAACTGGGCTTCCTACTATCCTTCTCTTGCCTCCAGAACAGCTGTGAAACAGAATGAGTGCAGATAAAGTTAGACTGTAGGTTCTTAAAGAGATGGGAATACCAGAACATCTTATTTGTCTCTTGAGAAATTTATATGCAGGTCAAGAAGCAACAGTGAGAAGCGGGCATGGAATCACTGATTGGTTCAAAATTGAGAAAAGAGTTTGGCAAGGCTGTATACTGTCACCTTGCCTATTTAACTTGTATGCGGAGCACATCATAAGAAAGGCGGGGTTAGATGAGTCACAAATTGGGATCAAGTTTGCAGGGAGAAATATCAACAACCTCAGATATGCAGATGATACCTCTCTAATGGCAGAAAACAAAGAGGAACTTAAGAGCCTGTTGATGCGGGTGAAGGAGGAGAGTGCAAAAGTTGGCTTGAAAATCAACATCAACAAAACGAAGATCATGGCATCCGGCCCTCTCAAATCCTGGCAAATAGATGGGGAAGAAATGGAGGTAGTGACAGATTTTATTTTCCGGGCTCCAAGATCACTGCAGATGGGAACTGCAACAAAGAAATTAAAAAGCGCTTGCTCCTGGGGAGGAAAGCTATGGCAAATCTAGACAGCATTCTCAAAAGCAGAGACATCCCCCTGCCAACTAAAGTGTGTTTAGTCAAGGCAATGCTATTCCCAGTTGCAATGTATGGCTGTGAAAGTTGGAAGATAAGGAATGCTGAGTGTCAAAGAATTGAGGCTTTTGAACTCTGGTGCTGGAGAAGACTATTCTTGTGGGTCCCTTGGACTGCAAGGCGAACAAACCCGTCAGTCCTAGAGGAGATCAGTCCTGACTGCTCCTTAGAAGGCCAGATCCTGAAGAGGAAACTCAAATACTTTGGCCACCTCATGAGAAGGAAGGACTCCCTGGAGAAGAGCCTAATGCTGGGAGCGATTGAGGGCAAAAGAAGAAGGGGGCGACAGAGAATGAGGTGGCTGGATGGAGTCACTGGAGCAGTAGGTGCAAACTTAAATGGACTCCGGGGAACGGTAGAGGACAGGAAGGCCTGGAGGATCATTGTCCATGGGGTCGCGATGGGTCGGACACGACTTCGCACCTAACAACAACAACAACAACTCTATCTCTTGCTTTTGTTTCTGTCCTGAATAAAAACTATGTTATTCTTTAAGCAGTCCGATGATCTGCTCCTCTTTGCAAATTCAGAGCCTGCCGAGAAAATCCCACCGCCGCATTCCTGTGAATACTTGCTCGACTCCTCTCTGTCTGTAACGAAAGCTACACAGGCCAGCCTCATTGTTTCTCTTCCTACCACGGATTCTCCCGATCCTTCCAGTAATAGTACCTTTGTGTAGCTTGGCTTGTAATATTCTGGATCATTGCCTAGAAACATGAGCAGCAAGGCTATACATAAAATATGGGCCCATGCTCCCCGTCTGCTCCTCAGGGCTCTGTTGCAGAGCATCATGCTGCGGCCCACGCAACATAAACAACATGCATGCCCAATGGGATGTCAACCTTGCCCCTCTGCCAGCATTATGCGCACACCCTCAAGACCCATCACATTCCGTAGCCTCGCATTGCTGTGCTCGGAGCGCACGGGGAAGAAAGACGAGAGTGAAATCGATGATCGTGTAGCAGCATTTGTGTCTTTATCTTCTCACTTGGCAAGACATGCTCACGCAAACAAACCTTCAATGCTAATCCTTAATAAGCAGAAACTGAGAAAAATCTATGGCTAGAAAGGCTCTCCTGGAGGAAACAAATATGCATTTAATTGGCAACCGTTTCCCCCCCCCCCCCCCTTCTTCCGACAGACTACAGATTTGTCTTTCCCAGAATTTTCTTGGGGAGGAGGGGAATTCAGGATGGATCCCCAACCAGTACAGGTAGAACGAGAAACGGAGAGCCAGAATTTATTCTAACAAGCTGCTGGAAACATTTGAAGCAGGGAAGAAACAAATTGTGCCGAGGAAAGAAAATTCACGTGTAATTGGACATACGGGGTTTAATAAGGAGCTAGGTTGTTTCTTATTAATAGATGATGGTGGGGAGGAGAAGATAACGTGTGGAAAATGAGAAACCTTCCTTCCTAAATTCCAGGGTGTGCTGTTGCTACCAAGTGAAGGCACTATATTAGCTGCTTGTATGAGAAGGGGGGTGGGGGAGAGAAAAGGCAATATGGTATAGCTTGATCTTTTAAGGTCTCGGAAGCTGAGCATAGTCCGTACATGGAAGGGAGACCACCAAGGAAGACTCTGCAGAAGAAGGCAATGGCCAACCACCTTTCCTTTTCCTATCTCAGAAGTTAAGCAGGATTAGTATTTGGATGAGAGACCACCAAGGAGCTCAGGGCAGGCACAGAGCTCCCATTTTTGTCTCCCCTGAGATTGGTCCTTGTTAATGGGCATGCTCAGCTTGGTCTGGTCCTTGTTTGAGACAATTAAAGGACCAATGAAAGTCTGGTTTGTGATTGTAGTCAGCTCACGGAAGCAACTCACAGAGGCAACTGAGTTAGATGGCGCAGGATTGTTTGGTGCTATTTAGGCAGAATAAAGAGTCAAACGAACTGGAGAACTGAGAGAATGAACAGGTGTTTTTTCAATGGAACGTAGCCCTACTTGAACAAATGAAGATCCCAGCCAGACCCTCGGTCAACAAAGGTCAGATTTGTGTCTTCGGACCTGCAGCAATTCTCCAGGGTTTCAGAGTATCTCTCATCACCTACTAAGTTATCCTGTCAGCTTAAGCTACTGGGGACTTGAGTTTGGGACCTTCCACCTGCCAGATAGATACTCTGCAGTGGATCCATGGCACCTTAACTGAGATAGATTTGGGGTTCTCTCAGATTTTAAAGATCTCAGTTTAAAAAAAAATCCCAGTGTGGTCTTTTCTGCACACATTTCTTACTTCAGATTATCCCCATGTTGGAGTTGGGGTTGTTTTAATTTAAATCCTGTGACTTCACGTGTGTCTTTTTCTCCCCCTGACTTTCTCTTGGGGATCACAGAAGACATGTTCCGCACATCATCGAGTCAACTGGATACTGCTGCATCACTAGATTTTTAATGTGTGGTGTGCTTGGCCTTTCCATATCGGTCGATTTCAAAAATGGCGTGTTTTTTGAAATCGGTAGTAGAGATTCTTCAAGCTGCATTTACTGTCTGGTGGACATTTTATCTGAACGTTCGTGGTTCTCCCCTCTTCATCTGTGCACAAGTTCCATAATTGCTTTGATTATCCATCTTTCCAATTTCTGGAATTTTTTTTTTAAGTAGATTAATGAGTCTAGCGATATTCCTCTTTCCCACTGAATCTGAAACACTGGCTAAAAAAAAAATTATTTATTTTTTGATTTTTGTACCGCCGCTTTTGGCTGACCCGTGGCGGTTTACAATAAAATGATAAAAACACAGTTTAACCCTTAAAAACACCCCTTAATACAATTAACAATTAATAAGGTGGCAGTCAATAAGAATTTTAAAACAGTAACACACACATACACACCCTCCCCCATTCAGCACATGGGTTTTTGACAGTCCCCTCTCCCCATCTACCTGACAGTTACCAGCTAAGTGCAGGGAGCAAGGAATTACAAAGGGGGAGCAGATCTGGTTGGAAAAGACCTTGCTCCTGATGGAAACCCTTTCAAATGAAATCCTGCTTCATCGTCTGCTTCATAGGGAGCCAGTTGGGTGTAGTGGTTAGGAGTGCGGACTTCTAATCTGGCATGCCAGGTTCGATTCTGCGCTCCCCCACACGCAGCCAGCTGGGTGACCTTGGGCTCGCCACGGCACTGATAAAACTGTTCTGACCGAGCAGTGATATCAGGGCTCTCTCAGCCTCACCCACCCCACAGGGTGTCTGTTGTGGGGAGAGGAAAGGGAAGGCGACTGTAAGCCACTTTGAGCCTCCTTCGGGTAGGGGAAAAGCGGCATATAAGAACCAACTCTTCTTCTTCTTCATCTGGACTGGGGAGTAAACATCTGGAATTGGAGACAAAAGCCTTGTGGAATCTAGATTTCAAAGCCCTGACAGCCACCATGGAAGAAAGCCATAAGGAACTGCTTGCAGTTTTGTGCACAGTCACCCATTCTAAAAAACAGTCTTCCACTTGTGCAGGGGAAGTCAAACTGCGGCCCTCCAGATGTCTACAACTGCGGCCCTCCAGATGTAGTCCTCCGTGGACTACAATTCCCAGGAGCCTACAGCAGGGGTAGTCAAACTGCGGCCCTCCAGATGTCCATGGACTACAATTCCCAGGAGCCCCTGCCAGCATTTGCTGGCAGGGGCTTCTGGGAATTGTAGTCCATGGACATCTGGAGGGCCGCAGTTTGACTACCCCTGCACTAGCGGAAAGCAGCTCATTCTTTTCCGAATCAAATGTGGCCTCACAAACACCACTGTGCATAATCCCCCCTGCCCACCCCCCAAACAAGAAGCAGTATTATATTTCATTTATATCATGTGGAAGGGATACCGGCAGAGAGCAAGACAACAGAATCTTTGGTGTCCTTTCTCTTGAAAAGAAAAGGGGGGGGGGAAGCCTCAGGTGATGCTAGAAATGTTGAAAAAGAAATCCCCTTGCTTTGTTCTCATTGATTGAGCTGACAAGTGTTAGTATGAAACATCAGTTTAAAGAGGAAGCTGTGAAATGCTTTCTACCCTTAGCAACAGGGCTCTGGAGAACAAATAGCGCAGTTTTTGTGTTTCTTTGTGGCTGAGGAAGGACTTGAGTGCTTAGTTCGCTCCCCCCACGAGAAAAGATAAGGTGGTGGCAAATATTTTTCTTCCTCTAAACTAGACGGTAAACCCAATTTAGAAGATGACACAAATCATAATGTAAATACCAAACATACACTCAAATAGCTGATAATAAGCCCGCGAGCCATCAGAAATGCTATTCTTTGCAAAAGCGGATATTTCGCCGGAAGGCTTGATAGAAAGAATGAGGCATTTGATTCGGGTATCCAAAGAAACAAGAAGGGTGGAGGGCAATGGGATTCTATTGGTCAATGACCGTGAATACATTTTTTGATTGATTGAATAGGATTCTGCACAAGGAAAGCGGCCTTAATAAAAGGATCCCAGAGTGAATGGGAATAGCTTGCGGCCATCTGGATCTCTGGTAGACAAGTTTCAGGATGACCCAAGGGCATTGCACAGAGACAAACTGTTGGCAGAGTTTAAAAATGCAGGAGGGTGTAGCACTGGCCCCTTAGAAGTATAAAAGTATTAAGAAGAGAAACTTTGTGAGTAAGAGAGGCAAGAGACAGTCCTAACTGTCTAAATGACTAATGTTCCTCAGTGGGAAATAGGTAGGAAGTGTACTCAAAGGAGCAGGGAGTCTCCAGTTGAGCCAATCAGGACACAGGAGGTGATTATTTGAAAATACCAGGAAGTTCCTAATCTAAATATTTATTTTGTTATATATTTATACCGCTCTCCCTTTCAGCTCAGGGTGGTTTACATTGGAAACTTTCATATCATGATACAATACAATAAACCTGTTGACTAAAATATATAACATCTTCAACAATGGGAACTTGCATGGAATAAAGTGGTAAGTAACAACTCAGTTTTTACTGTACTGTGATGCCATTTTTTCTGTAGTGGGTGCAGTTGATGATAGGAGGGGCCTCTGGGCTCTAGTTGATGGCTTGTTCACTAGTCTTGACTGAAAACCTGGTGGAAGAACTTCCTTTTGCAGGCCCTGCAGAATTGTTTTCACTCTGCCAGGACCCTGGTTATCTGGGAGCTCATTTCACCAGGTCGGGGCCAAGACTGGCTCTGGTCGATGAAGGTGAGCTTCCCTGGGGCCAGGGGTCAACAGTTTGTTGGCATTGATAGTGCTTGGTGCTCTTTTGAGGGCATAGGTAGAATGGTTGTCCATGGACATCTAGAGAGCCACAGTTTGAACACCCCTGGCCTAAAGTATTTGTTAGAAGTCATGAGAAGTCTCTGTCCATCTTTTTTTACGGACTTCTTGCAAGGTTTCCCGCTGTGCATAATACCCCCTGGATATTTGTCACTATGACAGTTTACACACTGGGAACTTCACTGCCGCAGCTCCCATGCAGCAGCACAAATCAGGGGCAGATGAGGCACACTGGGCCAAATGCTCTCCCATGTGGGTACAGGAAGAGGTGGGGCAACCTGCCATGACTACAACTCCAGCCTGCAGCCCAGCATGAAACCTCCGGGGCATAAACGGGCTATGTGACACACTGTGTTAGACTGGATGGGCCATTGACCTGATCCAACACGATTTCTGTGATGTTTTGATGTTTTTAGGCTGGGCTATCCAAGTTGAAATGGGCTCCGGGGAATGGTAGAGGACAGGAAGGCCTGGAGGATCATTGTCCATGGGGTTGGACATGACTTCGCACCTAACGACAACAACAACATCCAAGTTTGGGCGATGTTCACCTACCAGTATGTTTCATCAAGTTTCCTGTTGCTGGTGGAGAGCTGCTCTTCACAAACCTTCAGACTCTGCCAATGTAATCCCTTCCCTCAAAGTTTCTACCAAAGAATCACTTAGAACTCACCTGTGGTCCCAGAGTACTCATTAACATTTCTCATAAAGATGTGGCGTGGACTCCCACTAGTGCCAACAGCCCCCCAATATAATATCCCAACTGCCCCTCTGGGTTTATCATAAAGCTTATTAGTTATTTTCAAATGCTATCTGGGATGACTGGTTGATGGGAAATTATGCTGCAAGTCTATACGTCTTTTAACGCAGATGATAAATCATCTCAACCGTTGAGTCTATGAATAGGAAAACACAGGGTTTTGCCATATGCTATGAAGCATTAAGAGTGACATTACACTGTATCCAACATAGAACAGTAGAGGGTGAAGCATCATTTGGAATGAAAATACCTCCTTCGGGGGATTCGGGGAACATCGCAAAATGAAACGCCAAGAGTGTCACAATTTATAAACGTCAAGAGAACAAAGTGGAAACTCTGCGTTGAATTAGTCACCTGGTGATCACTCTTAAATAATACCGACGTGTCATCAATTTTTGATTGCGTTCCTAATCTGAGAACAATTCACCTGTCTTGAGCTGCCTCTAAAAAAGGCATGGCTGCATGAGTCCTAAGAGTCTTCATCCTACTGTGTCTTCTACTGCAGCAGGAGTTGTGATGTCATCAAAAAGACTAAATGGTTTGGGCACTATTTGAAAGAGGGCCTTCTCCCATACAGATCTGCCCAAGCACTGAGATCTCAAGCAGAGAGCCTTCTTCAAGTTCTACCCCTCTCCTATCAAGGGGTGGTGACATGCAGGAGGACATTTTCTGCGGTGGCCCCTAGACTTTGGAACAGTCTCCCTCTGTTGATTTGCCAGGGGCCTTCATTGTATGGTTTTCGAGACCTGGTAAAAGCACACCTCTTCACCTAGGCCTTTTGTTCTATTGGTTAGGAGTGCAGACTTCTAATCTGGCGAGCAGGGTTCGATTCTGCACTCCCCCACATGCAGCCAGCTGGGTGACCTTGGGCTCTCCACAGCCCTGATAAAGCCATTCTGACCGAGCAGGGATATCAGAAGAAGAGTTGGTTCTTAGACGCTGCTTTTCTCTACCTGAATGTGTATCTCAAAGCAGGTTACAATGACCTTCCCTTTCCTCTCCCCACAACAGACACCCTGTGAGGCAGGTGAGGATGAGAGAGACCTGATATTACAGAAGAAGAGGAGTTGGTTCTTATATGCTGCTTTTCTCTACCCCAAGGGGTCTCCAAGCAGCTTACAGTCGCCTTCCCTTTCCTCTCCCCACAACAGACACCCTGTGAGGCAGGTGAGGATGAGAGAGACCTGATATTACAGAAGAAGAGGAGTTGGTTCTTATATGCTGCTTTTCTCTACCCCAAGGGGTCTCCAAGCAGCTTACAGTCGCCTTCCCTTACCTCTCCCCACAAGAGACACCCTGTGAGGCAGGTGAGGATGAGAGAGACCTGATATTACAGAAGAAGAGGAGTTGGTTCTTATATGCTGCTTTTCTCTACCCCAAGGGGTCTCCAAGCAGCTTACAGTCGCCTTCCCTTTCCTCTCCCCACAACAGACACCCTGTGAGGCAGGTGAGGATGAGAGAGACCTGATATTACAGAAGAAGAGGAGTTGGTTCTTATATGCTGCTTTTCTCTACCCCAAGGGGTCTCCAAGCAGCTTACAGTCGCCTTCCCTTTCCTCTCCCCACAACAGACACCCTGTGAGGCAGGTGAGGATGAGAGAGACCTGATATTACAGAAGAAGAGGAGTTGGTTCTTATATGCTGCTTTTCTCTACCCCAAGGGGTCTCCAAGCAGCTTACAGTCGCCTTCCCTTTCCTCTCCCCACAACAGACACCCTGTGAGGTGGGTGAGGCTGAGAGAGCGCTGATATTACTGCTTGGCGAGCCCAAGGCCACTCAGCTGGCTGCATGTGTGGGAGGAGCGGGGATTCAAACCCGGCTTGCCAGATTAGAAGCCCACATTCCTACCCACTACGCTAAGCTGGCTGTCACAGAGTCCCCCCGAAATCTGGAACCAGGCCCACCTCAATCCAACACTTGATGATGATGAAAAAGTGTGGGTTTTGTCACCCTGTTTTTCACTACCCAAAGTAGTACCAAAGTGGCTTACAAAAACCTTTCCCTTCCTTCCCTACAATAGACATTCTGCGAGATAGGTGAGGCAGAATGAGAGAACTCATTCTAGCTAAAGGTCACCCAGCTGGCTGCATGTGGTGGAGTGGGGAATCGAATTCAGTTCCCCAGATTAGAGTCCACCACTCTTCAACCACAACGCCATGCTGAGACACGAAAGAACAGATTGCATAAACCTTCCCCTGAATATCTTTTCCATGAGGTCTACCAAAAATAGAAGGCTGGATGTCCAGTCGTCAAGGGGTGATACATCTAATGGTATTGCAGTATGTATTTCTCTCCCCCGCAGAATAGTCCTGTATTCACAGCTTCGCTGCTGTATCCCACTGCATTTTTCAGAGGTAAAGAAACAAATTAACCTAGCACACGTTTGGATTGATTCACACATTATTTCCCACTCACCTCTTGGTATACACCTGAGATTTCTTAAATAGAATGCCAAGAGTGTGAACAAGAAATGTGGAGAAAGTCGTACAGCAAACACACATACAAGCATGGTCCGTACATCAGCTTGCAAAGGAGGTGGCTGAATTAAAGGATGCCAAAGCATAACATTGCTATGTGAGCTCCATTCCATGCACACCAGATTTGGGAAGCCACCAAATGAGGATCATGCTGCTGTGGTCCCACAAGCCCACACTCCAGAAGGAGCTAGGATGAGCTGAGGTCCCCCATGATGTGTACTATTATCACAGTTATGATCCACACTCAAATGACCTTTCCCAGTTAGGCGAAGTTACTTCCAGATCAGCCACCAAGGAGATGGACAGAAAATCCATGATTTCCTCACAACCAAGAGGAAATGTTATATATCTGTTGCCTCGTCCCATTATTTGCACCTATGGCACATCTACAAATTGTCCGGGTCAGACTCAGGGGCTCCCAATTGGTTTACACTAAAAAGCACCTTTGCAATTCTGAAAAAGGTTGGCGGGCACAGCCAGGAAATGTCTGGCCCAGAAGGCAGAGCCAGTCACAAAATGTCTGCCACAAGAGGCGGAGCCAACCACAACATGTCGCGGCTCTTTGGCATTTCAAGCAGGAGCTCTTTTTAACAGGATGGTTTAGCATCAGTCATTTATTTATTTATTTATCATACTTCTATACCGCCCTCCCCGGAGGCTCAGGGCGGTTGATGGTTTAGCAGTCAACCAATGGACATACTTGTGCTGTGGTGTCAGTGGCTGCTGAAGCAACTCAACAACAACTTGAAAGATCTGTGCGGCCTATCGGATCTCTAATAGCCAGTCAGAAGCCCTGCTGTGAGACTTCGATTTCTAAATAAGTAAACTCATGGAAACAAAGTTTCTTTATTTTAAGAAAATGCAAGCATCCACGTTGAAAGCTTAGTCAGGACTGAGGTACAAAGCATAGGGCAAACCATATAGATTCACCTCCCCTCCCTTGGGAACTTGAACTAGACACAGTTCAAAGAAGTCAAAACATAGAGATAACTATTTGGCCATCCGGGACAGGAAGGTCTGGGAAACTACAGGACACTAAAACAAAGAAGGGGGAGGAATGCGAAAGGAGGGCGAGAAGGCATAAAATTTAGTGTCAGGAAATTGACATTAGGGTGTCAGGGCAAATGAGCCAGGCCAAAGCAGCACTCTAACCAGTATCAGAATAAACAGAATAAAATCATGGCAGAATTACTTTGGGATTCTGACACCTGCTGAACAAAAGGCTGCTAAATTTCTAACAACACAGGAAAGTGTCATGGTCCCAGCGGGCTGTATTGGGGATCCCTGGGCAAACAACAAGCCATTATTTCTAAGCGCAGAGGTTTTTACTTACCTATAATGAGTACTTTCCTTAAATTATAACTTCTTTAAGACATTCTTTTTCGTATCCTGTTGTGTTCATAGTCATGGTAGCTAATGGAGAATTCTTTTTCTAAAGGATCACTTAAATATAATATGAGTAATGCGAAAGAATTCAAGAGGGCGAGCACAGATGGGCAGGCCAGACGTGTTGCGTTCTGCCATTTATGGTAGTTCTCTGACATAGCCATCTCTCACACTGATGTACCTCCTGGCGGAATGTGCAAGATCTGTAGTGTGCATGATGGAACGGCATAGGAAGACTACCCTACAAGGAGCATCTGAGGAGATCTGTAGTTAGCCTAGTCAGATTAGAAGCTTCCTGATATTTTCAAATAATCTCCTCCTGATTGGCTCTGTTGGAGACTTCCTGCTCCTTTGAGCCCACTTCCTCTCTGCTTTCCCCCTAGAATGTTAGTCATTTAAGACTATCTCTCTCCTCTTTTATGAACAAACTTTGTTTCTCTTTTCAATAAAACTACTTTATTTTCTTAAGCAGCTGGTGTTCTCCTCCCTTCCATATTTCCCCTCTGTCAACGCCTCTGAGGGTGGTTGTGAGAACACAGGTGTATGTTCCCCTCAGCTTCTTGGAGGAATCCATTGCTCTGACTGGGATGGCTCAGGCTAAGCTGCTCTTATCAGATCTTGAAAGCTAAGCAGGGTTGGCCCTGGTTAGTTTTTGGATGGGAGGCCACTGAGCAATACTGGGGTCACTTTGCAAATGAAGGCAATGGCACCTTGATTGATTGATTAATTGATAATTTAATTTATACCCCGCCCCTCCCAACACAGTCAGCTCGAGGCAGCTTACAACAAGATAAGACAATAAAATATAACAATTTCCATTAAAAAACCTCTTCAGTTAATCACCAATAAATACAACATCACAATCTAAAATTCCAACAGATGGCGGAACAACAGTCAATTTGTGTTGGCAGAGTTTGAATATGTAAAAGGCCAAGGCACTGTCTACTTAAAGAACAAATAGCTTTATTAAGAAGAGAAACAATTATGTAAAGAAAGAGAGGAGAGAGGGAGTTCTAACAGTCTAACTGACTGTGTTCTTTGTTCTGAGGCAAGCAGAGAGGAAGTGTGCTCAAAGGAACAAGAAGTCAAGACACAGGAGGAGATTCTATGAAAAATGCCAGGAAGTGCCTAATTTGAATATGCTAACTACACATCTCTTCCAATGTCCCCTTATAGAATATTCCTCCTATGCTTTTGAATCATGCACACCAGAGATCTTGCATATTCCAACTCTCTACATCTTGCCTTGAAAACCTACCAGCAAAGGTGGCCATGGACTACAATTCCCATGCTGGCTGGGGCTTGTGGGAATTATAGTCTACGAACATCTGGAGAGCCACATTTTGGCAACCGCTGCCCTATGGGATGGCTACAAATTAGCTAGGACTGGATGGCACTTTATATACATATAGTTGCAGCTGTTACAGGCCAGAAATTTTACTGTTCTTTCAATCAAGATCTCATCCTTTTCTTAGTGACTTGTCATGACACAAATTAAAAAGTCAATTAAAAGCAAATTAGGTGACAGGAATCAGTGCTCCATGCAACAAATTCCATCCACAGTCCTCATAATGTATGAAACCGTCTCATTTTTTGATCAGGTCTGATCCCTCCCCAGAGAATGGGAAGGCCAGTCTTGCTTGTCTGCTAAGATCTGATGAGATCACAGTAGCCTGGATCATCCAGCTCAGGGTCCTAATGGGTCATACAAGTTAAATTAACAAAGCTTTAATGTGCATGACAAATAGTAAAAAAATATCTATTAAAACCAAATGTGTTTTGGCCAAGTGGTACAAATTGTTAAGATGCATGTCACAGAGTAAAATACAAAACAGA
The DNA here is from genome assembly GCF_049243985.1 of Paroedura picta. Taxonomy (NCBI): domain Eukaryota; kingdom Metazoa; phylum Chordata; class Lepidosauria; order Squamata; family Gekkonidae; genus Paroedura; species Paroedura picta. Next base: position 26,917,164 of record NC_135370.1, on the reverse strand, counting down.
ACAGTTCTGATTAGGGATGGGCATGACCAAGCACACAAACTAAAGTTCATCATGAATTTTGGGTGGTTCGTGGTTCATGAACTAAACAGCCACCATGAGTGTTCATGAACAATCTATACAAAAAAAAGAGAAAAAAACACAGCTGAGTGGTGAGGAGCAGAAAGCAGGGGTTTAAAGGGCTCAGAGCCGTTTAAACCCCATGCTTTCTGCTCCCTGTTGCTCAGCTGTTTGGTTTATATGGCTTGGAGCCATTTAACTCCCCCCCCACCCCAGTTTTGCATTTTGTAACCATCCAATTTCTGATCTAAGCTTTCAAAAACACACAAGAAGTAAGGTCAGCTCATGAACTGGATAATCCCCTTTATTATTGAGACAAGGTATCTGATCTAGCAGTGAACCCAAAGTAAAATCCTTCGTGTTTCGGCTTCCAGGTCTCAGTTTGGCTGCTATTAAGACTGAACTTTCCACCTGTGGCTCGTCCTATAAAACCAAATGTCAGAGGCTGGCAAGGTTTGTGAGAGTGATGGGAAGGAAGGGATGTTATTATTTTATGCTGGGCAGGCTCTGAGTTGGAAATACAAATACTGAAGCCTCATAAACCGTGAAATGTTATGATAAGGCAAGCTCCTCTCTGTTGATCTTGCTTTCTCTTCCCCGAGCTTTATACATACGGCACTGCCACATAGATCAGATGGTGTTTCATTATCTCGCTAGACATGATCGTACTTGAGTAATATATTTTCTAATAAATCTTAGATCTGCCGACCTAGCAGAATATCAATAACTTTGCCTCCCAAGCTACTTGCTGGTTGCACTGTAGCAGCGATGTTTCATCCTTTGCGCCGGTTTCTTTACAACTTACAATGATCAGACATGACAACCACCGTAAAAATCAGTGTTTGCATCGAGGAAGCCATGATACATCTCCCTTCTCACATGCATACATAGTGGAGTTTTGCCTAATGTACAGCTATCTATCTCTGTTTGAGTCTTCAGGCCGAAATCACGAGTTGATTAGCTTAAGGAAATCGGAAACAGAAACGTACTGGGGAGAAACTTCTTTTGGGCCTCAATCCCCAAATGACTCAGTGGTCACTAGGGTTGTGCACCGGGGGCCCAATCTGAACTGCTCTGGCATCAGCACCCATTAAAATCAATGACGCCATTGACTTTAATGGGAATTCCAGCATTCCTGATTTTCCTGGGGTCTGAGGGGCTGGGGGTTCCAGTTCCAGTCTCAAATCTTTCTGGGTTCCTCTGGGTGGCTCTTCCCTGATGCCTATCCAAATTGCACAATGATTGGACCATAGGGTCCATGTCCAGGGGTTCCAAAAGAGTGTGCCCCCAGACACTCCATTCTATCCAACGGAGAGTCCGTCCCATTGGAAAGAATGTAGAGATGGGGCACCTTCTTTTGGAACCCCTGGATGGTCCTATGGTCCAATCATTGTGCAATTTGGAGGGGGGGTTAGGGAAAAGCCTTCTGAAGTTACCCTGAAAGTTTGGAGGCTACAACTGGAACCCATACACCCCCAAACCATGGGAAAGGCAGGAACGCCAGAGTTCCCATTAAAGTCAATGCCGCCATTGACTTTAATGGGTGCCGAAGCCGAATCGGTCCAGATCGGGTCCCGGGTGCACAAGTCTAGTGGTCACCGTTTGGAGAACAAGGAACGTTTCCAGTGAATAGGCCACTGCTGTTTCATTATATTTCATTCTGCAGCTGTTGTGGGTCTTACAGGTTGTGTGGTAAGGCAGCCCTCAAACCACTGCCACACTGCCCAGAACAGCCACAGCTCCTAGTTGGAGAGCCAGTTTGGTGTAGTGGTTAGGAGTGCAGACTTCTAATCTGGAGAGCCGGGTTCGATTCTGCACTCCCCCACATGCAACCAGCTGGATGACCTTGGGCTTGCCACAGCACTGATAAAAAACTGCTCTGACCGGGCAGTGATATCAGGGCTCTCTCAGCCTCACTCACCCCCACAGGGTGTCTGTTGTGGGGAGAGGAATGGGAAGGCGACTGTAAGCCGCTTTGAGCCTCCTTTGGGTAGAGAAAAGCGGCATAGAAGAACCAACTCTTCTTCTTCTTCTTAAGTAATCTCAGGGCTCTCTCAGCCTCCCCTCCCTCACAGGGTGTCTGTTGTGGGGAGAGGAAAGGGAAGGCGACTGTTAGCCGCTTTGAGCCTCCTTCGGGTAGAGAAAAGCGGCATAGAAGAACCAACTCTTCTTCTTCTTCTTAAGTAATCTCAGGGCTCTCTCAGCCTCACCCACCTCACAGGGTGTCTGTTGTGGGGAGAGGAAAGGGAAGGCAACTGTAAGCTGCTTTGAGCCTCCTTCAAGTAGAGAAAGCGGCATATAAGAACCAACTCTTCTTCTTCTTCTAGTTGCCCTTGGCCATGAAAGCCTTCAACAAATAATGCTTCATTATTCATTCACGGGCTGAATATTTTACACCCACTTTGTTCAGAAGTTACTTTGGCTATCAGAATGTGTTAGAAGAAGAAACCCTCACTCATTCCCCTCTTTCCCATGACATTTGCGATTCCATTATGTACCCAGGGGAGCTATTTGCTTTTCAAAAGGTGGTTGAACTAAACATACATATCCCAAATGGCATATCGTTTCCAAGGACGGCTCAAATTTCCATGGGCATCCTTCGTCTAGCCCATTGCTAGGGAGTATCAGCCAAAGGCATGACTAGGATTACCTGGATAGCCCAGGTTAGCTCAATCTCATCAGATCTCAGAAGCTAAGCACAGTCAGCCCTGGCCAGTACTTGGATAGGAGACCACCATGGAGGTCCAGGGCCATGATGAAAAGCCAGGCATCAACAAACTACCGCTGAATGTCTCTTGCCTTGAAAACTCTATGGGGTCACCATAGGGCCACGTGCTCTTTATAAATTTATTAGCTAGCTTGGTGTAGTAGTTAGGAGTGCGGACTTCTAATCTGGAAAGCCGGGTTTGAATCTGCGCTTCTCCTCCACATGCAACCAGCTGGGTGACCTTGCGCTCGCTGCAGCACTGAGAAATCTGCTCTGACTGAGCAGTAATATCAGGGCTCTCTCAGCCTCACCTCCCTCACAGGGTGTCTGTTGTGGGGAGAGGAAAAGGAAGGCGAATGTAAGCCACTGAGACTCCTTCAGGTAGAGAAAAGCAGCATATAAGAACCAACTCTTCTTCTTCTTCTTCTTCTTCTTCTTCTTCTTCTTCTTCTTCTTCTTCTTCTTCTTCTTCTTCTTCTTCTTCTTCTTCTTCTTCTTCTTCTTCTTCTTCATATAGCGCCTTCCCTGAAGGCTCAGGTTGAGTCATGCTACTGGTGCTACCTGTGTCCCTCTTCCAATTTTACGTTTCTCTGCCTTTATTTTTCTGCTGTGTTCCCTCGTAGTGCTGGTCAAATGAGTTCCTTGATGGATAATTTATTAGAGCCCTTTTTGTGATTTGCGCACGATAAAAGCCACACTCGTCTCATGTCGAGGCTGGCTGGCCTGTTAAAGACAGAGGACTTTTCTGCATCCCCTCCCCCTGAGGTCTGGCTTGCCATGCTCCTGTCAAAATTATCCCTGAGTTTCACTACTGCCTCTGCTCAAGGATATAACAAATGAAAAAAGTCCAAAGGGTTCACAGATCTGAATGATAATGCTAGGAAAAATGTCTTTATTATTTATTAATTAAAATTATATACCGCCCTTCATGGAGGCTCAGGGTGGGTCACAAGAAACATAGGAACGTGAACAATACAGAGAAACTGGTAACCATAGGTAACAGCGGAACAGTAATTAACAGTGCGAACAGGACATTCGTAACCGTAACATACGAAGGACCCATGGTTGGTCCGTTCAAGACATTGATGCTCATGAACATTGAAGTTCATGGGAGGGAGGATTGGGGGCCCCATGGAAGCAATTGGTTCTGGTCAACCTCAATCAAATGCCTGGTAGAAGAGCTCCCTTTTGCAGGCTCTGTGGAATTGATCTAGTTCTGTTAGGTGCCTGGATCTCTTCTGGGAGCTTGTTCCACCAGGTAGGGGACAGGATGGAGAAAGCTCTGGCCCTGGTTGAGATCAGGTGAGCTTTCTTGGGGCCTGGACTAAGCCCTTTGTTTTCAACATGTGATTTAGTTAATTTCCAGCCAACTGAAAAGTGCGCAGTTTTAAGTCACTACTTCACCATTTTATGCTAGCTAAGAGTTGCATGTTAAAAGTGTCCGTTTGGTGAGAGAAACTAGAAAACTTCACATCAAGTGGGTTAAAAGGGGGCATGAATCACACAAGGAAGAAGCTAAAGGGTGTGCGTGTGCGTTTCCAGTGCAATTCTTGATCTGAACCAAAAGCAGATGTAAAGGTAAAGGTAAAGGTATCCCCTGTGCAAGCACCGAGTCATGTCTGACCCTTGGGGTGACGCCCTCCAGCGTTTTCATGGCAGACTCAATACGGGGTGGTTTGCCAGTGCCTTCCCCAGTCATGACCGTTTACCCCCCAGCAAGCTGGGTACTCATTTTACCGACCTCGGAAGGATGGAAGGCTGAGTCAACCTTGAGCCGGCTGCTGGGATTGAACTCCCAGCCTTATGGGCAAAGCTTTCAGACGGCTGCCTTACCACTCTGCGCCACAAGAGGCTCATTAAAGCAGATGTAGTATAATGTTTTTGGATTTTGCTACAGTCCAACTTACTTTGCGAGGCACTGTGGCTCAGTGGTGGAGCACCTGCTTGGCATGCACAAGATCCCAGGTTGAATCCCCACCATCTCCAGCTGAAAGGGCCAGGCAAGAGGTGATGGGAAAGCCCTTGACCTGAGACCCTGGAGAGCTACCGTCAGTCTGAGCAGACAAGACTGACCTCAATGGACTGCTTCAGTATCAGGCAGTGTCATGAGTTCACAAGGCTCTTTCCCTTACTAAGAACAACATCTTTGATCTGCTAAAAAGCAGTAGAGTGTCCCAAGGAAAATATATATTGTCACCTAACTGTAACTTTACCTTCATTTATACCACAAGCATGTGTGCCACAGACCACACATACTGCATGAATCTTCCTTCAGAGCACAGAACCCACATAGTAGTTTAGAGCTCTGGAGGGGCTTTTGGTGGTGTACATTGCTATCAACCTATGGTGTCTAGGGGTGTGTGTTTGGCTAATCCGTGAAAAAATATCCCCAAAGATTTTGGGGGTATTAATTCAGGTGGATTTAGTTATTGCTAATTTTTTTTAACTATCTGAAGTGGCCAAGTTTGAAGAAACCTTAAAATATTCAGGATTTTATGGGACCGCAGGATAGCTGCAGTTAAAGTGCATTTAAAGGGTTCTCAGTCCCTTAAAAGGCCTTTGGAGTGAACTCTCAGCTTGGAAAAGGCATTATTAAAGATACTGAAAGGAAAAGGGAGCTTTGACTCATGAAAGCTTCTCTTTGAAACTCTTGTTAGTCTTCAAGTTGCTCTTGAACTCGAATACTGCTCTTAAGCTGGAGTAATGCTCCTTAGACAGTTGGTTTTGGATTTTCACCTTCACATCATAGCTGATTTATGGGAACCCCACAAGAGACATTCAAAGGTGATTTGCCATGGCCTACCTCCAGGTCATGACCCTACTATTGGGGTCCTCCAATCCAAATACTAGCCAGGGCCAACCCTACTTAGTGTGAGAGACTTTGAATTCTAAATAAGCAGACTCTTTGAATTAAAGTTTCTTTATTATAAATGCAAGCATCTACATTGAAGGCATAGAACTGACCCACAAAAATAGGATAGGGTATATAGGGGATCGAGGGGGCTCTACCTCCCCAAGGAACTCAAATCAGGCACAGTTCAAAAAAGTCATAATATGGAGATATGAGTCTAGGCGTCAACGGATGGGTAGACATGGGAACTAAGAAATAAAAGGGAGAGGAAGTGAGGGAGAGGAAGTGAGGAATGTTTAGGGAGGTTGGTATGCATAAAATACAACAGCAAGAAATTAGCCTTGGGGTGTCAAGTGAAAAGATCTGTTTTATATCAGGGCATACAGGTCAGGCTAGATAGACACACTAAATCATAGCAGAGATATAGTCATGGCAGAAATACATGGTGGGTTTCTGACATTTACCTGATGGGATCTGGCTAAGCTGATCTTTCCAGGTAAGGGCTTAGACCAGGCTTTCTCAACCAGGGCTTTGTGAAACTCTAGAGGTCCTTGATGGCCTTGGAAGGGTTTCCTGAATGGGTGGGAATTAATTAATTTTTAAAATATATATATTTAAAAACTGCTAAACATTTATTGGGTGATATAACCATATGTGGTCATGTCAACTTGCCCCCCACCCCCAATGGCCAATGATGGGCCTGGAGAGGATGGGAAGGCAACGGGCGCCAGGTAGGCATGTACACCACTATGCTTCCCAACCATATTCTACATGGTTGCCTCACTTCTGGGGATTCTGGAAGCCTGAAGAATGTTTCCAGGGGTTCTCAACAGTTAAAAACATTGAGAAAGGTTGGCTTAGACTGTAGGAAGCATTTCAGTTTAGCTAAGCAGGGTGGTAGGACATATGCCAGCATCTGCAAGAGGCAAACGATACTCAGAGGCTGCACATGTCCATATGTGTAGAAGAGCTTGTGGGATCGTGGGTTGCATTCCTTACACATGCCATTCACGATTCTGCTCTCAGTCATTTCATTTGCTTCAGAAACCCACAAGCAATAACCTTCCCTGGCAACAACATCCCTGACTTGGACGGCCCTGGCCAGCCCAAGCTCAATAGATCTCAGAAGCTTAATTAGTTCTTGGATGGAGATGAGAGGAAGTCCAGAGTCTGTACACAGAACAAGGCAACAGCAAACCACATCTGTTCATCATTTGTTTTGAAAACCCAACTGGGTCACCATGAGTTGGCTGTGACCTGAAGGCCCTTTCCTCTCACCTTGCATTATTCATCTATTTATTATTGATTAATTTGTTATTCCATTTGTATGCCACCTTTCCCCAGAGCAGTCCAGTCCACAAATGTCACAAATAACACACACGCACACACACACACGCACACACACAAAATGTTATAAAATCAATAAAACTAGATAAAACCAATTATTAGCATTAAAATTATTACATCTCAACAGAATTAAAATTTCAAATAGGCCCACTCTTTCTCTGTAGAGAGAGAGGGCACATAGGTGTGTCCTTTGACCATTGATAGTGGTCTTGGTCAGCGTGTTTGAGCATTTTTAGTAGGGGGGCCAGACTTTTGATGTCACTTCTTGGCCTCAGCCATAGGTCCAGCAGAACACCTCTGTCTTACAAGCCCTACAAGGACCTGATCTTATTCGGCAGAGCGTTCCACCAGGCCAGGAGGAAAACTACTGAAAAAAGCCCTGGCCTTCATTCAGGTCAGTTCAAACTCTTTCAGATTGGGAATCTTGAGTAAGTTGTGCTTGTTGGATCTTAAGCTTCTTGGAGGAACGTAATGGGTAGGGGGTCTTGCAGATACAGAAGTTCCAGGCTGTTTAGGCCTATACCTTCTCCCCACAGGTTCTGCTTCTTACAGTTCCTAACCATAGGATGCTCACAAAAAACTCATGGAGTTGATGATGTATGATTGTTGCTTGTTAATTAGATACACACAGTCTTTAAGCATTGAACGATGTGATAAAATCAAGTACATTATATTATAGGAAAGTATTCCCGACTGACCAAGTCGACATGACCAGAGTTTGGTTGCTCAATCAGCCACCATTTCTGTTGAGCAAATAAATATACTCTTGAACTCATTAATAACCTTTGTGTGGTAGAGAGTGATTGAATATTCATGTAATTTCACTTAGTTCCAGTTTGTTTTCAATTAACAAGAAGAAAAATCCTCCTGCACATAATATGCCAGTTTACGCACTGGCTTTGGTTTATTTAACTAACAAAATTACGCTCAAAGGCTTGTGAGCTGCAGCCATTAAGACGGTTGAAAATAAAGGTTATTAAATAAATGGAGAATAATGAGAAATAGACAACAATATGCATGCAAATGGAGTAAATGTAATTACTCGTCTCCGTTCCTTTTTCAAGCAAAGATATTGCTCGAAGGCAACCCGAAAAGAGGGGGTGGAAAAATTAATGATTTGCATCCGTATTGCTGAGGGCGGGCTTTAGATGTTACAAGGCGTGTCTGAGGTTTGAAACCATATATAAGGCTCAGAGCATGGTTTTCAGGGATGTGACAAGAAGCTGAGAATATCTGCCTGGGAGCTCCTCCGCCAGGCATTTGGTTGTTACCGAATCTCCCTCCCGTGAATCCAATGCACCTGAACTGACCAACCATGGGTCTGTTTGATGGTTGCCCTGTTAAAATGTTACTTTCTTTGTTATTATTATCATTATTGCTATTTCTATCCGACATTACTGGGTTTGATGGATTGTTCCTCTACGTTTCATGTGAACTGCCCTGAGCCTCAGGGGAAGGATGCATATGAATGTAATAAATAAATTGAGGGTTTTATGGGGTTAGATTGTGATTGTAATCTGCCTTGAGTCCCTGGAGGAAGGTGGACTAAAATTCAATAGTAAATAAACAAGGAAACAAATAATAAAAAAAGATATGCCTCAATCCAGAGAGAAAAATGATAAATGCAATGGCTTAGAACAGTGGTCCCCAACCTTTTTGAGGCTGGGGACCAGCAGGGCAACTGCCTGCCCGCACATGCCGCGCATGCCACGCATGCCGTGCATGCGCACCTGCGCATGCGCCCGCACATTGCGTATGCACGGCCTTGCCACTCATGCACATGTGCCATGTGCGGCCGAAATCGCGCATGCGCGGCACTTTCGCGCATGTGCGGAAGTGCCATGCATGTGCGATTTTGGCCACGTATTGCGCATGTGCGCATGTGCGGCCTGGCTGTGCATGCGCAATGCACGGGCATGGCCCTGATTCCCTCTCCCCCCCTCTCGCAGTAAGAAGCTTCCCAGGCTGCAAGCTTGCGGCCTGGGAAGTTTTTTACTGCGGGGGGCGGGGAAAGGGAGCTGCGGCCCGGTGCCATGGCCTTTGCGGCCCGGCACCAGGCCGCGGACCGCGGGTTGGGGGCCACTGGCTTAGAATATATCCTTCCATTCTGTTTCGGAAGAGTGGACCATTTCTCCTCTGAAAGAGCCGTCTGCACTCCGAAACAAAGGTCTTGAACTGTTTTCAGAAGCAGCTTCTCATAGAACATATTACAGGATTCTGACTGGGGCCCGTTCTGCACACATGGGATATTGTACTTACCATGCGTTTTAGTAGTAGATTTTTCCTGTTTCACACAGAGATCATGTCCACATTTGAAATATACCTTCCTTTACCTCGTTTGAATATCGATTGGATTCTGCAAGTTGACCGCTTTCTGCATTTGGGCTTCCTGCCCCTTGTTTCCCAGGCTTAATTTCACTATATGTTTTCTACATTGATAAGGAGGCGGCCTCCCATGATGCTTTGCTTCCTTCACCCTTTCAATTATTTTTTTTTGCAAACTGGTGCCTGCTTGCATCTTTATCTTCATTGTTCTCCTTCATTCCACCATTTTGTGTCCTTGATTGCCTCCCCCCCCCAAGTACAATGGATGTATTTTTTTAAAAAAAAAACCTAGGCTATTGCGTTACAATGCAGCTGCACTGTAATGTAGAAGATGGCTTTTTAAAATATTTAGAAACAGTCATTTTAGGGGGAGGGAAGAAGGGGGAGTCAGGGAGTGGGGAGGAAGGATGGCAACCAGGAAAGAGGCCTGCGCAAACTACTCAAAAAGGTGGCCATGGGTAAAAAACCCGAATTAACTCATTTCTGCATTGGGCAGCCCGAAATTACATTACGCCTTGAAATATGAAAATGCTTTAACTGGGAATTTCCTAGCTGTGCAGTCTTCGCCTGGAAGGATAGATTTTAATACAGAGATGGATGGAAATGTCAGCCCTTTAAAAATGCAAATCCAAGCAATAACACCAATGCGGAAATGGTGACAGGAAAATCCAGCTGCAAAAGCACATTGAAATTATACATTCATGCCATGCTCTTCCGCAGAGGCTCAGGATGGCTTACGAAGTTTAAAACATATGGCATTCATAAATAGGTTTTCAAACTCTAAAACTCTAAAACTGTCTGTTCCACCTACAGGTATTTAGATGGTCACAGAACTCCATGTTTGTGTGTGTGTGTGTGTGTGTGTGTGTGTAGGGGGGGGTGTTAGAAGCTCCTTCTAGGGCCTTGAGGCAATTCTCGCCTCAAGTCTCCACCAAAAAGTACAATGAAGCTGCAACACAGCAGCCATCATGTCAGCTCACGGCACAAAGATCTTGTGCTCTTCCTGCCCACAGCCATCGCCCGCTCCCTCCACCATGTCCCCAACTTCCAAAATAGATTCTGTGATCGCTGTGGCAACCACCGGGCCCTGGAATCCTGGCTCTTAATTAAAGAGCCATTTCCGCCATGTGTGCTTTGTAGCCCGATCGATCTGCATGGCCGAGAGGAAAGCATGAGACATATCAGGAAGCCTTTTTCCAGAAGGTTTCTCCTGACAGGTGGTCCGACTAGAAACACAGCAAATCCGTGTGGCTAAGATTATGGAACCAAGAGGGTTCTATTGTATAGCTTTGCTATGGGGAGGGGGGGGGGGGAGAGAAAGGTTGTAAAAAGAGACCTCAAATGTAAGCTGTTTTTTTAAAAAAATGAGACAAGAAATGGCATTTGTACCAGATGATCATAGAAGCAGCTGGGTTCATGGGCCAATAGACCTGATTCTGGGATGCCTTTAGCACCTTCTTTTAGGGAGTGCCTCAACGTGGGTGGCCATATTTATCAGTCTGCAGCAGTTGAAAAGGGCAAAAGTCCAAAATTGGTGGCAGGGCAGGGGCTTTCCTGAGTCACTGCTCGCTTCTTCAGATGGAGACGGGTGGCCATGGAAGTCTGTCTGCAACAGCAGGAAAGAGCCTGGGTCCAGGAGCACCTTCAGGACTTACAAAATTGGTGGCAGTGGAGGGGCTTTCCTGAGTCATATATATATATATATTTAAAATATGGGAAGGGAAAGTGAAGAAGAGTTGGTTCTTATATGCCACTTTTCTCGACCAGAGGGAGTGTCAAAGCGGCTTACATTCACTTTCCCTTTCCTCTCCCCACAACAGACACCCTGTGAGGGAGGGGAGGCTGAGAGAGCCCTGATATTAAAGGTAAAGGTAAAGGTATCCCCTGTGCAAGCACTGAGTCATGTCTGACCCTTGGGGTGACGCTCTCTAGCGTTTTCATGGCAGACTCAATACGGGGTGGTTTGCCAGTGCCTTCCCCAGTCATTACCGTTTACCCCCCAGCAAGCTGGGTACTCATTTTACCGACCTCGGAAGGATGGAAGGCTGAGTCAACCTTGAGCCGGCTGCTGGGATTGAACTCCCAGCCTTATGGGCAAAGCTGTCAGACGGCTGCCTTACCACTCTGCGCCACAAGAGGCTCTGTGCCACAAGAGGCTCTGCGCCCTGATATTACTGAATAATAATAAGAAGAGTTGGTTCTTGTATGCCTCTTTTCTCTACCAGAGGGAGTGTGTCAAAGTGGCTTACATTCGCCTTCCCTTTCCTCTCCTCACAACAGACACTACTGCTCATGTAGGCGCCTGCCAATTTAGATACAATTTAGAAGGTTAAGAACCACTGAGCAATACAGTAAGAATGGGGAGAGACAGAGTCCCAGTGGGTTGTGGGAAATGTCCATCGTGTCCATCTGTTAATAAATAGATCTGTCTCCCCACACTCACCAGTAAGACAGTCAGAAGGATGGCCTGGCTGGTCAAAGGGGTCAAAGGCCTGGCTGGTCAAAGGGGTGAGCTTAGTTAGAACAAGAAGAAGAGTTAGTTCTTATATGCCGCTTTTCCCTACCCAAAGGAGGCTCAAAGCGGCTTACAGTCGCCTTCCCATTCCTCTCCCCACAACAGACACCCTGTGAGGTGGGTGAGGCTGAGAGAGCCCTGATATCACTGCCCGGTCAGAACAGTTTTATCAGTGCCGTGGCGAGCCCAAGGCCACCCAGCTGGCTGCATGTGGGGGAGCGCAGAATCGAACCTGGCTTGCCAAATTAGAAGTCCGCACTCCTAACCACTACACCAAACTGGCTTTCTACCAGATAGTTTTTTCGCTTGCCGTCTTGTTACCATTAGTAATTGTAATTACGGGTACGAATGGGTTTTATTGTGTTTTTATTCTTTCATTGTGTAAACCGCTGTGAGCCCAATCGGGAACGGCGGCATACAAATTTAAATAATAAATAAATAAATGGTTACATGTACTAATAGCTGATTGTGCTGTACCGTACTGTTAGTAAGCATTGGTAAATTTGCTTAGTATAGTAGAGTTTTGCCCAGTCATAGAAGCGTAATATTATAAATATATCTCCCAAGAAGTATATTGCAAAAAATGGTAAAATGGTAAATATTATATTCAGTTCACATTCAGATTGCTAGCAGAAGGTCACAGAGAGAAGGCTAATTGAAAGAGACCCTTTCCTATCACAATGGCCAGCTTGTTTGCACCAGGTGTGTGAAAGTATGCGGGCGCTGTGTCTATGGGAGAGACTTTCAGAGACGGGTGCCTCTATTAAAGGCCATGTGAAGAGAGGGAGAGGCCAAAGTGAGAAAGAGAAGGGGGGGGGGGGAGAGGGCAACTGGGTTAAGATCAAGAGAGGCATCCTATTCAAGGAGAAAATACCTCTATACCCTTTGAGAGATGTAGCACCTTCCAGAGTCCAGGCATGCTGAGTCACTTGCTCCAACACTGATATCATTTCCTCCTCTCCATCCCCCAAATGCCCCTAACTCTCCTAACAAGAGCCTCTTGTGGCGCAGGGTGGTAAGGCAGCAGAAATGCTCTCTGAAGCTGTCTGCCCATGAGGCTGGGAGTTCAATCCCAGCAGCCGGCTCAAGGTCGACTCAGCCTTCCATCCTTCCGAGGTCGGTAAAATCAGTACTCAGCTTGCTGGGGGATAAACGGTAATGACTGGGGAAGGCACTGGCAAACCACCCCGTATTGTGTCTGCCATGAAAACGCTAGAGGGCGTCACCCCAAGGGTCAGACATCAGTGCTTGCACAGGGGATACCTTTACCTTTTTACCCTTTGAGAGATGTAGCACCTTCCAGAGTCCAGGCATGCTGAGTCACTTGCTCCGACACTGATATCATTTCCTCCTCTCCATCCCCCAAATGCTCCTAACCAGCAGCTCTATTTCAATGCTTTGCTATTCACTTTTGAAGACTAAATGCTTTCATGTCTTTTGTCTTTTAGCAAGCGGAAGGGCAGGATCTGAGCCTTATAGCCAAACAAATACATAAATGCATTACATTTTTAAGATCCCGGTCTTGCGCCATCACTGAGTCGAAAAGAGGAAACACCTTCAGACTGCCTCCCAGCCTGGCCTTTCCTCCTCATTGAAATTCACTCATGCTAACTAACTGGAGAGGTTATCCTTTATTAGAGCCCTGAAGGAAAATCCAGGACTCTGTGGCGAACTTCTGTGATCTGGCCAGACCCACAGGTCACAGGCCTTGGTTCATGGATGCTGCTGCCCTTTTGCGAACCTTGCCTGAATTCAAATCCCACCCACCTCCGGCACCATCCTACACCATCACACCAACCCAGCTCTCTCATATATTAATTTGGTCTTAGCTTTTTCTTATGTGGCTCCTCGTCAGTACTGGCAACAAAGTTGAATCCAATGTGTCATAATAAGCATGATTTGACAAAGTCTATTGTTTGGAAACAAACAAACACACAAAGTCTATTGTATGGAAGAGGACAGGAAGGCCTGGAGGATCATTGTCCATGGGGTCGCGATGGGTCGGACACAACTTCACAACTAACAACAATAACAATTGTTTGGAAAGAGTTTTAGGAGGATTAAGTAGTATCCTTGCTCTACAGAGATTTCACAAGCGAAGGAATCCTTTAGAAGAAGAAGAAGAAGAAGAAGAAGAAGAGGAAGAGGAAGAGGAAAAGGAAGAGGAAGAGGAAGAGGAAGAGGAAGAAGAAGAAGAAGAAGAAGAAGAGTTGGTTCTTATATGCTGCTTTTCCCTACCCGAAGGAGGCTCAAAGCGGCTGACAGTCGCCTTCCCATTCCTCTCCCCACAACAGACACCCTGTGGGGTGGGTGAGGCTGAGAGAGCACTGATATCACTGCTTGGTCAGAACAACTTTATCAGTGCCGTGGCGAGCCCAAGGTCACCCAGCTGGTTGCATGTGGGGGAGCGCAGAATCGAACCCGGCATGCCAGATTAGAAGTCCGTACTCCTAACCACTACACCAAACTGGCTCTCTTAGGGGATACTTCAAACACTAGCCAATACTGTGTGCAGTAATATTGAGTGAATATATTTCATTTCATTAATAGATGGCAAGCTTATGCCATTTATTAAACCAATCAGGTCTATCAAACAGCCTCTGTTCTGTTAGGTCACCTTCTACTCTATCTTGGAAGTCAAAATATGTCTTTTGAGTATGTTCCGTTTGGTGGTGGAAAGCACCAAGTCAGAGCTGTTTACAGGTGGTCTGTCTTTTCCCACCATTATGTCATGTCCCCGCAACTCCTTGGAGGTCTTCAAATAGAAGATCTCCCATCCAGAGCCCTGCTCAGTTAGGAGCAGTGTGGTGTAATGGCTAAGCGCGGCAGACTCTAATCTGTAGAACGGGGGGGGGGGGGGGGGTTGCCATAAGAAGCCTACTGGGTGAGCTTGGGTCAGTCCCAATTTTTTCAGAGCTCCCTCAGACCCACCTGCCTAACAAAGTGCCTGTTGTGGGTACAGGAAGAGAAGGCGATTGTGAGCTGCTTTGGGACTCCTTCAGGTAGTGAAAAGTGGCATATAAGAACCAACTCTTCTTCTTCTTCAGTAATATCAGGGCTCTCCCAACCTCACCTACCTCACAGAGTGTCTGTTGTGGGGAGAGGAAAAAACAATTCTGAGATCTAACAAGATTGGGCTAGCCTGTGTAAGATTGGGCTAGCCTACTGAATAGACCTGAGATGGATCTTGAACAGATCTGTCCTGGATGGCACAACAGGTCTCTTTCACTAGTCCTTTCAATCAACCCACACGTGTACCACAGAAAAATATCTCTAGTCTCTGTTTCTATAAATTCCTCTTCTTTCTTTCCCCCAAGAATAAATGAAAAGTAAAATGCGTGCAACCAGAGTAGATATTCTTCAAAGAAGATGACTTGATGTAGCCCACCTATGGGTTCCATAGACTCCCACTTGTACCTTTCCTGGAACCCGCCAAGTGTTTTTTGAAGTGGGCAGGGCCAAGTGGGGCTTTTGCCCAGCTAGGTTTCTGATTGGCCAAGGGAGATTTGATTGACTGTGTAGATTTTTTAAAAAATGCTTTGATATTAGCTTTCACCACAAAGCAAGGAGTTCACGGTGTGACCAAAAGTAGGTGATAGCAGTCATTTGGGCTGGATCCATTTCCTGCAGCAGTTATTCCGGCTGCCATTTTGTTGCCAGGGTGTGTCCAAATTCCGAAGGTTCCTGTAGGATCAAAACAGTATCAGAGATTAGCAGTTCAGCAGGGTTGGGACTTAGTTGAGGTGCATCAAAGAAGGTTCCCCTTCCCCCCCCTTCCCTTCCTCTTGACATGGTAATGAATTAAGAAAAAACACCCTGTAAGAAACTCGTTAGGGCCCTGCCGGAGTTGTCAGCTTTCCGCAGGGCCTGCAAGACGGAGCTCTTCCGCCAGACATATGGTTGAGGCCAGGGTGGGGACCCGACATTCGATCTAGGACTCCTTGAGTCCATCTGACTGATCTGGTGCCTCACTCCCACTAGGAGAACAGCAAATGGTTGTTCCCCAGCTGAACGAGGGGGATAAACAATTATTGGTTTTCGCCTGCCACCTTGGTATTAATAGTATTTATTATTAAGGGGAATTATGGGGTTTCATTGTATTTTACTCTTTTATCTTTGTAAACCGCTGTGGGCCCAGTCAGGAATGGTGGTATATAAATCCAATAAATAAATAAAGAAAAGAAAATATTTTCTGTAAAAAAAAAAAATAAAAACCCAGAACCGCACAGTCAGAATGAATTAAAGCAATGCATGAATGCCTTAATCAAAAGACAAAAGTGTGATGAGATGAAAGAGACAAAATAACCAATAGCAGTTAATCACGTCTGATGCTCTTTTCAAGCCCTGCTCAAAGCTTTGCCATTTTTCAAGTGGCCGTCATGCGAAAGCGAAAACAGCATTGCTCTTTTGTTTTTCATTCGGCTCATTGGCCGAGCTCAGACTGCAATATGAACTCATAAGTATGCTCACTGTGTGATGGAGCAGACGTGGAGGTCCAAGGGAAGCTTTACCACAAGTACACACCAACCACGTGGAAGCATTTTTTTAAGAGCCAGTTTGGTGTAGTGGTTAGGAGTGCGGACTTCTAATCTGGTGAAAGTAAGAGAAGCCATATTGGATCAAGCCAATGGCTCATCCAGTCCAACACTCTGTGTCACACAGTGGATGAAATCCAGGCACCATCAGGAGGTCCAGAACTCCAGAAGGCCTCCCAATGTTGCCACCTCAAACACCAACAATACAGAGCAGTCCTAGATCGAATGTTCTATATTTAGTGGCTAATAGCCACTGATGGACCTCGGCTCCATATGTAAGGAATGTGATTTTTTTTGCCCAGATGGGATAAATCACACATGCATGTATCAGTCATGAGATCATGCAACAGAGTTATCAGTCCAGAGATGATTCAAACATTATTGTACAAAACTATGTTTAGATTGCATGCTACGGTCATCTGCATGTGCCATTAGAGTGTTGCTGGAAATACTTTCCCAGTGGCGAAACCAGAGCTGACATTTGTCTCCTTATTTTAGAGTAAACACAGCTTATAGTCCTGAATCCTATAAGAAACATCCTTTTCAGAACCTCACCACTGAGGTTACCCTCTTCTTTGGAGATGTGAATGAATGAATGAACGATTTATGTCAATAAAAGGTTACTGAATGAATAAAATAAAATAAAATAAAATAAAATAAAATAAAATAAAATAAAATAAAATAAAATAAAATAAAATAAAATAAAATAAAATAAAATAAAATGAAATGAAATGAAATGAAATGAAATGAAATGAAATGAAATGAAATGAAATGAAATAAATCCCAAACACCCACAAACATTTCCAAAGTTCAGTCCCAAGATCTTGAAATCCAGGATAGGTTTTTGCATGAATATCGGCCCATTCTGCAGATGTCTAATAATGCATTTTCAATGCACTTTAGAAGCACAGTCTCCTGTTTTGCACAGGAAAACCGACCTGCAGAAGCACATTGAAAGTACATTATCACACATATTAAAAGAGAGTGACTGAGTCCAATGGCAACTTTTAGACCAACAAGATTTTATTCTGGGCATAAACTCCCGTGCGCCTGCACACTTCTTCAAAATGAAGTTATTTTCGAAAAAGAATTTGGAAAACAAGTCCTGTGGATATTTTTCACCATCCCGGCAGCTTTCACTCTGAGACGCTGTGTTTGTTTTAATTCCATGTTTTTGGGGAGCGGGGGAGAAGGCGGTGAAGAGTTGGAAATATTAAGTAGCTCCTAATAACGTTAACATCACGAAGGAGCAGCCGTGGCAAAGACATCTTTTGGAAAGAAACACCGAGGCCTGAGAAGCAGCGTTTTGCAATCCAAGACGGGCCTCATTTATTTCAAACCTTCAATCATACGGAAAATGATTTTGCATATGAAAGGCCTTTGTAATATTTGCTCTCATTAGGGTGAGCTTCAGTTGCATTGGCTTTGATTTGGTAAATATAGGGGAGGGGGAGAATTCTGCATCTTTTAATAGAGATGCATAAAGATGCCACCGGGACCGCACATCTGTTCCTACATGAGATGCTGAGAAATTGGACTAGGGTGGGGCTGTGGCCCAGTGGCTGAGCATCTGCTTGGCAGTTCTGCTTGGCATTCAGTCCCTGGTTTCTCCAGGGAGCCAGTTTGGTGTAGTGGTTAGGAGTGCGGACTTTGAATCTGGCAACCTGGGTTTGATTCTGCGGCCCCCCACATGCAGCCATCTGGGTGACCTTGGGCTCCCCACAGCACTGATAAAACTGTTCTGGCCAAGCAGTGATATCAGGGCTCTCTCAGCCTCACCTACCTCACAGGGAAGGAGAGGAAAGGGAAGGAGATTGTAAGCCGCTTTGAGACTCCTTCGGGTAGAGAAAAGCTGCATATAAGAACCAATTCCTCCTCTTCCTCCTCTTCCTCCTTCTCCTTCTTAGAAACATAGGGACCTCATGGGTCATCAATTCCAACCCCCTGCACTATACAGGACACTCACATCCCTATTGCTCATCTACTGTAACCTGCCACCCCTTGAGCCATCACAGAATCAGCCTCTCCGTCAGATGGCTATGTAGCCTCTGTTTAAAAATTTCCAAAGATGGAGAACCCACCACCTCCCGAGGAAGCCTGTTCCGTTGAGAAACAGCTCTAACTGTCAGGAACCTCTTCCGGATGTTTAGATGGAATTTCTTTTGAATTAATTTCATCCCATTGGTTCTGGTCCATCCCTCTGGGACAAGAGGGAACAACTCTGCTCCATCCTTTACACCCTTTTAAATACTTGAAGATGGTTATCATATCCCCTCTCAGTCGTCTCCCCTCCAGGTTAAACAGACCAAGCTTCCCCAACCTTTCTTCATATGTCTTGGTCTCCAAACCCCTGACCATCTTTGTTGCCCTCCTCTGGACACATTCCAGTTTGTCAACATCCCTCTTCAACTGGGGTGCCCAAAACTGAACATAGTGCTCCAAGTGAGGCCAAACCAGAACAGAGTAAAGTGGTACCATCACCTCCCGTGATCTGGACACGATACTCAGTTTGATACAGCCCAAAATCCCATTTGCCTTTTTAGCCACTGAGTTACACTGCTGACTCATGTTCCATGTATGTTCTACTAAGACTCCAAATCCTCCTCCTCCTCCTCCCCTGCATATGGGCCCCATCCTCTGCCACTAATCATCCAGCCAGTGGAGAGACATACTGAAAGAATGAAAGCAGTCCAGGCAACATCGCCGGTGATATAATGACATCACTTCTGGTGCACACAGGAAGTGACATCATTGCAACATCCAGGTGACACTCTTGTTATTTGGGCTAAAACTCTATAGTAGAAGTTATTTTTACAATAGAGTTTTTTCCCTAAAATCCATTGCTGCAATGACCCAGTGCATTGAGGTCACTCCTGCTTATGATATGTCTCCCCCATCCCTCACTGGTTGCCAGGAGGGAACTGGTAGCTCTATTCTGCCCCCAAATCTCCAGGAATTTTTCCTCACATGAAGAAGAGAAGAAGCTGTTGTTTGTGTGTGTGCCCTGCCTTTTAGTCCCCAAAGAGGGTCTCAAGTGGCTGTCAACTGCCTACCTTTCCTCTCCCTGTAACAGACAACCTGTGAGGCAGGTGAGCATTGAAGAAAGCAGTAACAGAAGAGGTTCATCGAAAAAGCAGTGAGAGCAGTATCAGGGCTGCCATTAACGGGGGCCGAGAAGTGATTTTATTGAAGAGTGTCACCATCCTGCGACAGGAAAGGTTTGCCTCCAACCTCCCCTGAATGCATCTTGCACCCTCCTAGCTATGAAACCATCTCTCCCCCGATGCTCCAGTTTGAAAGCTTTGCTTGGCTGAGCAAGATCTTCAAACAGGTGCCGACCTGCAAATGGACAAGGTCGACAACTGCCCGCTCTATTTATTTGTTTGTTTGATTTTTATCCCACAATATATCAGTCCTCCCTTGTGGCTCAGGGTGGTTTACAAAGACGGGTTCACAGCTCCTCATCCGCTATGACACCAGCAGCACAGTACGAGTAGCATTAACCATTATGAACGTGCAACATTCTGAA
The DNA here is from genome assembly GCF_049243985.1 of Paroedura picta. NCBI lineage: Eukaryota > Metazoa > Chordata > Lepidosauria > Squamata > Gekkonidae > Paroedura > Paroedura picta. The sequence goes on along the minus strand of NC_135370.1, from coordinate 26,897,298 downwards.
CATTGTAACATTAAAACCTTATCATTGTAAAACTGTATAACATTCAACCATTAACTGCACAACTGTTGACGGGTGACTTTTACACAGTGCGTGGCCAGACTGGGAGTCGCCCTGGGCTGTATCCGATGGGGTGCAGTTGGTGGGTGTGTGGGGGGGGGGAGAGGCTTCTGGGAGCTCTAGTTGTTGGTATTGTTTCTTTGGCCTCCACTGAATGCTCAGTGGAAGCTTCTCCCTGGTGGCCCCCAGCTTGTGGAACGGCCTGCCTATGGAGATCAGGAAGGCACCTCCTCCCCTAGCTTCCCCTAGGAAACCACGTGAAACTGACTTATAGGAGAGAGATCTTCTATGCAGGCAATAAAGTAGCACTGCCCATGTTTCCCAAAGGTGCTTGGAGAATTTATTAGGGACTGTTGGCTTTACGACTGTGTATGGTTTGCTGTAGAGAGCCTCTTGTGGCGCAGAGTGGTAAGGCAGCAGACATGCAGTCTGAAGTTCTGACCGTGAGGCTGGGAGGTCAATCCCAGCAGCCGGCTCAAGGTTGACTCAGCCTTCCATCCTTCCGAGGTCGGTAAAATAAGTACCCAGCTTGCTGGGGGGTAAACGGTAATGACTGGGGAAGGCACTGGCAAACCAACCCGTATTGAGTCTGCCATGAAAACGCTAGAGGGTGTCACCCCAAGGGTAAGACATGCTTTACCTTTACCTTTACCTTTACCTTTATGGTTTGCTGTAAGCTGGATCCTACTATGGAATCATGCATCATTTGATGCTCTGCCTCACTTCTGCTTTTCTCTTCTGCTTTTCTCCAGTTCAAATCCTATTGCGTTGTTTATTGACTGTCGCAACTTGTTTGATCGCACTGCACAATCTGCCTCTTTGTATAATCTGCCTTAAGTCCCAGGGGAGAAGGAAGACTAGAAGTAAAGCAAATAAATAAACTAATTGGGGTGGGAAAAGACATTCCGGAACAGACCATTGATTCCTGGTGCATGGTGGACCGGCCAAAGGGCACAGATAAATATTTTCTTCTCCCCTCATAAATAATCAATCAAAAGGCAATTTTGTAGGAAGTGAGATTTTTCACACAAATGTGTCATGTTCCCCTTCCCCAATTCATATCAGTCCAAGTTGCAATGTGCACCACTCCTGTAGAGATATCTGTCTGTGTGTCTGCTATCCATCTGTCCATCCATGTGTCTGTCATCCACCCACCCTTCCGTCTGTCTGTCTGTCTACCATCTATTCATCTGTCCATTTGTCCATCTATCAACTGTCCATCTATTTGTCTGTCTGTTGGTCATCCATTCATCTATCTGTCCATCTGTCTATCATCCATCCATTCATCTATTTGTCCATCTATCATCCATGCATTTATCTGTTCGTCCTTCAGTCCATCCATCCATCCATCTTTTGTCTGTCTGTCTGTCTATTTCACTCTTCAATGAGAACACAGAAATGGAAATGGTAGAAGGACAAGCATGTTTTCCAAACATCTGTTTGCTTTATGCAGCCTCCTCTGGAGATTTCTCATTTTCAAGTGATTGGAAAGGAGTTGTTTGAAGATGTGGATGAAACCAGGGATGATTTCCTTCCTGTGTTTATTTGCAGAAAATCTATTCCAGCCCGAGGTGAGAACTAGCATTAGAAAACTGTGAGGGAAATGAACCACTAGCCACAGCATCTGAAAAGTCCGTCTTCTTTTTCTGAAGCTGTACCTGATCTCAGATGCTGTTTAATGTCTATGACGGTGTTCTTCACACTTGAAATTTTTCCACACATTTCTCAATTCAGAAGCATCTTTATCAAAAAGTGGATGTTCTCTTTAAGGACAGGCCATTTAATGATAGATTGACTTTGAATTTACTTTGAAACATTTCTGTGTTGCTTTCCCACCCAAACAGGGCCCCCAGGGCAGTAAACAGGGAAACATTTCAACAATATAAAAATACTTAAAGTACATATGCAAGCTTGAACTCTCCCTAGAAGCTAAAATGTCTACCATAGTTGGACTATCATACTTGGAACTTTTGAGGCTTCCATTGTTTGGTCTCATTATGAGGACACAAGGGTTGCTGGAAAGGACAATCATGTCAGGAAAAGGAAAACCCAACATGAGATGGACCACCTCCATCAAGGAAGCCATAAGAGCCTCCACTTTTCACTACCTGAAGGAGTCCCAAAGAGACTTACAAGCAGTTTTTTCCTCCTTATAAGGTAGCTGGGGTTGAGAGAGCCCTGAGAGAACAGCTCTGCAAGAGCATCTCTAAGAGAATTGTGAGTGGCCCAAGGCCACCCAGCTGGCTGAATGTAGAGAAGGAATGGGGAATCAAACTCGGTTCTCCAGATTAGAGGCCACCACTGTTTAGCCCCTACACCATGCTAGCTCCCCAAAATTGTGGGAAAGGTATGAAAAACCCTTCCAGAACGATGAGGCATGAAAGGCAAAGAATAAACGCCATCTCACCTTGCCATCCTTACCTTTAGATTCATAGCAACCCTGAAGGGCTCTTTTTATCTATCTATCTATCTATCTATCTATCTATCTATCTATCTATCTATCTATCTATCTATCTATCTATCTATCTATCTATCTATCTATCTATCTATCTATCATCTATTCATTTATTTTTTACTTTAAAAAAATTGCATGGTTCATCCATGGATGGAACATGTATGCTCTGTGTTTTGGTCAGCTACATGGTTAGGTGATCCCCAAAGCAGTGGGCTTGTGGTGGTTTCTCCATTTTAAACTTCGTGTCCTTGTTAAGGAATGAAAAATGGGGAGTTGCCAGAATTACAACTGATCTCCAAATCCCAGAGATCAATTCCTGTGGGGAAAACAGTTACTTCGGATGTGGACGGTATGGCATTATTGTCAGACCCCTGTCGACTTCCCCGATGAACACATTTGTCATTAGCAGCAAAAGACGTTTCTTCAGGTAGCGATACAAAGCTGGCAATTATTCTTGCTGAAACTGTGTTGATAGGCAATACATTGAACAACATAACCCGAAAAGCCCCATCTACATAGACAAAAACGCCCCATCTAGGAATAGACTTCCCTTGTTCTCAGGGATAAAATGTGTGAGCTAGTCCTGCTGCACACAGGTGCACACTACATTATCCTTGCAATACTGCCCCCAGGCCAGCCTTACCAATAACACCCAAGCTCTCTCTCCTACGGTTCCACAAAAAAAAAAAAAAAACAGAGGATATTCAGCAGATACAAAACAACAGAGACAATCTGTTGCACTATCCCAGGCATGACTGGAGACAGCCCCCCCCCCCATTTACAGATGCCAGTGACATGAGGCATAGACAGGTGACCCTTGATAGCATATCAATATCTGACAAACAGCTATATCAAGTGACCATGGCAGGAAGCTGGCAAACCAACAGACCCTGACAATTGTTTATTGATTGATTGACTTGATTCATAATTTATATAAACCCGCCACTCCCACACAATGGCTCATGGCAGGTAACAATATACCTACCTGCAGTAACACCCCTTAAAATGGTAAAACCAATTAAAACACCCATGGCGGCAACAGATAACCTGCCCTATACCCCACATGCTTCTGACCAGTGCTTCAGAGGACACTGTGGGGTCAGCTGATGGCCTGTCTGATTTAGGGAGGGGTCCCTGATCTAATTGCCCTGGCCTCAACCAAAGACCTGGCTGAAGACTACCATATCGCAGGCCCTGTGGAATATTGAATAGTTCCATCAGGGCCCACAGCTTCCCCAGGAGCTCATCCCAGCAGGTTAGCTGAGGCCAGGTGAACGTCCCTTGGGATCACCAACAGATTTACACCTGCAGGGCAAAGCGCCTTGAGGTTGAGGCATAAGGAGATAGGCAGCCCTACAGACATGTGGGGCCCAAACCCAAGGTGGCCTTAAAGGATAGCACCAAAACCTTGAACTTGATTGAGGCTGCAACTGGAAGCCAATGCAACTGCCTCAGCACAGGTTGGATATGGGCTGTCCAAGATGCTCCTGTGAAGACTCTAGCGGCTGCATTCAGCCCCAGCTGCAATTTTCAGGTCAAAGAAAAGGGTGGAGTTGAAGGTTGCATGGATCACTGTAGCCAAGCAATCCGAAGACAGATAGGGTGCTAGTAGCCTCTCCTGGTGAAGATAGGAAAGGACCAAGCGGGCTACTCCATTGACAAGGAGGCACCCCCCTCCTTATACCCTGGCCTTCCCAGATCTACCCCCACAGATCTTCAGGAATTTACTGGTCCAGAGCAGACAACCCTATGTGCATAAAGATCCACCCTTTGGTTTCTTTGGTTAAGGTTCTGATGTAGTCGGTATTGGGACATTTGAATGAGACATGGATTCCGTTCAGAAAAATGGAGATGTAGAGTAAGAGAGCATTTGAAAGGATGCAGTTACTAGTTACCTTTGCGGATGAGGCACAGATCTAGACTCACGGCACTTTGAGATTGCAAAGAGAGAATCTTCACTAGGATGGATTAAACATGAAAATATATCATGTTCATGTGATTCTGTCTCTTACTGGAGCAGAATATCAAAGCTTAAAGAGTAGCTACACTGCAAGCCTCTTGTGGCTAGACTGCAGGCAGACCATATGCCCACAAATCAGGAGATGGAGAGACCTGAGAACTCAATAGAGGACACTGCTCCTTGCTTCAGCAAAAGGACACATACTGGAGGACTTCTTCCTGAAGAAGCAGGAAGTGGGTGGGACCCCACCTTAAACTAAGTAGTCTCTCAGACCATGCGCTCAGGGTTTTTCCACTGCTTATGGCTGCAATTCTTAGGACTATCTACTTGGCCTACTTAGGACTATATACTCAGCACAGGTGCAACTTAGCTGCTTAAACAGTTTCTCAACAGCCCTGCAAGGCTGATTTCACCATTTTACTTGCTGATTGCAATGCCAATAGTTGGGCTAGAGACCCCCAGCCAATCAGAGTAGTCAATTCGGGGCAAAATGGATCATAAGTCTGCACTGACATAAAGCAACCTTTTGTGTTAGTATTTCCTTTAGTGCCAGGACATAGCCCTGCATTTTTGAAAACTTCACTCCTATTTCTGAAACAATTTCAGGCCCTGTTAGCGACAGTAGGGTTTTTTAAAAGTCAGATTATTTTGACCATGTTTCATTCAGAGGCCATCAAATGTAAACAAAACGGGTGATTGCATTCCAATCAACATGCCAGTTAAGGCAACAGGAACTTTTCAGACACATGTGCCTGAAGGTGTCATTTTCAAATGGAATCTGGAAACATGAGAGGCAATGCTCGCCAAAGGTAGCACTGTTACTCCTGCCTGCTTCAACTCTAACACAATCTGATCCCAATGACATTGCAACCCAACATTATCTATTGATTTATTGTTTGGCGTGTGTGTCATATAGCCAGGCTGGCAGCTGGGCAAGGGTGGCTTTGCATTGCCAGCCTCTGCATCATGACCCCGAGGGTCCCTTGGAGGAACTACCACCCAAATCCTTGAACGTCCCCCATCCAGACGCTAGCCCTGCTTAGCATCCAGGATCTGTTGTTGTAAGTCTTGCCTGGGCTGTGCATGTCTGGCTTTGCAGCGCAACAGGATGGAGCCACCGTGCATTGAATCTGATACAAGCAATCCATCAGGTTTCTTTTCCAAATGCGGTGTTAACCTAGCCAACACTGTCGGACGGCTGGAATGCTTTGTTCCCTTTTAAAGAAAAGCCACGCTGCTCGCATTGCAGGCATTTCTTCTGCTTAAGTTATATCACAGCTGTCCTGCGTCTGGGCCTTTTGAATGTCACCATTTGAACTCATCAGCCAGCTGACGGATCAAATAAGATGGGATTACCCTTTGGCAACGGGCTCTCTCCTCTTCCTGAATGAAATGACCTCCGAGTGGCGAAATTCGCAGCAATCTATTCTTCCAGGTGACCCCTGAGGTAGGGGGAATGGTGACTCGCATTATAAAGTGGAATACTAAGTGCTCTGAGCTATCACCGGCCCGCAGGGGGAAAAAATGTCAACGTTTTCAAAGATAGTGGGTTTCGCACAAAGAGACGCAGTGAAGGGGAACAACAACAAAAAAGGAGTCTCAGCAGCATCCTGGAGATAGGCTAATAGACGTGGCATTTCACTCGGAGTCCTGGCAAGGCTGCCTCCCTTGAACGTCTCTTCCACAATGACAACGGCACTGCCGAAGACAGAATGGTGGCCCCTTTCTCATCCAACTGCATAATGACTTGCCGGCACTTCCTTGTTTAATCGAGGTGAGGATCGCCTTGCTGATTCTGCACCTCTGCCCTGGTGGTAGTTGAGAAGTCTTGCCAAGCAAAGAGAGGTGGAGAGGAAAGAGAGGACTCATTGATATTCTTTGAATGTCCATTCTGCTCCTCATCACTTTCTTTTCATCTCAGGGTTGAAGCGGTGCATGCGCCCCTGATATCTGCAAGAGGAAGCCAAGGAGGAAGGAGCTGGCTGTGCTATGCAGTTCTGTGCCACTTGGGCTGTCATGGCTTCTTAGGGTTGCGTTGGCAAACGCTGTGAGATTTTGAAGATGCTACCTGAGGACAGTGGAGATTGGGGGAGGGGGGAATGTGATGAAGGACAGTCCAAGGTGGAGTCTGCATGGAGCTTTTATTCAAATCCCAGGTCGATTCATCCCTGCCATCTACACTAAATGAGATTTCCATTTTGATTTTGTCCAATTTAAATTTTCCCTCTGCAACAAGCATGATTGATTCGGAGTGACCCTACCTTTATCCTGCAATATCTTAGAGTGCTTTTAACCCTCAATATTTGAAGAATCGGATTGAGAAAGCATGAGAAAGGAAGCAGATCTCTGGCTGCTTCGAATTTATTGCTGACTCCATCATGGAGAAGCCCTGATTGACCAAGGCTGCCCAGGTGACAAGCTTGCCTTAAGGCCCTAATTTCTCTCAGCAGAAATTGCCTTAAGCCCCTAATGTCTCTCAGCAGAAATCCTAACTTCTATCGGTAGAGATTTGCATCTTGGATTTTTTTCTCCCTCCTCTGCTGTCTCCAATCCTCTCCCCCCTTCAAGAAATCAAAGAAAGAGGCTCTGGCTTTGCTTGGCTCCCCCTTCCCCTTCTGAACTCCCCTAATCATGTGCAGAACACTTTTCTGTTTCAATGGGGAGTGGGAGGGGGGACGAGGAAGACCCGAATTCAAATCAATCTGAATTCAACAGGATTGACAATGGAATAAATAAAGTAAATGCTGATTCAGCCCTGGTCAGTCTTTCTCAACTTTTTCACTGGTGAGAAACCCCTGAAACATCCTTCAGGTTCAAGAAACCCCAGCAATGGCTCAATTGTGAAGAATATGGCTGGGGAGCATAGCAGTGGACTCGTCCACCCAGGGCCATGACTGGCCATTTTGCTAAACTAAACTCAGCCATACAAGACCCTCCCTATCCTCATTCACCCGAAAAAACTCTAGGCAGAGGAGAGGGACTCTGAAGGGGAGCAGGAGGTATTTTGAGACACTAAAATGAGTAGCAGTGCCCTGTTGAGAGGGTGCACAGATGGGAATGCAGGGTGATGAGGTCATCACCTGGTGCCAGAGCGATCTCCACAGTGCCAGGGAGTAGGCGACCTCTATGAGAGACAACACGTAAACCTGGAGCAGCAGAAACAATCAGGAGAGGATAGCCTGGGTCATATGATGGCTGGACCGTGGTCCAGCAATGGTAAGAGGGAAGAGGCCCAGCCGGAAGTACAGTAAGGGGGAGGGCATCCAGGGTTCAAGAACTAAACAGTGCTGGCATTTGCAAGAGATGAACAGAGTTTGTTTTCCATTGCCTTCCTCTGCAGGGACTTCCTTGGTGGTCTCCCATCCCAGGTCTCCCATTCTGCTGTGCTTCCGAGATAGGACTATACCGTGCTCCCTTCCTTCTCTTTGTTCATATATACATAGCATAAAATATCCATGAAATACTGTAAAAGGAGTTTGGAGCATGTGTCCAAAGTCAAAGCTGACTCATAGGGTGTTCAAGGTAAGAGACATTCAGAGGTGTTTTGCCATTACCTGCCTCTGTGCTGTAACTGTGGACTTCCTTGGGGGTCTCCCAGCCAAATATTAACAAGGGCTGACCCTGTTCAGCTTCCAAGTTTTGACAAGATAGGGCTATACCATGACCTCTCCCATTGGCATCACTAAACAGGCTGAAAACCTCATGTAGTTAGGTGCCTCCTTCTGCTGTCCCTTCTAGCGAGTGCTCTTTGAGCATTCTCCAAAGTCAGGTTTATTCAACACAACCCTGGCTTAGCTTCTGTGGCAAGCAAGTTCTTCCCGATGGCCAAACTCCATTCAAAACAAGAAAGCTGGAAAATTCCACATCAGTTTTCATTATGCACAAGTCCTCTTCCGTGACTGATACTTCGGGGCATTAAGGGCTATGATTGTCCTAAGTGCCTTCCTTTGAACTGAAGCTCTTTGACAATCACTGCAGCTCCTTCACACCACCCTTATCTACAAAAGATTGAAATGCCGAAGACAGGGAGAAAACAGCATAAAAAGAAGGGCTTTCCCCCCCATTACAGGCGCCGGAGATGTTGAAAGCTGCAGCCATCAGATCACGCCTTCATGAACAGAGAGCTTTAAATGCCAGGACGAAGACAGATGACTCACTTCAGTTTTATGGCAGCCTAGCTGAGAATAGAATTCAGTCTATTTGTCTACACCGCATGAAGCACCATTGAGATTGCGGTGCTTCATAAACCTCCAGTGTGGAGACTGTTTCCCATGCTGATTGCATACTTAAGACAAACTTGTCCACCGAAGATTATGCAGGCTCTCTTTTGCTCAGGTTACTGGGCCACTGCTGGTATGTGTGCTGCTTGCAAAATTGTTGTTGGTATTCAGAGGAAGGTGGAATTTCCCACACTGGGTTTTTGTTCCAGCTTGGCTTCTTAATAGTACTCCCTCCCCCTCCCCCACCCCCAAGGTTTTCTGCACTTTTATTTTATTGCTCACGTGTTCACAATGCATTGCTATTTTTTACTTTCCAGGTATGTTTTGCTCCCTCTAGTGGTGGGTTCGATATGTCATTGGATAATAAGCTAAAGACACAGTGATGGAATATCGAAAGGACCACTAGAGGGTCCTTGCCGAACACTTGCCGAAATGAATGAAAAATGCAAGGCGGCAAGGACACGCAAATGATGCAAATAAGAGTGTGGAAAAGTCCAGTGAATCATTTGTGGGTCTTTTCTTCAGACCACAGTGGTCTGAAAAAGCACAGGGAAAACATGGGGGGGGGGACATGTCACTGCGGAAATCAGCAAACACTACTGTGTGTAAGGGAGGAGGGGGGAAATGATGCAACAAAAACCTGATTATGGAAAAGTCCATTGTTTGCAATGGTGCTGATCCAGCTACCTCCATGAAAGTTTGCAAGAGAAACCCAGACGTCGCCAACTCAACACATCCCATGCTAGTGAGACACCAAACTTGATTCACAGCACAATAGAATGTTGTTGGTCCGTATTACCAAAAAAGAGGGAGAAAGTTTACATTCTGCAGAAAGATTACTTGTGAGGAGTTTAAACTTGGGACAGTATTGATTTTTGCAGCCTTTCTGGTGCGATCGAACTATCGCCATGGTTTGTGGCTTTGAGGACTAAGGGGGGAAATATGAAAGTACAGGGGAAAGAGTGTTTTTACATTGCTTTATGTACTATTATTATAATGTAACAGTTGACAACTTGATTTATAATCATCATTGATAGACAAAATTGGAAGCCTCTTTGTGAGCTTCTAGCTTGCTGCCTCACTGATGTGAAGATTTGGGGATCTGCCCTACAATAGCTGGTCTCCTGCCTTCAGGGTCAGAACTTCAGAGTACAACTCTCTTCCAAGTGTTGTTTGACATCTTTATGAGCCATCTAGCACAGCTGTTCTGCAGGTTCAGGCTGGGGTGTCACCAATATAAAGATGCTATCCCCCCCATCCCCTTCCTCTCCCATCCCCTTCCTCTCCAATTTAAACAGGAAGCTGAGCATGCAAGAAAAAGCAACACACAGAGAGTTTTGTGTCACACAGTAGCCAAAACCTGGTGCCATCTGGAGGTCTACCAGCAGAGATAGAACTCCCGAAGCCTTCCCATTGTGTCCCCCACCCCAAGTACCAAGAAGAGATTTATCACTGCCCCCGACAGAGTGTTCCATCTATACTTTGGGGCTAAGAACCAGTGATGGACCTCTGTTCTATATATTTACACAACATTTCTTGGCAGTGTTTATACTTGGAGCTGCTACCACTTCCAGCAGCAGTGAATTCCACGTCTGAATTCCCCTTTAAGTGGGAAAGTTCTTATCTGTTCCAAACCTACAAACCTATTGCTCAATTTCAATGGTGCCCATGAGTTTCCATATTGTGAGAAAGGGAGAAAAGTATTTATTTCCCTACCTTCCCTACCCCATGCATGACTTCATACTTCTCGAGTCTGAAATATTTTTGTTTCTATTTTGCTTTCATTCCGAGAGCCCACCTCGCAGTTCTGCATTCCAGATTCTACATTCAAGATGGCTTGACATAATAGAAGAAGAAGAAGAAGAAGGAGGAGGAGGAGGAGGAGGAGGAGGAGGAGGAGGAGGAGGAGGAGTTGGTTCTTATATGCTGCTTTTCTCTACCTGAATATTCACCTTCCCTTTCCTCTCCCCACCACAGACACCCAGCTGGTTGCATACGGGGGAGTGGGAAATCAAACCTTCCTTGCCAGATTAGAAGTCTGCACTCCTAGCCACTACACCAAGCTGGGTATGTCTCTTTCGGATTCCATTTGAAAACAGATTTCTTTGCATTGCTTTGTAGAGAGTGTTTTTTGTTTGTTTATCTCAATTGGCTAAGAAGAATATTTTTTCCTCTCGTTTGAAGAGAGCGTATCCTTCCGTTCTATCTTCCTCGACAGTGCTGCTCAAATACCAAACAAACACAACGCAGACATTGTCCTTAAAGCCTGAAACCTGAGCTCAGGCTGATGCCATTTCTCTGCTGGATTAAAGATTTGCTCATGGGCCTATGAACAAAGCTATCTTTAAACTCAGAGTACTTTGAAAGAAAGAAAAAACCCTCATTCCAGGCAGTTTTCCTTTGGCATTAGTCTCTGTAGCGGATCAGTTTTTATCAACCAAGTATCAGCAAACTGATAATGGTGGACCCAGTGTGCAGCTCTTGCATGAAGCGCCACAGTGGCTTGCTTAGCGGTGCGGTGAAGTGCTTCAATAGCTGATGATTGAAAATGGGAGCTTAATGGGGTGAGGGTGACCAACGCATTGGAATCCATGCCACCCCTTTAGAACACGCACGAATGCTATCTCACCCAGGATCTTCAGATTGACCACCCCTGCTGACTGTCTCCTGTCTACAACTCCCGTTCCCCTCCCCCACTCTCCATTCCATTAAGGATGGGCAATCGGGATGGGGAACTGACATTGCAACATCTTTGTGGTATAACCAGAAGAAGGCTCTAGGGAGTTCCTAAACCTCTATGGTATTGTTTTTTGTTTGTTTGTTTGCACTCTAGTAGGTTCAAAAAGAGGGATTGAGAAGTGACATTGCAACATTGCTTCTAGGTTGTAGCCCGACGTGAAAGCATAATGCTCCAGGAATTTCCTAAATCTCGGTAGTTTTTACCATAGAGATTGGGTTATTCCCAGAAAATCTCAATGTTCTGGACCATATGTTCTGGACCACGATATAATCCAGTGTCTTTCCACCTGCCCTTATTTTTGCCCTGATTGGAGTGAATAGCCCAGTTGGCAACCCTAAGCCAGCACACTATGGAATTACCTTTCCTAAGGCCAGAAGGGACTGCTATGGGTAGGCAAATCAGGGGAGAGCCACCACTGCGAAGGCCTTCCACTGACAAATTGCTGGAGCCAACTCAACTTCAAAATGCAAAAGAGAAGAACTGAGCTGGTTTTCTGTGTATTTTGCCATCCAAATGTGTCTCAAAGGGGCTGAGCATCACTTTCCCTTCCTCTCCCTACAAGGGATGGTGATCGCCAACATTCCTGAGATGTTTGCTGACTCAGAAAGCTTGGGAACTCCTATACAAGAACTGTAGTGTGCATGATTCAACTGCATATGGAGAATATCCTACAGGGAGCACTAGAGGAGATATTTAATTAGCATATTCAGATTGTGTTTTCCAGCAGTCCTTCCTTGTGTTTTCCAGCAATCTCCTCCTGATTGGCTCAACTGGGACTTCCTGTTCCTTTGAGAACACTTCCTCCCTGATTGTCTCTAGAGGTTCAGTTAGGCAGTAAAACTGTTAAAGCTCTCTCTCTCTCTCCTTTCTTCTTAACAAAGTCCTTTATCTTCTCAATAATGCTATTTATTCTTTAACAAGTGAGTGCTCAACCCCTCCTTTCCACACCTGGACCAGTTCTTGACATCTCTTTTGATACTGCAAATGCAATCAGAGCACAACAAGGAAACATCTTCCTGGGAAACGTGCCTGAGTTGATAACAGAGCCATGACAGATGTTCAAAGAGCTATGATTAAATCGTGCTGCCCCTGCTTTCTGTGCTAGACCCCTTTTTCTTCCCTTAATGAACAGACATATGCCCTATTACCTTGGAGTTTAATTGACTAGCTAATAGAAGAACATCGTGTGATGGGAGTTTACGCTATTCCACTTCACTAGGTAAGACCGAGGATGGAAGTGAGAAATTGTTCTAATGTTGCTAGTTACTGGAATGCTAATAAATAATACACCCATGTCGAGCTGCTTTGGCCATTTGATACCACATGCTTTAATTGTTGGAATTTGCAAGTTCTATATTGTGCATGATTTAACAGCATATGAAGAATATCTTACAGGGGGCAGTGGAGGAAATCTGTAGCAGGTGGTCAAAGTGTGGCCCTCCCAATGTTCACAAACCATTCATTCATTCATTCATTCATTCATTCATTCATTCATTCATTCATTCATTCATTCATTCATTCATTCTGCTATTAATCAGAAAAGGTTCCTTCCAAAAGGGACCAATGTCAGCAGTTGTTTGGAGTTTTAAAGCTGCCAAAAATTAGCACTCCACATTCCTCCTCCTGCCTCCTTCATCTCCCCTTCCCGCATCAAAACGCATTGTCATGATTTAAGGCACAATGGGGCACTTTGTAACTTTAATGCTGATGTAACACTGGCTAATGTGCTTTGTCTGCATGCATGCATGGTGAATGCACGTCAGTTGCGTGCAAATCACTTGGGTGATTTGAATGCAACAGGAATCGAGGGATGAGGAGGGGGGTTGTAATAAGTCAATGCAGCAATATAACCCAGTACTGTGCTATACTAAACTGCACTTTATTGTACTGTACTGTAATACATCAAGTTATATTGCTATAGCAATATATAATAGCCCTAAACCAGGGGTAGTCAAACTGCGGCCCTCCAGATGTCCATTTGCTGGCAGGGGCTCATGGGAATTGTAGTCCATGGACATTTGGGCGGCCGCAGTTTGACTACCCCTATACTTGTTCTATACTACATTATACTATTCTGAGATATTGCTAAAGCAATATAGCAATATAACCCTATACTACATTTGTGTTATATTGAACTGTATTGCACTGCACTATAGTATAAAGGTAAAGGTAAAGGTATCCCCTGTGCAAGCACCGATACATGCCTGATCCTTGGGGTGACGCCCTCCAGCGTTTTCATGGCAGACTCAATACAGGGTGGTTTGCCAGTGCCTTTCCCAGTCATTACTGTTTTTCCCCCAGCAAGCTGGGTACTCATTTTACCAACCTCGGAAGGATGGAAGGCTGAGTCAACCTTGAGCCGGCTGCTCCCAACCTAATGGACAGAAAGCTTCAGACAGCATTTCTGCCGCTTACCACTCTGCACCACAAGAGGCTCTGTACTATAGTATACTAGGTTATATTGCTTTAACAATATAGCAACATATAGTGCTCTATTGTACTATATTATAATATATTGGGCTATATTGCTAAATTGACTGAGGATGAAGTATAAGTCACTCTGAACTATCATGACATTTCAGGAAAGTCAGACTATCCAGTTCATGCGTAACTTCCGTGATCCTTCCCTAACTAGCTGTCTCAATCTGGGCAAAATGCATAATTATGCATCACTAGCTGATATAAAGAAACAGACTACATGAGTGTGAATCATAAAACATAGTAAATCCAATCAAGTCTTATAATTATTTGGCTCAAAGAGGTGTGGAATTTTAATGAGACATGATTAATATTTTTTTTTCTCCAATTACGTAGAGACATCTTTCTATAAATAATTATTTTTAAAAAAAGATTTAATAATGATGACAGACTTGGCCAATCCAAGTCTTGTTTTTGCTATGTTTGAAATTAATCACCTCTTTTTTTGCAATATATGGGAAGGCGAAACTAATGAGTTTGTTCTGAGAAAGAACATGTCAAGTCATGTACCGGAGACAGAACTGTGATGGCCAGGATGGGCACCGTGAAATTCCTGGTGGCACTAGCTGATGACTCCCACAGATTTCAATCCGGACAAGCCATGGCTTGGCAGAGTTGTATGTTCAAAACTGCATGATACTGCACAGCTTCACTGCTGAGGAATCTCTCCAGAGCCATACTCAGAAGAATTTATGATCTAAAGACCAATGTTTCCTGGAAGGACCATTGCATCTCTGTGACTGTGTGTATGTGTGGGGGGGGGGAGTGTACAGTGCCATCAAGTGTCACCTGATTTACGATGATCCCATACTATTTTCACCAAGATTGTTCATAGCGTTGTATTCGAATGGGTGTGAAAGCTGGATGACAAAGAGAACAAGAGAGGAAGAGAGTTGATTCCTTTGAAACACGGTGCTGGAGGAGACTTTTACGGTGGATGACAGAGCAAATCAAGCCTGAACTCTCCCTTGAAGCTAAAATGAGGCTTTTGTGCTTTGGTTTATGTTGAGAAGACAAATGTCTCTGGAAAAGACAATAATGCTACCAAAAAAAAAAAAAAAGCAGCAGAAAAGGGCAAAGACCCAACATGAGATGGGTTGATCCCATCAAGAAAGCCATGGCTTTCAATTAGTCAAGACCCGAGAAATGCGCTTAACAATAGGACATTTGGGAAGCCATTAAAAAGAGGAGATGGTTTTCATTCCTTGCTTTTCTCTACCAGAAAGAGACTCAAAATGGCTGACAATCACCTTCCCTTCCTCTCCCAACAACGGGCACCCGGTGGGGGAGGAGTGGGGGACTCTGTGAGAACAGCACTATCAGGGCGGTGACAAGCCCAAGGTCATCCAGATGGTTGCATGTAGAGGAGCGGGGAATCAAATCTGGCTCGCTGGATTAGAATCAGCCACTCTTAACCACTACACCAGGCTGGCTCGTTGGATTGTCATAAATTGGAAGCAACCTGAGAATGTGATGTTCTCCTCTTGCTCGTGCCATGGCGGCTTGACCAATGTCTCAAGATACCCCTTGGGTAGTCAGTTTGTCTACTTCTCCGAGCTCCCCTTCCCATTTTCTCAGGTTCGCTCAAGCCCTGGGCCATCTGGGTTCTTATAATGTTTTGTATATTATGTCTGCTTCTTCCTGCCTCTAGGTGTTAAGTTGTAAGTCATGCTTGTGCTTTGAAGATACAGACCGGGGGGGGGGGGGGGGGGCAAGCCGGGCTCTATTTCTGTCTCTATGTAAGTATATCTTTCCAGTTAACTACTGAAAGTTCTTTCTAAGACTCAGAGAGCCTGAGAACTGTTTGGCCAGGATAGTTTTCGGTCTGGTGAATGTTTTTACACTGCTTAATGTTTTTGACTGTGTTTATAATTTGTCAATTTTCATGGTTTTTATGCTCTTTAGACTGATAGAAAGAGGGCCGACAATGATCCTTCTCTCTTGGTTGTGCTTCTGATGTATTCCTCAAAAGAGGTGAGATTGGACTTTCAGATTTCTGACGACAAATGATCCCAACTAGTCATCTCATTCAAGGTCATATGAAGGCCATTCTTTTTCCTGGTGTCAGATTGAAATTCATCATTATTAGGGAACTAGCTTCAAAGCCCGTTCCTAAGAACGGGCCTTGAAAGGGTCACCTCTCCTGGCCCCCAGCCAGGCAGCTTAAGTTGGCTTTGGGCTGCAGCTCGCAGCCGAATCAAGAGGGGCGGGCGGGGGCTGGCCAGTTTGTTAGCAGGCCTGAGACAGAGCTCCTAGCAGGCCGGGAGGCCCTGGTTAGCAGGCCCAGCCTAGCAGGCCGGGAGGCCCTCATTAGGAGGCCCAGCCCAGCAGGCCAAGAGGCCCTCGTAAGCAGGCCCAGCCTAGCAGGCCAAGGGGCCCTTGTTATCAGGCCCTCCACCATGACCCATTGCCCAGGGCCCTCTCCCCTTACCTGTTATTGGCTCCAGGCACCGAGGCATCTGAGAGCAAAGAGGATTGGCCCTATTCCATCTTGGACAGCCGGACATGTTCCAGCCCCCAGGCTGTTTTACAAATATATAGAGGAACTATGGATAAGGATGTTGTTCAGGGCAACTGGGGAAGGGATGAACTATGCCCTGAGTTTGAAATAGGGAAGCAAAAGTAGGTTGAGAGTAAAGGCCTGGTTTTTTAAAGGGTCGCACAAGCAAACTAGAAAAGAGTCAAACATTAACATTCCCCTGCCTTCTCAGTTCAAGTATGCCGATGAGATCACTGCCAAGGCATTTATGCCAACAAAAAGTACGTACAAATTCATCTGGAGAAAAGTCAAACAAAGGCATCTGGCTGTTAAAATCTCCTTCCATCCCAGCATTATCTATTTCTTGGAATGGAGCCGGAAACTCTCGCCTGGATCCTCTGTCTGCTGTTTCCAGAAGAAGAGCCACCGTAGCTGTAGGTAATCCCTTAAGCCACAGCAAACCTATTCACTGTTTGAGTTCCCACCGTTTTCGTCATATGCCTCTCTCTCTGCACGCGGCCATTCGTGCTCTGTGTTTGCCTTCGGAGCTAAGAGCCGCATTATTAGAACAAAGCGAAGAACAAGTTAACCAGGTAGGGTCCGATCGAGAATCTGAAAGCAACATTTTCATCTGGAAGCAGTTGTTTATAACTTGCCTTTCTGGCAGGGACTCAAGGTGGATTACAAAATATTTATGCATTTCCCCACCAGGCAAACTTATTGTCTAACATTGGCCTCTCCATACCTGGCCAAAATGAAGCCAAAGAACTTTTGGGGTGAGCAATTCAGCTTGTCAGGACATTGGGAGTGGGACACTACAACACTCTGTGTATATAGGCATTATCTCATCGAATTAGGTCTTAACTGGAAAGCTGTTCTCTGACCCTTCCTCTCTCTCTGTCCTCTCACTGCCATATCCAGGCTGCAAAATGGCCTTCAAGCTATTCTCACACCCAGCCTTTCTGGTTAAAAGGTATTACTTTCTCCAAGATGCAGTTGTTCATAATACTCCAATAATTGGACAGAGATGGCCAATAGGGTTGTGCGCGGCAGTGTGTGAATCGGCCTTTCCAGTGCGGCGCTGGTTGCATCGGCCTGGAACGGCCGATTCGGACACCGCTGCGCACAACCCTAATGGCCAACTATCTGCCAGAGAGCTCAGATCAGCTTTCCCTAGGATAACATCAACACATCTGTCTGCAATAGCCTAAGAGATCACCCAAGGGTGATGTCTTAGCATTATTTCTCTGCAGAGGCAGCATATATATATCTTCTAAATAAACGACATTTGCAACTCACTGTTCTCTCCTCTTGGATCTCAGGATGACGTCCAGGAACTGACCAGATCCAGACTGGTTAGCCAAGGCAGGGCCATGGGTCCGGGTTAGACCATCAGCTTCACATGTAGAAGGTCTCACATTTGTCAGCTCCAGTTAAAAGATCTCTAGGATCTATTAGGCATGGCTGTGGCTGTGTTGGGTTGCTGAGGGTTCCTAGCAGCAGGGTACCATGCCCCGCCACTTCCCGGGAACGCATAGGGGTAGGAATCTCTTGGTGCACGTGAACTGCCCCAGTGTTCTGCCCCAGGGCTGGAAGGATCCACCGTATCACACAGCAGCGGGGGGCATGGGGGCCCCACTGCACAATGGTGGGATAGCAGTATCATGGGAGTGGGAAACTACCATGTTCGGCCATGCAGCTCCACGAAGCTGACCGAGGCATTTGGTGTCCCTGCAGGAATGTCATAGGTTGTGAGAGGAGATGGGCCTTCGAGACCTGGCTCTTCCCTTCTGAACGGGGCTGCCCCAGCAGGGCCATTGATGGTGGCTGTGTCAACACACAGACTACAGAAGTCTCTGCATTCAATTACCATGGGCCATCCTTGGTCCTGATTCGGGCCAGGGCTAGGAGGTGGCCAGGATGGCAGCACCGTCATGTGCAAGTGGGAATTAGCCACCAGCCCTTCCAAAAGGTAGCAGCATTAAACCACTTCTTGGCCATTGGTTCCTGGTAACTGTCTCTTCCGACATTAGGCCAACTGGAAAGTGCTAGGACCAAGTCTGAGTCCAGGGGCATCTTTAAGAACAGCAAAGATTTTATTCAAGGGATAAGATTTCGTGTGCAGGCACCAAATACTCTCAACCATTACATAAAGGTAGCAAGAGGGCAGGGGCGGGGTTAATTGCCAGGAAAGGCTAGCTAGAATCAAGACGCATAAGAAAGCAGGTCATAATAGCTGAGACTGGATTACGGCAGTTACCAAGATCTGTAAATAAGCATAGAAATGAAAACACCAGTCAACAGACATGATAAGAAGTTTTAGGTCAGCAAGGGTCAACTCTGGGGACAAGCAAGAACTGGGAGGTTAGGTGTTACGTATGTGGACAGGAGAGGGATATTATTATTATTATTATTATTATTATTATTATTATTATTATTATTATTATTATTATTATTATTATTAAATTTATATCCCGCCTCCCCCCGGAGGCTCATGGCGGTTCACGTAAAAACCAATTCCCTAAAACAATAAAAGCACAATAAAACATAATACAATTAATACAAAAGTTAAGACAAGAATGGCGGCAAAATTCAATATAACTAACCCAATTCCACACACACTAAGAAGGGAATGGGAGGGGGCAGATGACAGACACAACTGTCACATTTGCTGCCTGGCCTCAACTGAAAGCCTGGCGGAAGAGCTCCGTCTTGCAGACCCTGCGGAATGATGACAATTCCTGCAGGGCCCGCAGCTCTTCCGGGAGCTCATTCCACCAGGTTGGGGCCAGGACCAAAAAGGCCCTGGCCCTGGTCGAGGCCAGGCAAGCTTCCTTGGGACCGGGAATGATCAATAGCTTATCCCCCGCAGAGCATAAGGCCCTGCAGGGGGCATAGGGCGATAGGTGGTCCCTCATATACACTGGGCCCAGACCACGGATGGCCTTGAAGGTCACAACCAAAACCTTGAACCTGATCAATGCAACCCACTATGCTAATCAGGGCTTAAGAAGTTAATCAATTAGGGGTTAGAACTGCTAGACTTATGGACCAATCAAAGGGCTTCATTAAGGGCCAATCAGGGCCCTTGGCAAGACACCTAAAGCAGGGGTAGTCAACCTGTGGTTCTCCAGATGTTCATGGACTACAATTCCCATGAGCCTCTGCCAGTGTTTTCTGGCAGGGGCTCATGGGAATTGTAGTCCATGAACATCTGGAGGACCACAGGTTGACTACCCCTGACCTAAAGGGCATATAAGTTTGTGTTTTTCCTCCTGTTCCTTGTTCGGTATGGTTGGTGTTTGCTGTTTTTATTACTTCCCATAAAGAGAGCTGAAGAACTACTGTGGCTACATTCACCGAACTTACAGACTTAATACTAGGTATGTGCAAATAGGGAAAGATTTCCTTAAATGTTATATATGCCATTTCTTGCTTCCTAAAGTCAACACTCATGCAATCTATGGCTGGTCCCCAAAGACTGACCATGTTCTTCAGACTGCGTTGGTGGAGAGGCAATGAACCTTCATTCAGATGTGCCATCTTTGCATGCCACAAATACACACAGCTGCAAAAGCGAGTGGCGGGTGGGGGGGGGAGTAGTAAACACGCCGAGAGTGTTATTGGCAGTTTTCATCTTCTAATACAGGGGTAGCCAAACTGCGGCCCTCCAGATGTCTATGGACTACAATTCCCGGGAGCCCCTGCCAGCGAATGAATCGTAGTCCATAGACATCTGGAGGGCCGCAGTTTGGGTACCCCTATTCTAATAGTTTCTCCAGAGTTCTGTCCTCCATAGCCCAGCATGTAGATAGAGTGTTTTTCGGATCTTCTGCCTCTTCCCCCCTTCCCCGAATGCTGTCTCCGATTTCTCTCTGCAGGCAAATAAATAAACTCCCGGCTTAATGACTGTGTGGTTTGAAATTTCAAAAGATTTTCAGGAGTTTCAGTGCAGTAAACCGCTGCCTTTGAACATTTTTTTCCCAAATGGAAATCAACTATCCTCCCCCTTCCCTGTTCTCTGTTTTTCAATTTTTTTTCTGTGTGCCAAGGAATAGCATTCCAATTAGAGTAGTACCGCTTGGCACAACAGCCTACCTACTTCTTCTGCACAAACAGTTGGAGAAGGAGGGGGGGATACTGTATTAAGTTTTGCAGATAACTCGGCTTCCCATTTGTTCTTCAGATGCAATCATGCTCCCCCAGGATATTTGGCTTCCAAAAAGTGATTGGCAGCCGTGAAATAAGGGACCCAGATTGGCCCGCTGGGCAAGACTGGAACATTTGTATTTATTTTGCAGGTGGGAACACACAAGGTTGTATCATGTATCCTTCCCCACCCAGTCCTCTTTTCTCATTCCTTCCTCCCGGCAGCCCACATATCCTCTTTCCTCTCCTTGCATCCCTCTCTCCATAGCATCTCCCAAGTCACCCACCGTCTATCTCCCCCTTCCTGGTCTTCAACATGATTTAGTATTTCTTCCCTTCATTTATTGCCCCCTTTCTTCCTTCTGGGGAGCAAGGCAACTGACGTCATTATTAGAGAGCCAGCTCGGTGTCATGGTTAAGAGCTGCACCCTCTAATCTGGAGAACTGGGCTTGATTCCCCACTCCTTGTCCACGTACAACCATCTGGAAGACCTTGAGCCAGTCACAGTTCTCTCAGAGCTCTTTCAGCCTCCCCCCCCCCCAGTGGATCTGTTGTGGGGAGAGGATGGGAAGACAGTTGTAAGCGGCTTTGAGACACTGTTGGGTAGTCAATAGCGTGGTACAAAAAACCAACTCTTTTTCCTCCCTCTTAAGATCAACAAAGTTTTGTTCAAAGGATAAGCTTTCGTGTGCATGCATGAACATGTCTGAAGAAGAGTGTGTGTCCAGGAAAGCTTATCCCATAATAAAACTTTGTTGATGCCATTGGAATCAGCCCTTGTTCTGCTTCATCTGACCAACATGGCTACACATCTGAATCTGTGCGGTAGGTTAGACTGAGATTGTTTGACTGGCCCAAGGTAACCCAGCAAGAGATTTGAACCTGGCTCTCCCAGATTCTAGCCTGAAGCTCTAACCCAGTCTTTCTCATAGAATCATAGACTCATAGTTGGAAGGGACCTCATGGGTCATCTAGTCCAACCCCCTGCAATATGTAGGACACTCACATCCCAATTGCTCATCTACTGTAACCTGCCACCCCTTTGCCTTCACAGAATCAGCCTCTCCATCAAATGGCTATCCAGCCTCTGTTTTAAAATCTCCAAAGATGGAGAACCCACCACCTCCCGAGGAAGCCTGTTCCACTGAGAAACCGCTCTGTCAGTTCTCAACTTTTTTACCATTGAGAACCCCCTGAAACATTCTTCAAGCTTCAAGAAACCTCAGAAATGGCACTATCGTGCAGAATATGGTTGAGTAGCATAGTCACCTGAGGCCAATAGTCACCTCGCCACCCCCTCCAGGCCCATCACTTAGGTCATATTATGCAATAAATATTTAACACATTTTTAAAAATATATTGAAAATTAATTAATTTCCACCCATTTGGGAAACTCTTCCAGCAGTGTCAAGAATGCCTGCTCTAACCCGCACTGGTTTTTGTGGGCTGGCTGCTGTTCAATAGTACCAAACAGCAAGGCATGATCTTTCATGCAAGTCATATTGTAACTAGTTGCCTGGTAGTTACTGCAAGGGCTCCCTGCTCCCTCCTGACAGAAACCAAGCCTAGGATGCTGGCAAAACTATGGCAGTTGCTTAGCAGCAGCCATCAGAAACACTTGTATCTTAAAACTATGGGTAGTATTTTTTCATCATCTTTAACCACTCTTGTGGAGCAGAAAAAATAAAGCAGTAAGAGCTAAAGGGAAGGAGATAGGGCAGGCTCTGTCCGTGACAAAAACCTGGAGGGCCCAATCAGGAGCTGTGAAGCGGGTCCTGATTGGGCCCTCTGAGTGTCACTGGAGGGCCAAACAGCCAATTGGGAGCCACACTCCCTATTGGCTGGTTGGCCCAGCCTTGCCTGAGCCGGCTGGGGACTCGCCGCTCAGAGGAAAAAGCCTTCCCCAGCAGCAAGTTCTCTGGCCACCTTCCCCTCGCCCTCAGGAAAGGAGAAGGGAGGCCACATCTTTGATGTGGCCTCCCTTCTCCTTTCCTGCCCCGGGCGCACCCACAGAGCCTTCTGCCGGGCCCTCGGCCAGCCTCGCGCGTCCTTGATGCCGCCTCCGCCACCTGGAGCCTTCTGCCGGGCCCTGGGGCACGCATATCATGATGACTTGTTTAGGCCATTTGTATATTCTGCTTTTCTCCTGAGGTAACCATGACCAAAGGGGACACTTCTTGTATCCAGTCTCACTTCTTTATTTTATCAAACAAGTAAGTCTTTTTTATACCAAGACTCATCCCGCCCAACATTGTCTTCTTCAGCTGACATTGGTTCTCCAAAGTATTAGGTAGAAGTCTTTCCTAGCACTGCTCCCCACAGATGGAACCGTTGCAGATGGAACCTGTGGATGCTTCCTGAAATGGTCTCTCTTCAGCTGATTATACTTAAATAATGTTGGATAGAGTCAATTGGGTAGCTGTCTTGGTCTGAAGCAGCACAACTCTGATTTTGTTTAATTTTGGATAGAGCCATGTAGGTTTTAACTCCATTGATAGTATGTTCGCCTAGGACTGCAATCTATACTCAAAAGGACGTTGAGCCAACCCCATGACTCCTGGGAGTGTGTCTGCGTGACACATGTGCTTTGAAATACCCTGTTGTCAACTGTGAGGATTGCCCCTCGTTGACACCAACAAGACTTGTGATTGTTGATTCAGGAATCTTTAATGGGTAGCACAGAGGTAGCAACATACACACTCTTTGGCAGAACTGAGGATGGATCTTCAGTTCAGCACTATATGCATTTGGAGTTCCAACCCACCCATCCCAACAAGTCTTAGCCTCGCATTAAGTTGCAGATGGTCCATACAATAGCTGGCCACTCAAGACCGTGGGTGGGGGCTACCTCAGGAAGCCCAGGTATTGGAATGCTTCATGGCAACATGCTCTGTGGGTATGAATCTGCTGAGGGCCCCGGGCCCCCGGGAGGCGTGCCTGGCCTTGACCAGGGCCAGGGCCAGGGCCAGGGTCTTTTCGGTCCTGGCCTCTACGTGGTGGAATGAGCCCCTGGACGAGTTGCGGGCCCTAATGGGCCGAAGCATGGAAGGAGTTCTATTTATCCTGAACTGTATACCGCCACCAGTTTCCTGGCAGCAGCGGTCTATAAATCTAATAAATAAATAAGTAATAAAAATAATGAATTACAATAGGTAAGGAATGCGAAGGGCCCAGCAAATGGGGAGGGTAGCTGACCAAGGACATGAGCTGTGTTTAGGAAGGACAGGCAGGCACGGCTACCGATTCAATCTAAACCTAAATCAAAATCATGCCATGTGAAACAAATTCAAAACCAGGCAATGTGACAAACGCTGCTAAAATAGAAATGATGATGATGATGATGATGTGCTGTTAATTCACAGTAGACTTATTGCAACCCTCCATGGAGTTTTCAAGGCAAGAGATGTTCAGAGGTGGCTTGCCATTGCTTCCTCTGCATAGCAACCCTGGTCTTCCTTGGTGGTCATCCATCCAAGTAACCCATCTTAGCTCCTGAAAAGTGATGAGACTGGGCTAGCCTGAGCTATGCAGGTTGAAGAAAGAAATCTTCAGTGGTGGCTTGCCATTGCTTCCTCTGCATAGCCACCCTGGTCTTCCTTGGTGGTCTTCTATCTAAGTACCCATCAGGGCCAACACAGCTTAGCTTCTGAGATCTGACAAGATTGGACTAATCTAACCCATGCTGGTTAAGGAAAGAAACCTTCAGAGATTGTCTGCCCTTGCCTTCCTCTGCATACCAACCCCAGTCTTCCCTGGTGGTCTCTCATCCAAGTACTAGCCAGGGTTGACCCTGTTCAGCTTCCAACGTCCAATGTGCCTCTGCTTAGCTACAGCCATTAAGGCTGCTTTGGAATTATTCTGCACTAATTGTGATGAAGAATGTCATTATTGTCAGTGCTATATAAAAACATATCCCCTGTTTGTTAACTTCCTTTACAAAACACCCCGTCAAGTCTCATATGCAAGATCGGAAAGTCACAGAGGTCTGTCTAAATCAGCCTTTCTCGACTTTTTTTTTAACCACCGAGAATACCCTGAAACATTCTTTAAGCTTCCAGAAACCACACAAGTGGCATGATCATACATAATATGGTTGGGAAGCATAGCTGTGTGCATGCTCATCCAGGGCCCCTCCCCTTCCCACTGCCTCCAGGCCTACCATTGGGCATTTCGGAAGCGGAAGGTGATCATGCAGAATTTATAGCTTTGTACACACCACCTGGTGTCCCTCCCCTTCCCACCCCCTCGAGGCCTATCATTGGCCATTTTGGGAGGGGTGGGTGAGTTGACATAAACCTATATGGTCCTATCATCTGATTCACACATACACACACACACACAAACAATTTATTAACTCCCACTCATTTAGGAAACCCTTCCAGGGCTGTCAAGAAACCCTGGATGAGAAAGCCTGGTCTAAATACACTAAAGTCAAGATTTTTTTAAAAACCTCAATTTATTAGAGAAACTGGTGCTGCTTGAACAAGAAATGTTCTTTCTTAAAATCACCCTCCTGTCAGCTTCGTGATTTAGCTCAACGATTTGACATCCTTGCATGAAAGCTTTTGCTCGACTAACTTCCAGTTTCGGAGACACCTCATTCATAACAAGACGTTCTATCCTTCCTACATCTTCTCCGTGTTGCTGCATCCTTCGCTTTCATTCCGACCAAGACTCCCCAGGTAATATATTCAAAACTTTCGTTCCACTCTCCTTTCCGTATTAGGATACCTGCCGTATTCAAAAGCAGCCCAAAGCTCTTCCACATTCTCAAGGAAGAAATACGATCTTCCGACCTGGCAAGTTTTAAAATAATTAAGCTAAGAAAATAGTTCTTATTTATGTCAATAGAACACGTCTGGCCCTCATATAACATAAGCCCAATAGCACCTTAGTGATGCAAAAGCTTTTGGACGCAAACCAATTTTGTTCCACTGCTGAATGTAATGTGATTAAAACGGTCAAAATCTCAATGTTATGGCTTAACTGGCTTGTGTCGTTGACTGGGAGCCTGGAACTATCAGGGTATGAATAGGCTGCATACTCCCTGCAGATTTTCTACGGTAATATAAAAAATCATACACTGGCCCAAAGAATTTATGTTTCGTGAGGTCACTTAAAGCTGGGAGCTGGAAGAACTTGTGCAGGCACGTTTCCTCAGAGGTCCTGGGGGGAGGGCTTCTAAGCCCCTAATGAAGGCAGGAGATTCCCTTCCCCCCCATATTCAATACCTGCTGATAGAAAAAAAAGGGGGGGGGAAGCAGCCTCATGTATTTTCCGGAAGGAAGTGATATGGGATAATTAAAAAAAAAACAATACAGCCTTATTTATGGGAAACATATGAAACTCTATAGTCCTACCACAGTTTCTGGTCATCCCTAGAGTTACCCTTTGCTACTTCCTGTGTGAATTTCCCATAAGTGTACAAAAAGTATTTAAAAATTCTCCCATCATGCTGTGCCTCCACCAACCTTATGCATTTGGTCTCTGTTGTTGCCATGGCAACTACAAGCTTCGAGAACTCTGCACATCAGACTACAGTCCTTGGCTAGTGAAGAAGACTTCTGGGTGACCCAGCCCATAAGAACTGATAGGATAATGGCTGGGGATTAGTTTCTCAAGCGTATTCTGATGTCTCCCTTTCTGAACCTTGTTTGCATGCGGTTTAGGAAGAGCGTTCTACTCTCAGGAAGTATGTTATGGATCTGAGAGTCCTCTTATTAATTAGATATTTCCTTCCCTCACTTGCGAGGGAGACAGAGTCTGCGCTGAACTCTGCTGTTTTGCTTTGCTGTTTTCCTGAGCGATAACGGGAAAGCCCCTGGAGTTTGGGAACAGACAATCCAGAGGGGAGGGGCCTGGTACTAAAGGAGGGGATTGTGTCCAGAATTGCTCTGGCCCCTCTATCAAAGGCCTGGAGCAGTGGTTCTCAACCTTCCTAATGCTGTGACCTTTTAGTACAGTTCCTCATGTTGTGGTGACCCCCCAATCATAAAATTATGCAAGGGTTCTTTCACAGAAATTAAACCGAAACTGACCAATGGCGCAAAGATCCACTGTTCAGGATTATATATAAACTAGCCAAAAAGCCCGTTGCACGCAAAAATGCAATGGGCTCTAGCAGCCCCCAGGAGTGAGAGTGGGTATGGGGGGGGGACTACCTTTTAGGCTGGCGAGTGGCTGGAGTCTTTGTCTTTCGGCGAGCGGCTGGCGAGCGGCTGGAGTGCTGCTCTTTCGTTGGCGGCGTCTCCTGAGGGTCCTGGCGAAGCGAGGCGACGGACGGCAGGGGAGAGCGGTCCTTCCCGGCCGGCGCGTCTCCTCGGAATCAGGAGACTTCCACGGGGACTGCAGGGGATTAGTTATCCCCAACTCCCGAGAGCTGTGTTCAGCCGCTGCAAGTGGGCGACCTCCGTGCTGGTTGTGGGCCGACAGGGCGACTGCCGGGGGTTCCCTCGGGCTAGCATTCAGGCCGCGGGGCAGGGAGCCCCCGGCAGCCGCGCCGAGAGGGCCCCAGCCGCTGGGCACGTGCAAGAGAGCGGAGCGCGTCTCAGGGCAGCAGCAGCAACAGCAGCAACCAACTCCTCGGTGGGAGGGAGGCAGCAGGGGACCCAGGAACCCCCCTCCCTCGAGCCCCGCAGCTGTGCCTGCTTCTTCCCCACCGCCTCTCTTGCGGCGTCCGGCAGCCTGCAAGCCATGAGGGAGATTGGCGTGGAAAACCAGCCCGGAAAGGCCCCAAGGCGGCGAAGTCTCCGGAACGGCCGGCCCTGACTGCGACGAAAATAGCGGAGAGCTGGCTGGGAGCGCGAAGGCAAGTGAGACGGAGCTAATCCACGACGCCAGGCCCTGCCTGCCTTCGACCTTTCGTTTCAGTGTCCCCGGAGGAGCGGCTCCTCTCAGCCCACGACGCCTGGCTAAGGGGAGGAAGGCGCCCCCGCCTTTCGCAGACGCCTCCATTAAGTGTCTAGTTCCGGGGTTCCCTCGGGCTAGCATTCAGGGCGCCGGGCAGAGAGTCCCCGGCAGCTGTGCTCTGTGCGACTGCTGGGGGCTCCCTGGGGCGGCGCCCTGACGCGGCGAGAGGCGCTTCATGCCTCTTGCCGCGTCAGGCCGGGAGCAACTGCGAGCCACACTGCGCGCGGCTCGCGGCTCGCGGTTGCTAGGGCTGGGAATCAGAGGGACCAATTGGTCCCTCCGATTGTCTGTCCTGAGGAAGGGTCCAATTCGGACCCTTCCTCATCACGGACACATCCCGCCTCAGAACGGCTTAACCATTTATTTAGTCAGGCGGTTTAAAGATTGTTTTTTTTCCTCAGGGTGCTGATGGAGTGGCTGGCGGCCGAGCATGGGCACCTTCAGGAGGAGCAGCAACAGTGGTGGTGCCCCCCGCCCCTCGGCCAAGCTGCTTGCCCTGCTGCAACCCCTGTGAAAGGGCCGTTCGACCCCCAAAGGGGTCCTGACCCCCAGGCTGAGAACCACTGCTGTAATCAATATCTATGCCAATCAATAAAGACTACAAGAGTCTGATAATTGGAAGAAGTTCAGCAGGAACATCACACCATCGATTCCAAAATTGGGCATA
Source organism: Paroedura picta (assembly GCF_049243985.1). Lineage (NCBI taxonomy): Eukaryota > Metazoa > Chordata > Lepidosauria > Squamata > Gekkonidae > Paroedura > Paroedura picta. The sequence continues at coordinate 26,869,183 of NC_135370.1, read as the reverse complement.
ATCTGAATCGGGAAGGCAAATGCCCGAAATATAGTCCTGGATACTGGAATCCAAACCCTTATTCGAAAACGAGATCTGTGCTAACTGTGCTACACCAAGCTAAACACAGCTCACTGAGAATCTATAAGAAGAGTTGGGTTTTGATCCCGCTTTTCACTGCCCAAAAGAGTTCCATAGTGGCTTACAATCACCTTCCCTTTCCTCTCCCCGCAACAGACACCCTGTGAGGTAGGCGAGGCTGAGAGAGTTCTGGCAGAACTGCTCAGTCAGAGCAGTACTATCAGGGCTGTGAGAAGCCCAAGGTCACCCAGATGTGGAGGAGCGGGGAATCAAACCAGGCTCACCAGATTAGAAGCTACTGCGCTTAACTACTACGCCATGCTGGTCTAACAAATCTTTGATTATGCACTTCCCCTTTTCCTATGGCCTCAAACAGAAAGTGAAAGCAAGACAGAAATATGCTGGGAGGCTTGATGAGCCATCAATGGATCCAGGCTTGGTCAAGGGCAGGTTTTTCTATTCTGGATTGCGAAATCAGGGTTAGGGAATTGCTGCAGATTTGAAGGTGGAGCCCGGGGAGGATGAGGTTTGAACAGATGAAGGACCTCACTTGTGAATAAATAGGACTGCCAGTCTCCAGGCGGTGGACTGAGATCTCCAGCTTGTGTCCTTGTGACAGATCACTTTGCATGGAGAAAATGGCCCCCGTAGAAAGTGGACTGTATAGCATTATAACCCATAGAAGCCCCTCCTAGCCCCAAATCCCTTCAGGCTCTGTCTCTCAAATCTCTAGGTATTTCCCAACCATAAGGTGGCAATCATAAGTGTAAAACCATAGAGTCCCCTCTCCAAACCAGCCAATTTCCTCTAAAGGAACTGATCTCTACTGTCTGGCAATCATTCATAGCTTTGGGAGATCTCCAGGCTCCACCAGGAGGTTGGCAACTCCTGACCAAACAATTCTGAGGATTTATCCCTGGGATTTCAGCCTCCTCCTCCTCCTCCTCTCCCTTTGCTGTTTTGCAATTCAGGAGCTCTGCCTTTTTCAAAGATGCTTATGCTTCAGCGGAAGGACCTGGCAGGGCTTCCATGAATGCTTCTCGCGTTTGAAAATATCTTGGAAAAATTCCCACTCCGGGACCTACGAACTGTGAGTCTTTGGCAGTGCTTCTGAGAATCGGCTAGGCCTGCCAGCGCCTGATGCAAAGCTGCTTTCAGGGCCTCTGAAGTTGTGTGATAGGCTGCGGCAGCAGATGCTGCCTGTCCCTTCACGGCGCTTCTGTGATAAGGCACGCACACTGAAGCAATCTGTGAAGTGCAGCTATCACCAGGGCTGGCGCTTCCTTTAGAGGGCCCCGCTTCTCCCTAGAGAATTGGTGGGCAGAGTTTAAATATGCAAAGGGGGTGCAGTGCCAGCTATTTAAAGAATACGGGGTGCTATGCAGGTGGGCAAAGACACGCTGGAACAATATGCTAAATAGGTATCGTAAACTAGCCAATCTGTGAGTGCATTCAGACGTGAGAAATGGACCAATGGTAGGGCTGTGTTAAGGGCCAATCAGGGCCGGTTCTGCACTTACTTTGTTTTTTCCCCCGTTGTCGATCCTGCTGAATTCAGATCAATTTGAATCCGGGTCTTCCTCCTACCTGTTCCCCAAATTGAAAAAGAAAGTGTTCTGCTCTTGATTGGGGAAGCTCAGAACGGCGAGGGGAGTGATGTTTGTGAAGCTGCTTGTTTATTTTTCTTTTCCTGAATGAGCGAGGGGCGGGGGGTTTTGGGTAAAGCTCCAGCCAGCCAGCGTTAGAGCATAAGGCTGGAGGGTGCTTTATTGCTTGTATTTTGACTCCCAAGAGTCTATAGACAATGCAAGCCGGGGGAGGAGCCAAGTGCAGCACAAGGCTGCAAGTTTCTCCTTCTTTCTTTTTCTGAAAGAGGCAGCAGCCTCACAGAGAAAAAGAAATCCAAGAGGCAAATCTCTGCGGAGAGAAATGTGGGCTTCTGGAGCGCAGTCATTTTAAAACAGCAAAAATAAGTCTTGCAAGGGAAGTCTTGAAACCAAGAACCAGGTAGTCTTTGAAGTGACGCCCTGAACAATCAGGGACAGACTGCTTTGCTATGTCAGCATTGGAGGCACAGGGCAGGAAGTTAATCCACAAAACGCAGAACATCTACACTTATACTGGGGAATTTCAAAGCCGGTTCTTCAAATGTAGTGACTGATAGCCACTCCTGGGTATAGCGGGGGAAAGGTAGGGTCACCGTGGATCAATCATTGATGTTGCAGAGGGAAAATTTAAAGTGCCCAAAATCAAAATGGAAATCAAATATAGTGCAGAGGGGACAGGTTTATTTGGTCTGGGAGTGGATAAAAAGTAAAGTGCAGACTCGACCTAGGTTCCTGATGGCCTGCTAGCATTGTATATAAGTTGGAGGGGTTCTGTCATTTGATATTCAGTGTTCTGGTTGGAGTTGGCATTCAGTAAAGAGCCAGCTTGCTGTAGAGTTTAGGAGCGTGGACTTCTAATCTGGTGAGCTGGGTTTGATTTTGCGCTTCCCCTCATGCAACCAGCTGGGTGACCTTGGGCTCTTCACAGTCCTGTTAGAGCTGTTCTGTCAGAGCAGTAATATCAGGGCTTTCTCAGCCTCACCTCCCTCACAGGGTGTCTGTTGTGGGGAGAGGAAAGGGAAGGTGACTGTAAGCTGCTGAGACTCCTTCAAGTAGAGAAAAGTGGCATATGAAAAGCAACTCTTCTTCTTCTTCTTCTTCTTCTTCTTCTTCTTCTTCTTCTTCTTCTTCTTCTTCTTCTTCTTCAACATTTTGCCCTTCAGGAGTTTCCTATATCATGGAAATCCCCCCACCGTGGAAGCAGAATGTGATGGGAGAACTACCTGTAAGGCATAAAGGCCTCAGAAGTGCATTCCTCAGAGCCCAAGCCTGCAAAAAAGTAAATAATGTACAATTCTGGAAATATTTGGGGGCTATGCAGTCCCAATTAACAGAAGCAGCTCTTTTATAGAGTCCCCCTGTTGATGAGTTCTGTTGACCTTTCTCAGACAAAGCTGATTCCACCCCACCCCACCCCCTTTCTTTTGTACAGGCCCAGCGACCCATAAACCTGACATTTACTCTTCCAGTCTTATGCACATTTGACCACCTCCCGGAGATTCTTGCTCAGAACAGGCCAAGCAAAAGTCCAGGCACAAACAGAACCAACACTTATGGGGGAAAAACAAGCCAGCCGCAAACCAATTTAAGGGCTCAAAGCTATCAAGGTGACTCGTGTTCCTGCTCAGAGCTTTTAAATAATATATTACTGAGGAAAAGACACTTTGAAGTCGGCAAGAAAGATGTTCCCACTCCCTCCCCCCCTAAGTCATAAATTTCATAACTTCTGCCTCAAATCGCCCCCACATCCTGTGACTGCAAGACAAAAAGTTCCGGAGAAGTTTGTGGGGTTTTATTTTTGCTTGGCTTTGCTAGAACAAAGTTGCCCTCATGTATTTCTCAGGAACTGCGGCGGTTCTCCACTATTCATGTCACCAAACACCTGGTGGATTTGGGAATGGGTGCCAACTGGAGACCGTCCAGCTCGCCGGAGAATATTCCATCACGGTTCTGCTGAAGACAGTCGTTTTAAATCGCTAAGGTAGGCAAGGAATATGAAGGAAGTCTTTTTGGGGGGAGATTTTTATTACACCCTGCTTCCGAAGGAGGATAACGTCGAATGATTCAAAGGATAAAACTGTGGCATAAACGCCAGCAGCAAGGAACTCATTAAAAAAAAACTGAGCAGGGAAAACGTAGTTGAAGGATACGGTCCCACCTTATAACGAAGCCAGAAGGATGGCGTGGCATAGAGCTCGGAAGCCGAGGAGACAGTACTTGGGTGGGAGACCGCTGAGGAAGATTTTGCAGAGGAAGGCAGCAGCAAATTACCTCTGCTTTGCACTTCCTGTAAAAAAAAAACCTTCCTGAGGTAGCTATAAGTGGCTTGTGACTCAACTGCACTTTGCACAAAGAAGAAGAGTTGGTTTTCTGTACTCTGCTTTTTACTACTTGAAGGAAGCCCAAAGTGGCTTACAAACCTTTACCTTCTTCTCCCCACCACAAACACCTTGTGAAGTAGGTGGGGTTGAGAGAGCTCTAAGAAAACTGATCTGCAAGAACAGCTCTAAGAGAACTGTGACTAGTCCATAGTCATGAATCTGGCTGCATGTTGGAGGAGTGGGGAATCAAAACTGAGCTCATTCTGCACTTACTTTGTTTTCCCCGTTGTTGATCCTGCTGAATTCAGATAGATTTGAACCTGGGTCTTCCTCCTTCCTATCTCCCCCCTGAATCTGTACTTGACTGGGGAAGCTCGGAGCGGGGAGGGGAGCCAAATGCAGCAGGAGGCTCTTTCTTTCTTTTTCTGAACAAGGTGTGTGGGGAAGAGGATTGGAGACAACAGCCTCACAGGGGGAAATAAATCCAAGAGGCAAATCTCTGCTGAGAGAAGTGTTGGCTTCTGGATTGCAGTCACTTTAAAACAGGGCAAAAAAAGTCTTGGGAGGGAAACCTTGCAACCAGGAGCCAGGAAGTCTTTGAACTAATGCCTTGGCCAATCAGGGAAGACTGCTTTGCTATGTCAGCATTGCAGGCACGAAGCAGGAAGTTAATCCACAAAATGCAGAACATCTACACTATTCTGGGTGCTTTAAAAGCCAGGTCTTCAAATATAATGACTTATATCCATTCCTGGATATCGCAGGGGAAAGGAGGGTCACCGCGAATCAATCATGCCTGTTGCAGAGCAAAAATTTAAACGGCCCAAAATCAAAATGGAAATTGAATACAGTGCAGAGAGAGGGGTTTATTCCAGCTGGGAGAGGATAAAAAGATAAGTACAGACTCAACCTTGGTTCTCCAGAGTTTGCTGCTCTTAACCACTATATCATGCTGGCTCTCAAGCATCACTTGGGCTACAGTAGGGTCACCAGGCCAAGCTGGAATGAGGTCTATGGGCAGGGACATGGGAGACACCTCTGTGACACTTCTAGGTAAAACTCAGAAGAGTGCTCTAGGAATTTTAAGAAACTCGATGGTACCATAGGGAAGTGATGTAGTGGCGTTAGTGATGCCATGATTTGTTATTTTATTTTTCTCTTGCTGCCACTTAGAGTGGTGATGAGCAAGAGGTCTTTCCTGAAATACTGAGCAAATTGATTTTCCCTCTTAGAGTATGATGTGAGAATTTTCTCTGTCCCATAGTCCCATTCCTAATGATTCATAATGATTCATAAAGAGGAAAAGTAATTCCAGAGGGGGTAAAGGGATGATAACCTGTTAGCCAACTGGAGAGTACAATTTGACCTTCGAACATTTTGATACCACCTTCCCCTTTAGGAACATTTCAATTTGGCATGGCAGACACCCTGGGGGGTGAAGGTCTCCCACATTCAGCCCCCCCCACCGCCCCCCCCCACCTCTGGCCTGCAGGGGGAGGAATTCTTGTATTTATTGTGCATTTTATATATGCTGGTTTTATTTGATTCCTGACCATTGATAAATGCGGTAACACTGAAACATGTCTGGTTAGTATGCATGTCCGCATTGATTTTATTGAGGCCATGCTAAAAGCCTTGAGTTTTTAACTTGATTAATAAATACTAGTACTATATTTTTAAAAAATTGTGTTCTACCCTGTAAGGCAGGGGTAGTCAAACTGCGGACCTCTAGATGTCCGTGGACTGCAATTCCCAGGAGCCCCTGCCAGCGAATGCTGGCAGGGGCTCCTGGGAATTGTAGTCCACGGACATCTGGAGGGCCGCAGTTTCACTACCCCTGCTGTAAGGGCTTAAGTTCATTTCCCTTGTGTTGTTCTTTTTAGATTCTTGACTTTGGTTTGGTTCAGGATATTTTCTCCTTTCTGTTTTGGGTAGGCAGGTCAGTGACATCCAGGGTTGCTAATTCTACCATAGAATTGTTGTGTTCGTAGATGTGCCAAGGACCGAACTTGGGGTCCAAGGCAGGATCGTAACCCTGCACACAATCAGCCAATGCACTGCTGGATCCAGTCACTTTGAACTGAAACTGACCAATAGCGCACACTGGCAGGAAGATCCATCGGTTTGCCCTGTATATAAGGCTTGGGGCTTGGGTGGGGTTTGCAGTTCAGTTTTTGCCTCTTGGTACCTTCAGCTGGGGTCACAATAAAGAGCTGAAATGAACTCCCAGTGTCCTGGGTGGATTAAATCCCTGCAGTCTACACTGAATTTGATTTTGAGCACTTTAAATTTTCCCTCTGCAACATGCATGATTGATTCGTGGTGACCCTACCTTTCACCCATGATATCCATTAGTGGACTTGAGCCTCAATATTTTGAAAACTGCCATGAGTAAATGTGCTGATTTTTGCTTTTTTTGAATTAACTCACTGCTTCGTGCCTCAGAGCAAAGCAGTCTTCCCTGATTGGCCAGGGCATCAGTTCAAAGACTTCCAGGTTCCCAGTTGCAAGGCTTCCCTTAAAGTGATTGCGCTCCAGAAGCCTTAATTTCTCTCAGCAGAGATTTGAATTTTGTTATTTCCCTCTCTTCTGCTGTCCCCAATCCTCTCCCCCCACACACACCGTTTAAAAAGAGAGAGACTCCTGCTGAGCTTGGAAAACAAGTGCAGAACAATTTCTGTTTCAATGGGGGGGGGGGATAGAGGAAGATCTGAGTTCAAATCGATCTGAATTCAGCAGGATCCACAACGGAAAATACAAAGTAAATGCAGAGGGATGGGGGAGGGATGGGGGAGGGATGGGATTTTAGCCGTCATGTTAGTAGATTAATGTTTTAATGGGAATTTTAATGGGGTTAGTTGTTGTGACCCGCCTCGAGCCTGTCGGGAGAGGCAGGAAATAAATCTAAAATAATAATAATAATAAAAGAATCAGCCCTCGGCCTAACCTGCCTAATCTGTACACAATAGATAATGCCCTTTCAATGCACTTTAGAAGTAGATTATCCTGTTCTGCACAGGAAAATCCAGCTGCCAAAGCACATTGAAAGTGCATTATCTTATGTGTGCAGAATGTGCCCTGGTCTGAACCCATGGATTTAACAGACTTTTGCCCTAAAACTAGATTCCCCCCCCCATTCACTTCCAGGTCACAAAGGTACATCACATTAATTTCTGGCATTCCTTCCAACTCCTGGTCAGTGAACTTCCCCTCACCTGCCATCTGTTCCAAAGGACCTGGCCCCTCTACTCCCAAAACAACCCATCGCTCACACCTTTTGACCTGGCGGCGGTTTGATAGGGACTTCCTTTCCTTTCTCTCAGTCCGTTTGTTGCTTTCCGGTCAATCGGGCGAGTGACTCACGCCTCTAGGTCTGCCAGGCAGAGAAACCTTGAGGTGCCTAATGCATTGCAGAAAATTCAGGGGGGAAAGAAGAGGTCAGGGATCAGAACACAACACCTGGCGCTGCTGGGGAGATCAACAACCCCCCCCCCACACACACACACACACAAGTCAGGCAGGTGTTTAAGTGCTGCCTATGCCACGGTGAGCAATCAGGCAGCTACAATGTGACCTCTGGAGCAGCAAAGGAGAGGGGCGGCATGTTTTCTTCTTGGAGCTCTAAAGAAATTAGACTCTCTGTATCGCCTCCTGCCTGGTTTTGTGCACTTCACGGACAAAGGAAGGCTTCGCAAAATCTTGTTAGACCATGGGTGGCTGAACGGTGGCTCTACGGATGTCCATGGACTACAATTACCATGAGCCCCTGCCATGCTGGCAGGGGCTCATGGTAATTGCAATCCATGGACATCCGGAGAGCCATCGTTCGGCCACCCCTGCATTAGAGGCTCTCGCCTCCTTTTGTTCCCTGACTTGATCAGGGATGCCAGCCTCCAGGTAAGACCTGGGGATCACCCAGAATTATAGGTCATCTCCAGTCTACAGAGATCAGTTCCCTGGGAGAAAATGGATGCTTCGGAGAGGGGGGGGGGACTCTATGACATTGTACCCCACTGAGGTCCCTGTCCTCCCCAGTCTCTACCTTCAAATCTCCAGGGGTTTCCCAGCCTGAATTTGTCAACCCTACCCCTTCATCCCTCAGTGGTAGCCAGGAGGGATATTGCAACTCTATCCTTACAATAACACATCAGGTGCACTGCATAGCCTCCCATTGGTGGAGCTGGCCCCTCTGTACCACCCTTCACATTAGAGGGTTTTATCTAGTTCAACATTTAACCTAGAACTTACTTCTTTGTCTTTTTGGTGGTCCACAGGATCTGTAAAACTCCCCTCCTTTGCCACATTTTTAGGGATGCCAGCCTCCAGGTGGGGCCTGGTGATCCCCTGGAGTGACAGCTGATCTTCAGACTACAGAGATCAATCCCCCCACCCCCAAATCTCCAGGAGTTTCCCAGCCTCAGTCTGACAATCCTAGATGGCAACTCTACCCTCCACCCCCCATCAGCAGCTGGGCAGGAAAGGCCTGGTTACCTTCTACCTAACACTGTTCTCTTCACATCCAGTCAAAATCACCATTCCTCTTTGACTTCCAACCGGGGAGGGTCTAAGAACTCTTGCTTTGCCTCCAGAAGATCCCCGGTTCAGTCCCCAGAATCTCCAGTTGAAAGGACTAGGTTGTACGTTCTCTTCCCATCCAGCCAAGATCAGCATTCCTGTTCCTTGACTTCCATCTAGGGAGGGTTTATGAACTCTTGTTTGCCTGCAAAAGATCCCCGGTTCAATCCCCAGAATTTCGAGTTGAAAGGACTAGGGGGTATGTGATGTGGAAGACCTCCACCAGAGTTTCTGGAGAAGTGCTGCTAGTCGGAGCAGGTAGTATAGACCTTAAGGGAGCCATGTGGGGGTGTGGCTCAGTGGAATGCCCTCTTCTTGGCATGCAGAAGGTCCCAGGTTCAATCCCTGGCATCTCTCGCTAAAAGGACCAGACAATAGGTGATGTAAAAGACCTCAGACTGAGCCCCTGGAGAGCACCTGCCAGACTGAGTGGACAATAATTATCCTGATGGACTGATTCAAGCATACTGATTCAGTATAAGACAGCCTGCTTGGTATTATGGTTTAATAGTGGTGACCTCTAATCTGGAGAACTGGGCCTGATACCCCACTCCTCCACATGCAGCCAGCTGGGAAATCTGGGGCCAATCATAGTTCTCTCACAGCTCTCTCAGCCCCACCCACCTCACAGGGTGACTATTGTGGGGAGAGGAAGGGTAGGTGATGGTCAATCCCTTTCAAAATTCTCCAGGTGGCCAAAAGAGCTCTCTCAGCCTCACCATGCTGGAGATCTTCAAATACAAAAGCCCAACTCTTCTTCTGTAAGGACGCTTCATGTGTAAGTTGCATCTCTTGGCGTTCCCATAAAGTCACCATGACTTCCCCCTATTTTTCTTGAACTCCCTTCAGTTCATGATGCCTTTCCATTTATAGAGCTTGAACTCAAAGGCCCAGAGCATCTTCTCTGCTCTTTTGATTCCCAGCCAAGAAGTCAATGGGGTACCTCCCCTCTTTGCAAAGTGGTTTGAATCCTTCTCTTCCATTGATCTTCCAAGATCAATTCAAATCCAATGAGAAAGGTAGGCCTAACATTTGCCTGCTGGAGTGGGGAGTAACAATCTCTGTTTTTCACCCCCTAAGGAATTGAGGAGTGGGTGGAAAATCTGGCCTCTGCATAGTGATTCTCTAGGAAATTCCCAGTGTCTTCATGGAAAATACCGTAGTCACTAGGGGAAATTTCTACCGTAGAAGCTACAGTACCACCCAGAAGTGGCAGCACAACTTTTCTGAGTCCTGTCAGGAACCCTCTCCTAGATCCCCTGGCATCTGTCAAGGAAGTTTTGGGTACCCTGGGAAGGGGCATTCCAGTTTTCCATGCAGTTACTGGATTTGGGATGAGGATGTGTGCTGTCATTTTTCATTTTTCAAAACCAAAGTTCAAGAATTATTATGTTAGGCACTGGGAGACTGACCTTCTCCATCTCTCTCGGGCTGGCTGGTTGGGATGACTTACCAAAGTGACTCAAGTCCTGCTGAACCAACCTCTTATTAAAAAGGTGTCCTTATAGCACCCAACAAACGCGCATCAGATGGGAAAAACAACACAGGTCTGGTCCATCGCAGAGACATTGAGATACAGGTGTGTTTCAGTGGGGCGTGAGGTTCTTTGTGGTTTTGGTTTGCGTGTGATCTGTACACTCCTGTGAATTGCAAATGAAAAGTGGCAGCTCAACATTTAAATAAATACCATCTCTCAAATTCCTGGCCTTGCATCCTTGTGACTGGAAGGGAAGGGAAGTGTGCAGAGGGGACAGAAGCGAAATCACATTGGTGAAGTAGATCAGGCTGATGAAGAGGAGGAACGGCCTCTAATCTGGAGAACTGGGTTTGATTCCACGTTCCTCTACATGTAGCCAGCTGGGTGACCTTGAGCCAGTCCCAGTTCTCTCAGAACTTCCTCAGCCTCTTCTACCTCACAAGGTGCCTGTTGTGGGGACGGGAAGAGAAGGTGATTGTCAGCTGCTTTGAGAAACATGAGATCTCAGGGGTGACCTTGGGCCAGTCACACTCAGCCTCACCTACCTCACGAGGTGTCTGTTGTGGGGAGGGGAAGAAAAGGCTGCTTTGAGACATCTTTGAGGCCCATTATGCACGGAGAGGAAGGTCCGCATTCGGGGTGGAATGGCGTCACCTAAAATCACCGATAACATACGGCGCCAGCTGCAACCGGCCGCAGATTTGGTGCAGGCCACCGAAAAAGCCGCGTTAGTGAAACGCGGAAGAAAGCGGAGCTTCTGGGCAACCAGGGCGCAACCAGAAGCAGCGCTGGAGCATAATCGGTTACTCTGGTTTTTCCGTCGTTGCGTCTCGTCCCATGCGTAAGTGGTTTGCTTCGCTTCTTCCCCCTCCACATTTTCCATGTGACCCGAAAACGCCGTTTCAGCGGCCGTGCATAATGGGCCCGAGTGGTGAACAGTGGGGTACAAAAGAAGAAGAGTTGGTTCTTATATGCTGCTTTTCTCTGGCAGAAGGAGTCTCAACGCAACTTACAGTCACCTTCCCTTTCCTCTCCCCACAACAAACACCCTGTGAGGGAGCCCTGATATTACTTGAAGAAGAGTTGGTTCTTATTTGCTGCTTTTCTCTACCCAAAGGAGTCTAAAAGGGGCTTACAGTCGCCTTCCCTTTCCTCTCCCCACAACAGACCCCCTGTGAGGTGGGTGAGGCTGAGAGAGCCCTGATATTCCTGCTCGGTCAGAACAGCTTTATCAGTGCTGTGGCAAGCCCAAGGTCACCCAGCTGGCTGCAGGTGGAGGAGGAGCAGGGAATCAAACCCGGTTCCTTTAAGCCATCTCTCCTAACCACTAAACCAAACTGGCTCTTATTCTTCCATGCGAATCCTTCTAGCTCTAGGACTCTCTGGCAGTCCATTTTGCCTCAAGTTAACTGAGTTCTGTATTATTTAAAACAACTTCCATTTGATTAGAGCTGGGAACGGGTGCAGAAAATGGGAAACCAAAGTCCCCAAGCTTCTACCTTCAAAAAAGGACTATTTTCCAAACTTGGATATAGACCGAGCACAGGCCAGTAGGTTGCCTGTTTTGAGTAGGAAAGCTGTACCCCTTTCACCCACCATAGCATGGCTGGGTGGTAGGGGGGAATGCCTGTGTACCTGGCACGATCCGTGACGCGTTTGAAAATGTCACAGAACACCTTCGGCAAAAAGTTTCCCCTCACAACCCTTTGGCAGGTGTGAGGCTCTACAATCCGGTGCATCGTTTGCGATATTAGCTAGAGAAACTGAAGATTGCAAATTAATTGAGGACAAAGGATGCCCGTAGCCATGGCAGTCATCCTTAGATTAAGCTCATCATATGCCTAGATTAGTTTTTATGGTCTTATGCAAGTTTTAATCATGTACCTCACTCTTTTTTAAAAGCAATTGCATATTTAATAAGTCATTTACAGATACTTAAAAATTGAAACACTTTGTCTCTCTGATGTTGCTTCCTGGTTGTCTCCGAATGGCAAAGGCCTGCGGAAAATCTAGTTAACACAACTTTGCAAAGAATACAGCCTCGCGAAAATAAGCCCCAGCTTATTTCTTTTATTATCTGCGAGCTGTTCAGTCAGGAATTGTCTCCAATGATTAGCATGAGAATACCTCCTTGATGACATTCAAGCGACATAAAAAAGAGAGCCTGTGTCTTTTCCATCAAAGGGCACATTTATGAACTAAAAATTCAGAAAATGGCTGACGCTCCAGGAAGGATTCTTCTAGCGATAATTTCTGCGTATGATTTGAGATTTGGCTAAGTTTTCCTTCCTGAACCGTCTAATAAAGAGCTCTTCATTAGATTTTTGCCACTTTCCACACACAAATGTGGTAAAAATAAACACATGTGGAGAAAATTGGTATTCAGATGCGAATGTGGATAAAGTTGCTTGCGAGTAAAGCCGTATGAATCCGTTTTATCTTTTGATCGCCTAACAATTATAAAAGGTAAAGGTATCCCCTGTGCAAGCACTGAGTCATGTCTGACCCTTGGGGTGACGCCCTCTAGCGTTTTCATGGCAGACTCAATACGGGGTGGTTTGCCAGGGCCTTCCCCAGTCATTACCGTTTACCCCCCAGCAAGCTGGGTACTCATTTTACTGACCTCGGAAGGATGGAAGGCTGAGTCAACCTTGAGGCTGCTGGGATTGAACTCCCAGCCTCATGGGCAGAGCTTTCAGACTGCATGTCTGCTGCCTTACCACTCTGCGCCACAAGAGGCTCTCTAACAATTATAGGAATGATGAATAGGAGAAATCCTATTCTAGAAGCTGGAGCCATTATCCCCATTGCTCCTTTATTGAGCCGTCATGATGGCCACTTTGAAACTTCAATGGGAATATCTGATGCTCTCCTTTCATTGCTTCTTGAATCATAAGGCCATATAGATTTATTGTAGCAATTAAAGTGGTTCTTTTATTCCTGTAGAAAGAACTCTGGGTTCTTTTGTAAAGAAAAATAGAGAAGAAGGTAGCCAAAGTTTGTTTGGATGAAGGCTCCCTTTAGATATCACAGATCCCCCCCAGAGCCAGCTTGGTGTCATGGTTAAGAGCGGCAGCTTCTAATCTGGGGAACCGCATTTGATTCCTCAAGCCTCTGCATGCAACCAGCTGGGTGACCTTGGGCTCATCACAGTCCTGATAGAGCTGTTCTCCCACAGAGCACTCTTGTCAGAGCTCTCTTGGCTCCAACTACCTCCTAGATTGTTTATTGTGAGGAGAGGAAGGGAAGGGGAATTGTCAGCCATTTTGAGACTCCATCAGGTATTGAAAAGTGAGGTAGAAAAGCCAACTCTTCCTCTAGATTATAATCCTTAGCAGGTACTATGAGGGTAAGTGAAGAAGTATTGCTACTAGGGTTCCAGTAACAGGGTTCCAAACAAAAGAGTTTATTCTAAATAAAATTATTTTCTCGAAGGACATAAGAGAATCATGCTGGCTTATTAGGAAGAAGTTTTTTAAAAAACGAAAAACTGTTGGGACTTTTGAACTAGACTCGGTTCTAGGTCCCTCCAGAAAAACAGAGCTGCAGAGTAACAGAACATTTGGTTACCTTTGCGGATTAGGCACAGATCTAAACTCAAAGCACTTTGAAGTTTAAAGAGTATAATTTTTACTGGAAAGATTACACATTAAAGGTAAAGGTAAAGGTATCCCCTGTGCAAGCACCGAGTCATGTCTGACCCTTGGGGTGACGCCCTCCAGCGTTTTCATGGCAGACTCAATACGGGGTGGTTTGCCAGTGCCTTTCCCAGTCATTACCGTTTACCCCCCCCCAGCAAGCTGGGTACTCATTTTACCGACCTCGGAAGGATGGAAGGCTGAGTCAACCTTGAGCCGGCTGCTGGGATCGAACTCCCAACCTCATGGGCAAAGCATTCAGACGGCTGCCTTACCACTCTGCGCCACAAGAGGCTCTTTGATTACACATTAAAATATATCATATTCATCTGCTTGAGTTTCCTTACTGAGCAGTGCGCAAAGGTTTAGAGAGCAATTTAAAAAGCAACACATTGCAAGCCCCCATTGGCTGGGCTGCAAGCACGACTACATGCCTATATATCAGCAGATGAAGATAGCTGGGAACTTAATAGAAGATTCCTTCCTCCACGCTAACGGAGATGCTTCTCTTCCTTAAGAAAGAGGAAGTGGGTGTTGGCACAGCTTAAACAAAAGGTTCTCTCAGGCCATGTGCTCGGGATTCTTCCTTTGCGATTCCACACCAGAATTTGCCTCGCCTTTCTGCTCATCCGGTGGCAGGGCAAATTCCCGGTTTGGCTCAACATCAATACTGGGGTGGGGCATCCCAGGTATGGCCCAACTCAAGCCCACCTATCAGAACCTCCAGGTTTCTGCCATGATTTTATTCTGTTTCCATGATTTGATTTTATTGCTTGCTAAAGTATTGCTTTGACCTATCTTGCCCTGATGTAGCACAGATGCTTTGGTTTGACACCCAAGGTTGCTTCCTGCTGCTATGTTTTATTACTCCCTATCTTCCCTCCACATTCCTTCCCCTCCCTTTTGTTAGTATTCCCTTGTTCCCAGACCTGTTGTCCGGATGGCCAAATGGTTATCTTGATATTTTGACTCCTTTGAACTGTGCCTGGTTCGAATTCTCAGGGGAGGAGGAAGCGAACACCTATATTGTAAGCTTTGTACCTCAGTCCTGACTATGCCTTCATCGTAGATGCTTTCATTTTTCTTAAATAAAGGAATGTTTATTCTATGAGGTTTAGAAATTTCTAGAAATTTTAGAAATATTTAGAAATTTAGAAATAGGTTTAGAAATATTTAGAAATTTCTCACACCTCCGCTGCCCTATGGCAAGGGAACGTGGATACATTCCCTTTTTTTTTGCCCTGGAGAACAACGGTGACTATGTTGGGGTAGGACTGTGCAGCAAGGGAAGAGTCAAGCCATCCTGGTTTGACTGTTCCCCTGACTACAATGTCCTGGAAGGGACAAAAAATGTCATAGAGCCACCTGGGGCCTACCCCCCCCCCCCAAGAACATAGTATTGTGGTGGACTGCAATACCACATTCTTAAAAATTGAAAAAAAGCCCTAGGCCCACACTGTCCCACAGTGTGGCAGAAACTTGCCACCCCAGCACTTATGTGGGTGCAAAATTTTTGGGCTAAATGCTCCCATATGCAGAAGCAGGAAGAGATGGGGCAACCTGCCCTGGCTCAATCAGTAAGCTGCAGCCCAGAGCAATGGCATCTGTGTGGTAAACCTCAAGGTGTAAGGTAAAGGTATCCCGTGTGCAAGCACCGAGTCATGTCTGACCATTGGGGTGACGCCTTCTAGCGTTTTTTGGCAGACTCAATACGGGGTGGTTTGCCATTCCCTTCCCCAGTCATTACTGTTTTACCCCCCAGCAAGCTGGGTACTCATTTTACTGACCCCAGAAGGATGGAAGGCTGAGTCAACCTTGAGTCAGCTGCTGGGATCTAACTCCCAGCCTCATGGGCAAAGCTTCAGACAGTATGTCGGCTGCTTTACCACCCTGCATCACAAGAGGCTATAAACTTCAAGGTGATACGGGTTCAAATCTTAGTTGTAGGTCTGGACATTTATCCACCAATTCCCATGTTTGTCCTACATGATGGCTTTCCACATTGTTTACAATGGCCAGGAATCTGAGTAAGCCCTCTTTTTCCGGGTGTGGATCAGGACATACTTCCTCACAGCAGAAGAAAAGAATTAAGGAAGACTACAATTAATATAGTAGCAGCAGCAGAAATAATTAGCATGCCAACAATTATCCTGTCAGATTAATTTTTTTTAAGTTTCCATCAACTGGGAAACAAAGCACTTCTGATTAATCAGGCAGCATAGTTCTTAAAAAAAAAAAAAAAGACCAGGAATTTCTAATGTCAAAGATAGTGACTGTCATTTTTTTAAAAAACAGATTTTTTTTCTTTGAAACTAGAGTTCCTTTCCTATGCAAATTTATGCAGATTTAAACCAAAGCATTAAATTGCTAATGGCTTAAAAGTCAAATGACAGACTGAGATTTCTTTAATGGACTGAGAACTTTTTTTTTTTTTTTGGAGGGGGAAGGAAAGAAATGAAACCTGTATCTGTCGATGAAAGAAGAAATGTTACCGCTTCGGATCAGCTTTTCTTTCTTTCTTTCTTTCTTTCTTTCTTTCTTTCTTTCTTTCTTTCTTTCTTTCTTTCTTTCTTTCTTTCTTTCTTTCTTTCTTTCTTTCTTTCTTTCTTTCGCAGCTCCTGACAAAACCCGATCCATCCTTCTCTCTTGATCAAAACTGATTGGAAGTTTTAGAATAACCCCCACAATTCATCAGCTTTCCATTGATTAGCAGGGTGGCAGTTCCACCAAGGAAGACAGGACTCACTTTTGACATTTATATGGCCATAGCTGTTTATTGCTATGCCATGCTCCAAAGGGGTTGGCCCAGCACAGTAAGAAGCCTGACCCCTCAGCCATATGGGGTCCTTGAACACCATGAAACCCACTTCATCCCAGCCAGGAGAGCAGGTCCTCTGCATCCTGAATCCCTCATCCCTCTGGAGATTTCATTGACTTTTCAGACTTTTTAAGCCAAAGATCTTCATAGACCGTTTCTGCACTGGAGGCTTCACACACTGGCCTGCAGGCTGGAGTTTGAGCCAGGCCAGGTTCCCCAACTTTTCCTGCTCCCGCAGGGGGGAGAATTTGGCCTGGTGCACCTCGTCCACTCTGGATTTGTGCTCCTCCATGGGAGCTGGGGCTGCGAAGTTCTCAGTGTGGAAACAGTGTAAGGGCAAGCTGCAGCAGCCATTTTTTGGCTGGTTCCGCCTCCAGGGCTAACCAAAGTGTATTAGAAACACAAAGGTACCCACAGGATCGAAAAGGTTGGAGACCTCTGACCTCCTGCACTGCTGGGGATTCCTATTCTCCTAAAAAGGAATTTAGCGTAGGTTTTAACACATTGATCTAAGAACCTGCAAAGAGTTATGAGTTAGAAAAAGCACCATGAAGGTCCAGTCTTGATCCGTGGCCAGAGGCATTGTGGTCCCCTCTGCCTGACCTTTTCAAGTGCCAAAATTGTTGCAAAATTGCTGCAAGCCTGCCAAAGAGTGTTGTTGCGAGGATGAAATCCAATAATTCCATCTTTTTAAAGGAACCACACAAAATTATTTTCATTTGCCCCTATGAATTTGCTGTCGCACTCAAGCCTTTAACATCCAGTGCTTCTTTCTAAGACCTGGATTTTAAATTGGATCTAGATTTAGTTTCTTGGGGTTTAAAATGCTATTTTAAAATTGTGTACTGTTATATTAGAAATACATCACCCTGCCAATGAAACTGCGTCTAGTCAAGGCTAGGGTCTTCCCAGTTGCAATGTATGGCTGTGAAGGTTGGGCCATAAGGAAGGCCGAGCATCAAAGAATTGAGGCTTTTGAACTCTGGTGCTGGAGAAGACTATTCTTGTGGGTCCCTTGGACTGCAAGGTGAACAAACCGGTCAGTCCTAGAGTAGATCAGCCCTGCCTGCTCCTTAGAAGGCCAGATCCTGAAGATGAAACTCAAATAATCTCGAACCTCATGAGAAGGAAAGACTCCCTGGAGAAGAGCCTAATGATGGGAGCGATCGAGGGCAAAAGAAGAAGAGGACGACAGAGAATGAGGTGGCTGGATGGAGTCACTGAAGCAGTCGGTGCAAACTTAAATGGACTCCGGGGAATGGCAGAGGACAGGAAGGCCTGGAGGATCATTGTCCATGGGGTCGCGATGGGTCGGACACGACTTCGCACCTAACAACAACAACAACTGTTGTTTGGGAAAGGGAAGAGAACACAGGATCACCTGATCATGTCAGATCTCAGCAAATCTTTGGAAGGGAGACCACCAAGGATGACTGTGCAGAGTAAGGAAGGCATGTTGTTAACAGTCTAGATCAGAGACAGCCAAACCATGGCTCTCCAGATGTCCATGGACTTGTTGTTGTTGTTGTTATGTGCGAAGTCGTGTCCGACCCATCGCGACCCCATGGACAATGATCCTCCAAGCCTTCCTGTCCTCTACCATTCCCCGGAGTCCATTTAAGTTTGCACCTACTGCTTCAGTGACTCCATCCAGCCACCTCATTCTCTGTCGTCCCCTTCTTCTTTTGCCCTCGATCGCTCCCAGCATTAGGCTCTTCTCCAGTGAGTCCTTCCTTCTCATGAGGTGGCCAAAGTATTTGAGTTTCATCTTCAGGATCTGGCCTTCTAAAGAGCAGTCAGGGTTGATCTCCTCTAGGACTGACCGGTTTGTTCGCCTTGCAGTCCAAGGGACTCGCAAGAGTCTTCTCCAGCACCAGAGTTCAAAAGCCTCAATTCTTTGACGCTCGGCCTTCCTTATGGTCCAACTCTCGCAGCCATACATTGCAACTGGGAAGACCATAGCCTTGACTAAACGCACTTTTGTTGGCAGGGTGATGTCTCTGCTTTTTAGGATGCTGTCTAGATTTGCCATAGCTTTCCTCCCCAGGAGCAAGCGTCTTTTAATTTCTTTGCTGCAGTCCCCATCTGCAGTGATCTTGGAGCCCAGGAAAATAAAATCTGTCACTATCTCCATTTCTTCCCCATCTATTTGCCATGAATTGAGAGGGCCGGATGCCATGATCTTTGTTTTCTTGATGTTGAGTTTCAAGCCAACTTTTGCACTCTCCTCCTTCACCCGCATCAACAGGCTCTTTAGTTCCTCTTCACTTTCTGCCATTAGAGTGGTATCATCTGCATATCTGAGGTTGTTGATATTTCTCCCTGCAATCTTGATCCCAATTTGTGACTCCTCTAATCCCACATTTCTCATGATGTGCTCTGCATACAAGTTAAATAGGCAAGGCGACAGTATACAGCCTTGCCGAACTCCTTTCTCAATTTTGAACCAGTCAGTGATTCCATGTTCAATTCTCACTGTTGCTTCTTGACCTACATATAAATTTCTCAAGAGACAAATAAGATGCTCTGGTATTCCCATCTCTTTAAGAACTTGCCACAATTTGTTGTGCTCCACACAATCAAAGGCTTTAGCATAGTCAATGAAGCAGAAGTAGACGTTCTTCTGGTACTCCCTAGCTTTCTCCATGATCCAGCGTATGTTGGCAATTTGATCTCTAGTTCCTCTGCCTCTTCGAAATCCTGCCTGTACTTCTGGAAGTTCTCGTTCCACATATTGCTGGAGCCTAGCTTGTAGGATTTTGAGCATAACTTTGCTAGCATGAGAAATTAGTGCAATGGTGCGGTAGTTTGAACATTCTTTGGCATTGCCCTTCTTTGGGATTGGAATGTAAACTGACCTTTTCCAATCCTGTGGCCATTGTTGAGTTTTCCAAATTTGCTGGCATATTGAGTGTAGCACTTTTACTGCATCGTCCTTTAAGATTTTGAATAGTTCAACTGGAATGCTGTCACCACCACTAGCTTTATTGTTGCTCAGACTTCCTAAGGCCCATTTGACTTCACATTCCAGGATGTCTGGCTCCAGGTCAGTAACTACCCCACTGTGGTCATCAGGGATGTTAAGCTCGCTCTTGTATAGTTGTTCTGTATAATTTTGCCACCTTTGTTTAATCTCTTCTGCTTCTGTGAGGTCCCTACCATTTTGGTCCCTTATCATACCCAACTTTGCATGAAACGTTCTCTTCATATCTCCAATTTTCTTGAAAAGATCTCTGGTCCTCCCCATTCTATTGTTTTCTTCTATTTGTTTGCACTGTTCATTTAAGAAGGCATTCTTATCTCTTCTAGCTTTTCTCTGGAATTCTGCATTCAGTTGGGTGTATCTTTCTCTTTCTCCCTTGCCTTTCACTTCCCTTCTCTCCTTAGCTATTTGTAAAGCTTCCTCAGACAGCCATTTTGATTTCTTGCATTTCTTTTTCTTTGGGATGGTTTTAGTTGCTACCTCTTGTACAATGTTGCGAACCTCCGTCCATAGTTCTTCAGGCACTCTGTCTATCAGATCTAATTCCTTAAATCTATTTGTCACCTCTACTGTGTATTCGTCGGGGATATGATTTAGTTCATACCTGAGTGGCCTAATGCTTTTCCCTACTTTCTTCAATTTAAGCCTAAATTTTGCAACAAGAAGCTCATGATCTGAACCACAATCAGCTCCTGGTCTTGTTTTTATTGACTGGATAGAACTTTTCCATCTTTGGCTGCAGAGCACATAGTCAATCTGATTTCTGTGTTGACCGTCTGGTGATGTCCATGTGTAGAGTCGTCTCTTGGGTTGTTGGAAAAGAGTGTTTGCTATGACCATTGTATTCTCTTGACAAAATTCTACCAGCCTGTGCCCTGCTTCATTTTGTACTCCAAGGCCAAACCTGCCTGTTATCCCGGTTATCTTTTGGCTTCCTACTTTAGCATTCCAATCCCCCATGATGATAAGCACATCATTTTTTGGCGTTGCTTCTAGAAGGTGTTGTAGGGCTTCATAGAACTGATCAACTTCATCCTCTTCAGCAGCAGTGGTTGGGGCATAGACCTGGATCACTGTGATGTTGAATGGTTTGCCTTGGATTCGAACTGAGATCATTCTGTCATTTTGGGGATTGTATCCCAAGACTGCTTTTCCTACTCTCTTATTGATTATGAAGGCTACTCCATTTCTTCTGCGAGATTCTTGTCCATGGACTACAGTTTGCCAAAAAAAAAAAAAGGGAACCAAAGTATACCATGAAAAAACAGAACTTCTCTGCAGATGTAACAAAACGCACACAGTCAGGAGGATTTTAAAGGGAGCGAGCAGGACACCTGTCATCATCAGCTGTTTGGCGGGAGCTCTATTTCCCACCTTCTCAGGCAGTGGAGAGACTGCTGCCTGGGAAGGGGGGGAGCAGAAGTATGTGCCCCAAAACATTTCGGATCCAGACAAATCGATTTAGATGAATCTGAAAAGGTGAGAGGTATTCATGCATTTTGGATTCAGCCAAATCATTTCAGGCAGAATCTGAAACAGTAAGGTGGAAAGGGCTGTCACAGATCAAATTTCAGCATTCCTGGAAGAAGCTTGAGTCCTAGATCCATCTCAGTCAGGTTTCTGGCCTAGCCATGGGGTAGAGATAGTGCTCCATCGCCAGCTGGACTGAGGTGGGTTGGCACCGCTGGTACTACTAGATCTCTCAGCAGAGTTCGACACAGTCGATCGCAAGCTTTTAGTTCACCATCTCGCCAACAGTGGGATACGGGGGACAGCCTTTCTCCTGCGTTGTGGACAGAGGGTAGCAATAGGAGAGAGATCATCAAGCTGCCGATAATTCACTTGCAGAGTCTTACAAGGAGCGGTCCTCTGCAATTTTATTCAATATCTTCATGCACCCTCTTGCCCAACTGGTACAGAGGTTCAGGCTGGGATGTCATCAATACATAGATGACACCCAGCTCTTCCTCCTGACTCTCCTCCAGAAGCATTAGCCAGCTGGCTAGAAGCAGTGATAAGGTGGCTCAAGCAAAGTTGTCTGAAGTGCAGTCTTTGAAAAACAGAGGCCCCATGGCTCGGCAGGAGGGGACTATACAAGGAAGCATGCATGCCCACCCTGGATGGTGTGCAGCTATCTTTGGCTCACCTAAAGTTTCTGGAAATCACCCTCAAGGCCCAGTGTCAGGGCCCAGTGTTCCTGAGGGATTGTCTTTCTGCCTATGCCCCTCAAAGAGCTTTGCTCTGTTACCTCCAACTGGCTAGTGATCCCTGGCCCAAAAGAAGCCTGCTTGACCTCAACCAGGGCCACAACCTTCTCTGTCCCTGCCCCCACCTGGTGGAATGAGCTGCTGGAGGAGATCAGGGCCCTAATGGAACTAAAGCACTTCCGCAGGTCCTGCAAAAGGGAGCTCCTCCGCCAGGCATTTCGTTGAAGTTGACCAGACGCAGCAACACCCCTGTGTCCAAACAATGAGATTGTACATGAGTGCAATATTGCACAAATTCTGATTGTCATATTTTAATACTGTTTTTAATCGTCTGTTTTTAATCTTCTCACAGTGTTCAGTTTTAGGCACCCCAGTTGAAGAGAGATGTCAATAAACTGGAGCGTGTCCAGAGGAGGGCAACAAAGATGGTGAGGGGTCTGGAGACCAAGACGTATGAAGAAAGGTTGGGGAGCTTGGTCTGTTTAGCCTGGAGAGGAGGCGACTGAGAGGGGATCGGATAACCATCATCAAGTACTTAAAAGGCTGCTATTGTAGAGGATGGAGCAGAGTTGTTCTCTCTTGCCCCAGAGGATGGACCAGAACCAATGGGATGAAATTAATTCAAAAGATATTCCGTCTAAACATCTGGAAGAAGTTCCTGACAGTTCGAGCAGTTTCTCAGTGGAACAGGCTTCCTCGGGAGGTGGTGGGTTCTCCATCTTTGGAATTTTTTAAACAGAGGCTGGATAGAGAGAGGCTGATTCTGTGAAGGCTCAAGGGTGTGGCAGGTTACAGTGGGTGAGCGATAGGGTTGTGGGTGTCCTGCATAGTGCAGGAGGTTGGACTAGATGACCCATGAGGTCCCTTCCGACTCTATTATTCTATGATTCTATTATATCTGGTCTAAATACAAAATATTTGTAATATACTATATATATATAGCTCAACTTTCAGGTTCCTGACCTATGAGCCCCCGCCAATTTTTCGAAAGAATCGAGTATAGAGTAGAGAAACATTAAACGTTTTAAATATGTAAGCCTAATACCTTGGAGGAAGGTGGAGGCAAAAAAAGTGACAGATAAATTATTGATTTACAGTACTTCATTTTTTAAAAAATGTCTCTCCTCCTCTAGCCTCTGGCTGACAACAGCCTATTAAAAATACAACCTGGTAAAACCAACAAAGCAACAAGACTCAATTAAAACATAAAACTATACATGAATATTGATTCCTGTTTCTCAAAGCTGGAAACTCATTTCAGCTGCCTGCTAACCTGTCACTACGGTTGTCAAGGAGCAGACATGGCTGCTTCAATACCCGCCTGTCAGAAAATCGACAGCTTCTGAGAGATCGGCTTGCGTTTCCTCTTTGTAGCGTGAACAACCAAGGGGGCACCGCCCTGGTTTGTGGAGGTCAGTAAGGAGCTCCGTTGAGATCGCTTAAGATGTCAGGCGGGGGAGTAAAGAGATCTGAGGAAGGAAGAATGAGATTTTCAGCAAGGTTCAGTGGCCGTTTTGGCAGGGACTGAAGACTGAAGTGCAAAACAGAGTGTTGAAAGAATGTTCAATGTTTTACCTCTCTTAGCTATGCCATAGGCTCTAATTGTTATAGTAGGAAGGGGGAAATGTTGCCTTTCCTCACTAGGAAACCTCCTGAAGAACATAAGAGAAGCGATGTTGGATCAGGCCAATGGCCCACCCAGTCCAACACCCTAGCCAAAACCTAGAAGCCATCAGGAGGTCCACCAGCAGGGTCAGAACTCCAGAAGCCCTCCCACTGTTACCCTTCAAGTACCAAGAATACAGACCATCACTGCCCAGACGTAAGAACATAACAGAAACCAGGTTGGATCAGGACAGTGACGCATCCAGTCCAACCCTCTTTGTCACATAGTGGCCAAAACCCAGAGGTCATTAGGTCAACCAGTGGGGTCAGATTTCCATTGTGGCCCTCCAGGTGTTTAAGAGTCCATTCTTTGGACTTTCTTTATAGGTATGGTGACCAGGTCATCTCAGCTATCACTGGAACATGTCCAGAGGAGGGCAACAAAGATGGTGAGGAGTTTGGAGACCAAGACATATGAAGAAAGGTTGAGGGAGCTCGGTGTGTTTAGCCAGGAGAAGAGACGACTGAGAGGGGATCAGATAGCCATCATCAAGTATTTAAAAGGGTGCCATGTGGAGAATGGAGCAGAATTGCTCTCTCTTGCCTCAGAGGGACAGACCAGAACGAATGGGATGAAATTAATTCAAAAGAAATTCCTTCTAAACATCCGGAAGAAGTTCCTGACAGAGCGATTTCTAAGGGGAACAGGCTTCCTCGCGTGGTGGGTTCTCCATCTTTGAAAATTTTTTAAAAGAGGCTGGATAGCCCTCTGACAGAGAGGCTGATTCTGTGAAGGCTCAAGGGGGTGGCAGGTTACAGTAGATGAGCGATTGGGATGCTAGTGTCTGGCATAGTGCAGGGGGTTGGACTAGATGACCCATGAGATCCCTTCCAACTCTATTATTCTATGATTCTATGATTTGGGAAAGGAGGGCAAAGTAGCCACATCTAGGGAGGTCAGGGCCCTCAGTGGGACACAATGACATAGAATTCACCCTTCCAAACATTCGTATTCTACAGGGGATTGGATTTCTGGAGAGTCTGTAGATGACTATATAAGCTACACCAAGACCATGAAGAGAGGGACATCCTATAAATTGCAATATGAATGAATTAATTAATCCCAGGAGATCCCCATGTCTCACTTGAAGGCTGCCAACCCTATGCATAAAGTAGATTCCACAAACTCTCAATCTTTAAGCCTCTTCCCGACAAGGGAAAGCAATATGTTGGAAGCTCTGTAATTTTATTCATCTATTGATTAATGAATTTACAGCCCACCCTTCCTGCACTCAGGGTGGCTCATCAAAATTGGTTGATGCCAATCCATAAAACAATCAATTCCAGTTATTTAAAAAGCCTGCTAATAACACATGAAATAGAGTGTTGTAGAACTCTCCCCTCTAACAACCCATCAGTCAAGCCCACGATTCTCTAACCCAGGCTTTCTCACTCGGGGTTTCGTGAAACCCTGTGGTTTCTTAACAGCCCTGGAAGGATTTCGCTAATGGGTAGGAGTCAATGTGTGTGTGTGTTCATATATATTTGAAATCTGTTAAACATTTATTGGGTGATATGAACATATATGGTCATATTGACCTGTCTTCCTCCGCCCCAAATGGCCAGTGATAGACCTGGAGGGGATTTGAAGGGGAGGAGCTCCAGGTGGGCGTGTCCACAGCTCTGCTTCCCAACCATATTCTGTATGATCACCCCACTTCTGGGGTTTCTCAAGGGTAAAAAAGTTGAGAAAAGCTGCTATAACCTCTTTCAGGCCACTGATACGGTCTATAAATGCATCCTATTTCCATCATTCTAGAGCAGGGGTAGTCAAACTGCGGCCCTCCAGATGTCCATGGACTACAATTCCCATCAGCCCCTGCCAGCGAGTGCTGGCAGGGGCTGATAGGAAATGTAGTCCATGGACATCTGGAGGGCCGCAGTTTGACTACCCCTGTTCTAGAGGGTAGCCATGTCTGTCAGCTGTCAAATGCCTCGATTGGGGGTCAGGAACATGTTGGAGACCAGCAAGACGTTCTGAGCATTTGAGTGTCAAAATATCTAATGATGGAAACTTTGGTTCTCGAAAGATCATACCTCCCAGAATCCACCCCCCCAAATCATAATCACTTTTAAAATAAAGAAATAAGAATATAATGGAAATATTGGAGGAATACAGAAAAGAAAAGGGATTGCACCTATGTAGTCATATTATTATTCAAGAATTTCTATATGCTACATAATGTATTAAACCCACAGAGAAGCTCTCACAAACCTTCTCCTCCTCCTAACCCCTTCAATAAGCCTTATACCAATTATTTTTACTTCTAAACATTACAACCAATCTATTTCTCCAAGCTCAACGAAAAGTGACCAGGAATATTGTTCGTATTCTAATGGCTGAGAGTGCCAGTTTGGTGTAGTGGTTAGGAGTGTGGATTTCTAATCCGGTGAGCTGGGTTTGATTTTCCGCTCCTCCTCCACTTCCACGCAGGCAGCTGGGTGACCTTGGGCTCGCCACAGCACTGGTAAAGCTGTTCTGACCGAGCAGGAATATCAAGGCTCTCTCAGCCTCACCCACCTCACAGGGTGTCTGTTGTGGGAAGAGAAAAGGGAAGGAGACTGTAAGCTGCTTTGAGACTCCTTCGGGTAGAGAAAAGCGGCATATAAGAACCAACTCTTCTTCTACTAACTCACAGGGTGTCTGTTGGGGGGAGAGGAAAGGGAAGGTGAATGTAAGCCACTTCGAGGCTCCTTCGGGTAGAGAAAAGCGGCATATACGAACCAACTCCTCCTCCTCCTTCTAATACTTTATTCATTTATATTCGTTTATTCTCTCTAATTGAACAGAATAATGCATTTACTATATATTTATGTGTTTTCAAAATACTACTTCACCTTTTAAATTTATCTCCTGCTTTCCTTATAAATGTTTAGTTTGTAGCTTTCAAAATCTTGTTGGTGTCTTCAGTGCTAGGAGACTCAAATCCAGATTTCCATTTTAAGCCCATCCCACCCCTCTTTGAACTCATGATTTCAACTCATGATTTGAAAACTTAATTCCCGGAAGCAAAGCCCCAGTCTTCCTGTTGTTTCTTCTCTCCGATCCGTAATGTACCCACGAGAAGGTGCTGGTGATTCTCTTGGTGGCTGTTGTTTAAAACAGGCTTTTTCAGCCAGGGTTTCTGGTTGATTCTTTGACAGTCCTCAAAGGGTTTTCCAAATAGGTGGAAGTTAATTCATTTTTATATATTTTTTAAAATTCTTAAACATGTATCGGGGGATATGACTGTATATGGTTGTGTTACCCCCACTTTCAAATTGACGGCCCTGGAGGGATGGGAAGAGGCGGGGACCTGGGTGGGCGTGTACACAGCTATGCTTCTCAACCGTATTCTGCATGGTTGCACCATTTTTGGTGTTTCTCAGGGCCTAAAGAATGTTTCAGGGGTTTCTCACGGGTAAAAATGTTGATAAAGACTGATTTAAAGCATCGTTTTGGACACAGAAATCTGTCTTCTACTGAATCAAACCCTTGGCCCATCATAGTCAGTATTGTCTACACCAGGGGTAGTCAAACTGCAGCCCTCCAGATGTCCATGGACTACAATTCCCAGGATTCTCCTGGGAATTGTAGTCCATGGACATCTGGAGGGCCGCAGTTTGACTACCCCTGGTCTACACAGACCAGCAGCAGCTCTCCAGGGTCTCAGACAAAGTGGTCTTTTCAGGTCACACTACCCAATCCTTAACTGGAGATGCCAGGTGTTGAATCTGAGATGTCTGCATGTCAAGGGCCTATTATGCACGGCCGCATGGAGAACGTGGAGGAGGAAGAAGCTAAGCAAACCGCTTATGCACGGGACAGAACACAATGGCGGCAAAACCCAGAGTATCAGATTATGCACGTGGCTACTCCAGAGCCGTTTCTGGTTGTGCCCTGGTCCCAGGAAGCTCCACTTTCTTCCGCATCTCGCTAACGCGGCTTTTTTGGCAGCATACGTTGACTCTGCGCCCGGTTGCCGCCTGCAGCGTGCATAATTGGTGATTTTAGCCACCGCCATTCCACCCTGAATGCAGACCTTCCACTCCGTGCATAATGGACCAAGCAGAAGCTCTACCACTGAGCCCTGGCCCCCTATAGTTCTGTTTGAGCTGCCTACATATTTTTCCTCTCAAAAGGAAATTAAGATTTCAGATACCTGCACTTTCAATAATAAAAGAATATACAGAAAGCAGTTCCCTTAGACTGTTGGTCACCAGCTCCCTTGATGTTCCTGCCTCTGGCTTACTTCTGGCCAGCCTGTTCAGCTTTCAAAGCAGAGCTGAACTTACTTTCAAGAGCTTCCTCCCCAAACAGTAAGATCAGACCTCAAATAATGGCTGTAGTCTCATATCTTTGAAGAACAAAATATTAGAGAGAGATCGAGTGCCCTTAGTGGTCTCTGCCATTTTCCTAGGTTTAAGGCAATGGACGGTAGGCCAGACAAAAAGACTACTTCATGCAAAGAGTGATGAAAATGACAGGTGATGTAGCGATGGCCACAGAAATACACAGCTTTGAAAGAGGATTAGATAGATTAAGGGAGGAGAAGTCTACCAATGGCTACTAGCTATGGTCACTGTGGGGAATGTCCATATTCAGAAGTACTAAACCTCTGAATTGTAGAGCCAGGAGGCAACATCAGAGGAAGGCTTTGGCCCAGAGGAACCGGTTGGCCCCTGGATGAGACAGGATGTTGGATTAGATGGACCACTGCTCTGATCAAGCAGGACTCTTCTGATATTCTTAGGAAGGCCTCAGCCTCTATGCCCTGTGGATGACTGGTTGGCTACTGTGTGAGACAGGAGGTTGGAATGGATGGACCATTGGTCTGATCAAGCAGGACTTTTATGATGTTCTTAGGAAGGCCTCAGCCTCTCTGCCCTGTGAATGGTCCTCCAGAGAAACTGGCTGGCTCCTGCATGAGACAGGAGGCTGGAATGGATGGACCACTGTCTGATCCAACAGGACTCTTCTGATGTTCTTAGGAAGGCCTCAGCCTCTCTGCCCTGTTGTTGGCCCTCAAGAAGAAATGGTTGGCCTCTGTGTGAGACGGGATGCTAGGCTAGAAGTACCACCGGTCTGATCCTGCAGGGCTCTGGAGAACCAACTTAGCGCATTGCTTAAAAATGGACAGCCACTAATCTGTAGAAACTTTTCACATCTAAATTTTCCTGATTTTGTACAACTTGGATCAACGAAATTGCTGATTCAGCATAACAATTTGCGTTTGGCCAGTTTGGGGAAACTCGAGTCAATTCAGCCATTTCAGCTGTCGGACAGCTGATTCTGCTGTAGAGAGAAGCCTCTCTAGTGATCAGCTTTTTGGCTGCCTCTCCAGGGATCAGCTAGGGCCGGCCCTTCCTGCAAAACTCAAGTTGTGCGGGGACGGCAGCAGACAGACTTGAGGTCAGCTGAGCCAGCCCCGGCAAGATCGGGGAGGCCAGGCATGGCTCCATGCCCACCCGCCCCATCTCATCCTCTAGCCAGCTCCAGGGTCTGGGTGAAAGCTGTTTGGTGAGGTCTTTAAGTATCTCCCTCATGGACCCCTCTGAAATTATGGATAGCCCTTCTCTGAAGCTTGGAGCTCTGGGAGAAGCCTTTAAAGATCCCATCTGATTCTGGGGTGGGGGACTTTCTTCCCTTCCCTTCTGAGGCTGTGAAGATAGCCTCTACGCAGCTTCAGTGGGATCTGCGGGGGAGACATTGAAAGCTCCCACCAAACAGCTAATCCTCAACTGGCCCCAACCTGTGGCGTTGAAACAATTCCTTTATTCTGCAAAGCGACGAAGGATCTGAAGCTTCTGAAAGGCCTCCAGGCCAGGCACCACTTCCCAGTCAAGCAACTGTACAATCTGCTGTGAATACCCAAGATGCTGTTCTTAATTTTCTTCTGAAGAGAACCACGAGGCGAAATGGATACAAATGAGACCAATTTATTTCTTGTCAAATTATGTTAGAAAAAAAAAAACCCTTTCAAGCCAGTTCAGGTGAATAGGTTAAAAGGGAGGGGAGGATTACCAATCCACAGAGAAATGGCGCAACTAAACTTCTTCCCAATAGGGGACTTAGGAGAAAATTACATGATAATCAGATATCTGAATGGCAATTTAAAATGAAATCGGTAACTTAAAGAGTATGTGCCTGGCTTTAAATTACTTGGAAACCATAAGATGCAGGATATTATTGGAATGTGTA
The DNA here is from genome assembly GCF_049243985.1 of Paroedura picta. Taxonomy (NCBI): domain Eukaryota; kingdom Metazoa; phylum Chordata; class Lepidosauria; order Squamata; family Gekkonidae; genus Paroedura; species Paroedura picta. The sequence goes on along the minus strand of NC_135370.1, from coordinate 26,839,651 downwards.
TATGAGAATAAAGTCCTATCCAGAAAAAAAGGGATCCAAGTAGTTCCTTTGACTTCATGTAACTTCAACCATACTGTGCTTGGTGGCTTTTCTTTTAGACAGATCAAGACGGATAGCCACACCAGCAGCAGAAAAAAGCAAGAGGTCAGGAGTACCTTAAGGACTAACAAAATGTGCAACAGAGTTTTCATGAGCTCCCTTCTTCAGACATCTGTCCTTATATCTTGGACAGTGGAGTGACTGATGGTAGCTGAATGACAATAGCAGGCGTGATTGGATTAGGTGTGATATGCAGAGGGGGTGTGGACATATAGAAATCAGCATTGTGACAGGAAACCTAGGTCTCTATTAATTCCAGGAGGATGCATTATCTCAAGCTTCATTATCATAGAATCAAAGAGTTGGAAGGGATCTCCTGGGTCATCTAGTCCAGTGGTCCCCAACCTTTTTATCACCAGGGACCACTCAACGCCGGGGACCACTCACCGGGGACCACTCAATGCCTTTTACTGAGGCCTGGTGGGAGGGGGGGTAGTTCTCTACTCTCAACCACTGCCCTAATGCTCTCTGATCGCTATGGTAATGTTTAAACATCCCTTCAAAATAAGATACAGGCACGCCACAACAATGAACATGAGGAACATTTTATTTTCATGGAAATTTTAATTCATGACAATGACAAATCAATGGGAACCCTGAGCTTGTTTCTCTGCAACGAGATAGTCCCATCTGGGAGTGATGGGAGACAATGATACCCGAAGGGGGGGGATGAAGTAAAGGGCCGGGGGGGGGGGAAAGAAGGCGTCCTTCAGGGCCCACCTCCAATTAGTCAAAGGACCACATGTGGTCCGCAGCCCACAGGTTGGGGATTGCTAATCTAGTCCAACCCCCTGCAATATGCAGGGCACTCACAACCCTATCGCTCATCCACTGTAACCTGCCACCCCCTTGAGCCTTCACAGAATCAGCCTCTCCGTCAGATGGCTATCCAGCCTCTGTTTAAAAATCTCAAAAGATGGAGAACCCACCACCTCCTGAGGAAGCCTGCTCCACTGAGAAACCCCTCTAACTGTCAGGAACTTCTTCCAAATGTTTAGAAGGAATTTCTTTTGAATTAATTTCATCCAATTCATTCTGGTCTGTCCCTCTGGAGCAAGAGAGAACAATTCTGCTCCATCCTCCCAGACTAAACAGACCAAGCTCCCCCAGCCTTTCCTCATAGGTCTTGGTTTCTCATTCAAGCCCTCCTTTGTAAGAAGACTACCCTTCTTAGATCAGCAACTGTTTCCTTTCTGCCAAGGTATGATAAGTTGGGCTTTGCAAAGTAGTCAAGCCAACCTAGTAATTCTGAATTGACAAGCTCCATGGAGACTTGTGGCATGTCCAGGTGGTTCCCAAGTCATCAGGGAAATGGGGTGGAAAGACTGGTCAAGTTGACTCCACAGGGTCTTCAAGAAAAGAGAGGTTCAGAGCTGGTGTTCCATTGCATGCCTCTGCATGGTGACCCTGGGCTGCCTCAGTGGTCTCCCATTCAAATACTGAACATGGCTGACCTTGCTTAATTCCCCTCGTCTGATCAGCTTGGGCTAGCTGGGCTATTGTGGTCAGGGCATGGTGTAAACAGCCAAGAAAATGCCCCAAAATCTTTCAGTAAGTCCACTACCTGCACTAGAAGCAAGTCTCTCCCCCCCCCCCCCCAGATTAAACGGAAGCTGGAAAGCAGGGTGGCTTTTCAGAAGTTCTAAAAGTCCCAGGAGAAACCTCTAGGAAATGCTTGCGGCTATGCAAGAGTTCCCCAGTGTAGCCACCTGCTTTCCCTGAAACCCCAGAGGACAAGTGAATTTTCATTAAGGCTCGGCTGAGGCTGAAGCTTCTCAGAAAGGATAGTGTTTGTTTTTCAGTAATGCTCTTGATCCAATTGTAAAAGCAAGTGCTTCTTAAGGAATGTTTCTTGTCATTGGTGTAGTGACTGTGCTCAGGATGTCGATTCAGGTGGGTAGCCATGCAGACCTGAAGTAGCAGAACAAAGTTTGAGTCCAGTGGCACCTTTAAGATCAGGGAAGTCTGATTCAAGGTGTGAGCTTTCGTGATTCAGACAATGAAATCTTCTCTTTTAATTGCTCAGTTCTACAACTGGGAATGCATCTGCCATCGATCTCTCTTCTGGACATTTTAATTCCCTCTACTATGTTTTTCCAACTGGAGTTGAACTCAGAGGACTGATATCCCGATAACCTTATAGGTTTGTTGTTCTAGCAATGTTGAATGTTAAACATCTTAATTGTACAGCATATTGGTTGGATATTTTCATGATGCAGCTTACTAATTTACTGCTCATTTTAACTGGACTTCTGTAACCCACCATGAGCCTGCTTGGGAGTGGCAGGTAACATATTAAATGATGATGATGATGATGATATATTCTCCCCTTATGCAGTCTGGTGGTTTCCATTTCATTGTCTGAAGAAGTGCTTGTGCACAAGAAGGCTCACACCTTGAATAAAACTTTCTTGGTCTTGAAGGTGCGATTGGATTCAAACTCTGTTAACTCTGTTACTACTAGGGGTAGTGAGACATTTTGTAGAATTACTAGTTTGAGGAGGGGGTGGAGGGCACTTGTGAAAGGGTTGAATCCAGCCAGGGCCAAGACAATTAACAGTGCCATCCTATCAAAGCAGGGCCCATTCCGCACACCTTGGAAAAATCAACATGCTTTTGCAGCTTAATTTTCCTGCGCAAAACAGGAAAAAAACTAGTTGTAAAGGGCATAGAAAGTGTATTATCCAGTGCGTGCAGAATGGGCCCACATCTACTTAGGAGTAAGCAGTGGGACTTATTCCCAGTTTTTAGTATTGCACGATAGATCAGCAGTTGCCCACCTTTTTGGTATGGTGACCCATGAGGCTGGGCTAAGGTTTCTTGGCACGGCAAGCGAACTATTACTATTCCCCAATCCGCAAATGAATCAGGGCTTCTCCTAGGAGAACTCTGTGTCTCACTGCAGAGGAAAGATTGAGTAAGATGTTGAACATGTGCCCTCCTCCCTGTAACTGAAGCAGGTTTTAAGAATGTTCACTAATTATAATATCTTTAGTAGGGAATTCAAAAGAAATTCCATCTATACATCTGGAAGAAGTTCCAGACAATTAGAGCTGTTTCTCAGTGGAACAGGCTTCCTCGGGAGGTGGTGGGTTCTCCATCTTTGGAAGTTTTTAAACAGAGGCTGGATAGCCATCTGACGGAGAGGCTGAAAAGCCTCTTTTTCCTGCAACCATCAAATACACTTCTCCAATTGGTGGAGTGGTCAATTCAGCCTATCTCAATGATCTTTATTCCTAGGCTGGATCATAAGGGAGAAGAAGGTCCTTCAGATACCCTGGTCCCAAGCCATGTAGGCTTTTAAATGTCACAACCAACCAACGCTTGAATGGGGCTCAAGGATGGATTGGTAGCCAGCGTCATTGCAGTAGTATCAGATCACATTTGGGCCTTGAGTGGTACTAGTTCTGCACCCCCACAGGTGCACTCCGGTTTATTTCCAGGCATGCTGTTGGGGGTGCAGAGCTGAACTGTTTTGGTTGCCCAACTTCTGTTTAATCACCTCCTCGTGTGCCAAGTGAAAAGGGTCTGCAGGTCTGCATTATCCTGGAAGCTGTCATTTTCACACCCCTGGTTTCAGCCAGCAAGTGCAGAAATAGAATGCGTACAATTCCATTTTAAATGGCACCACTGCCAAAGAAAAAAAAATCAAAATCCATTTGGAATGTGTTCCCAAACACACCGCACCCAGCAAGCTTGGCCCACACTCTTCCGTGTATCACCTGCATACAGGTGTGAGTGCTAAAGACAGCCTGTTCCTCCAGCAGCTTCTTAAGGGGAACCCCCCAGGTCTGGCTGGTCTCTCCTGAGCTATAGCTTTCCACTGGGCAGACACGAAAGGGGACAATGTGTTAATCTTTCCTTACTTGGAAGAGAGGGGAAACAAACAGACAGGGTCATGTTGAACTTCATTTCCTCTCAAATGAAATAGGCTCCGAACTAAACACAACCCCCGGGAGGAGAAGCTCTGACTGATATATTGAATAAATATGTCGAAGTTCTTCCAGCTGTGACAGAGAAGCCAAAAGAAGAAGAGGGAAGTCAGTTCATTAGCAAAGCCCTGGGAAAATCTCCTGTGGGAGGTGGGGGTTATTTGGTTTTTAGTGAGTTAATTCTCTTCCCTTCCCTACTGAGGGTTTCTGATGAAGTGATTGCTTATGTTTGCCTTCTCACTTTATAATCGCCATAGGAAAAGGAAAAGGTAAAGGTATCCCCTGTGCAAGCACTGGGTCATGTCTGACCCTTGGGGTGACGCCCTCTAGCGTTTTCATGGCAGACTCAATATGGGGTGGTTTGCCAGGGCCTTCCCCAGTCATGACCGTTTACCCCCCAGCAAGCTGGGTACTCATTTCACTGACCTCAGAAGGATGGAAGGCTGAGTCAACCTTGAGCCGGCTGCTGGGATTGAGCTCCCAGCCTCATGGGCAGAGCTTTCAGACTGCATGTCTGCTGACTTACCACTCTGCGCCACAAGAGGCTCAGACAATAGACTCAGACAATCGCCATAGACAAAAGGTCAAAAAGGAGGTGGACAAAATGGAGAGGGTGCCGAGGAGAGTGATGAGGGTGATCGGGGACCTGGGGACCAAGGCCTATGAGAAAAGGCTGAGGGAATTGGGAATGTTCTGGGTGGAGAACAGGAGGCTGAGAAGGGACATAATTGCTGTCTTTACTTGAAAGGTTGTCTCTTGGAGGGACAAGTTCCTGTTGGCAGCAGAGGATAGAACCCAGAACAATGGGTTTAAACTACGTGAGAATGATATTGGCTAGATATCGGGGGGGGGGGGGGGATTCTCCATCAGAGTAGTTCAGCAATGGAATGGGCTGCCTAAGGTAGTGGGGAGCTCCCCCTCATGGACAGTCTTCAATCAGCAGCTGGACAGATCCATATCCTGGATGCTTTAGGCCAGTGGTCCCCAACCTTTTTATCACCGGGGACCGGTCAACGCTTGACAATTTTACTGAGGCCCAGGGGGAGGTAGTCTTTTGCCAAGAGACCTTGCTGCTGCCTGAGCCCCTGCTCCACTTGCTTTCCCGCTGGTGCCCCTGACTTGTCGCTGCCCACTAGGGGGCACTGCCAGCAGCAGCTGCACAGCACCACACCAAGGGGGAGCCCCAGCCATAGCGGCCACCGGATAGCACCAAAGGTGAGCCAGCGGCAGAGCGGCAGAGCAGCCCCCAAGGCAGCAGCCAGGCAGGAAGATGAGAAGGAGCCATGGCCCAGTACCAACTGATCTACGGACCGGTACCAGTCCCCGGGCCGGGGGTTGGGGACCACTGCTTTAGGCTGATCCTGCATTGAGCAGGGGGTGGGACTAGATGGCCCATGTGGCTCCTTCCAACTCTAGGATTCTATAAATATCACACGTTCCCATGCACACACAAAAAAGAAGAATTGGTTTTTATACTCCACTTTTCACTGCCCGAAAGAGTCTCGAAGCGGCTTACCATCGCCTTCCCTTCCTCTCCCCTGTGAGGCTGAGGGAGCTCTGACAGGACTGCTGGGTCAGAACAACACAATCAGAGCTGTGACCAGCCCAAGGTCACCCAGCTGGCTGCATGCTGATCGGAAGCCAGCGCTCTCTACCCACTGCACCATGCATTAAAGAGATGCATTCTGGGTGCATTTTTTATATGTTCGGGGCCTTTGTTTGACATAGAACCTCTATGGAATGCATGAATCTGGTTATAGTGCAGGCGCATGGAAAACAGATGGAAAGCCAATTGAACAGCTCTCCGAATATCATTACCTGGAGGCTCCTATGTCACTCTCGCATTTTACATTTGGCCAAAATTGGCAATTCACTCAGCCGCGACTGTTGCTTGTTTCTTTTTTTTGTGACTGGAAGGCAGTATATCCCAGTAGCCACTGAGGTCCGTGTGGTCAAGATTGAAGCACGGCCGTTACACGGTGGACCCATTTTGATCGAAACGATCGATGTTATAGCTGATGAATTAAGGAAGTCACTATTACACATGACTTCAGGTGCCGCTTAACTGTTTCCCTGGACTCCCATGGGCAGAGTTCAGTCAAAACTCTTTGGAGGCTATAACAGCATCAGACACTGTAAAAATCGGGGTAAAAGTCTCAACTCTGAAATTGGACCCGGCTTATGATCTTTGATTCATAATGATAGATTCAAATGAGTGGCCATGTTGGTCTGAAGTAGCAGAATAAAATCAGAGTCCAGAAGCACCTTTAAGAAAACTTTAAAAAACTTACACAGGTACAGACTGATATTTCCTTTCTTACTAAATGCAAACACCTGGATATTATACTTCTTCTTTTTTTTGTTGGTCTTAAAGGTGCTACTGGACTCTGATTTTATTATTCATAATGACCCATTTGTATCAGCATCACTAAGTTGCCCATCTTAAACTTGCCAATAGACACAATAGTGTGGGGAAATTTTCTTTCTTCAACACGGGTTTATAAAACTATGTCTAGGAAGTATATGGGGGGAGTAGAGCTTGGTGGCCCATCAAGGCTGACTTCTAATCTGGCGAGCCGGGCTTGATTTCCCGCTCCCCCTCATGCAGCCAGCCAGGTAACCTTGGGCTCGCCACAGCACTGATAAAGCTGTTCTGACCGAGCTGGAATATCAGGGCTCTCTCAGCCTCGCCCACCTCACAGGGTGTCTGTTGTGGGGAGAGGAAAGCGAAGGGCAAAGGAAGCCACTTTGAGATCCTTTGGGTAGAGAAAAGTGGCATATAAGAACCAACTCTGCTTTAATAATCTGTTCCACTTAATATTTCTGGTAAGGGCTTGGAGGAGGAGCAGGTCTCATGGCTTAAGTGCCACTCAGCTCTTAACACACACTCAGGGTGGCTGTCCCGTTCCTGAGTGCCTGCTCCTCCAACCGGCTTGCTTGTCTGTCCAGTGGCCAGCCAATCACACGTCCCCCACCCTTGACCACCCCTCCTCCTTCCACTTCCCTCTAAGGCTTGGAGGCTGCAGATCCCTACCATGTGAGAGCTGCCCCTACAGCCTTTCCAGGTCTTGGGGGGAGAGAGAGGTCATCTGCAGAGTTCTTCCAATCTAGCATCCATTGTATTCCTGAATGCAATGAGCTTTGCTCCTGGCAATGACAATAATCATACCATGTGTTCAAATATGTGTTCAAATACTGATAGAGTTCAAAGGTCTTCAGTTCGTTGTTATACCAGACATGGCTATTTATCTTTCCAATGCTAGGACACAAGGTTTTTAGCTGGATCAATTTTCATTGACCATCATTTAGCCTTCAAGGGACATGCAAATAGTTTAAAAGTACATAAATATCCTCAAAAATCAGTTACTATTCCAATCCAAAATCAATAGGATCAATAACTTCCCAGAACAAATGGAATGACTGGAAACACACAAGGCATATGTTTAAGGGATGTGGCTTGTGAGTTATAAGACTTCACTTATTCCCTTGATAAAGAGGCACTGTGTTGCCCAGTATGTCCTAAATACAGGTAGACTCTTCATTCATTCATTCATTCATTCATTCATTCATTCATTCATTCAATCATATCATGCCCCTCCCAGCATTGCTGGCTTACGGTGGCTTCCAATTTAAGATTAAACAGTACAATGAATAGATTATACACAATTGTTAAAATTATTAAAATCATTTTTAAATATTTTAAAACAAACATACAGCTTTATGGGTGAACTAGAGCAATCAAAATGTTTTGGTTTTTCTGGGGGAGAGGTATATATATGGGGGGGGCAGACAATATTTAGTTATGTCATCTAGATGTTCATTTGCCCCAACCAAATGTCTCATGGAAGAGCTCCATTTTACTGGCCCTGCAGAGCTGTTTTAGTTCTGTCAGGGCCCTCAGCTCCTCTGTGAGCTCATTCCACCAGGCCTTGGCCATGGTTGAGGCCAGATGTATCTCTTTTGGGCATTACCCCCTGCTGAGACACTCCCGCTACCCAAGCCTTACTATTCCCCAGGGCTGCCTCTAAATCTCTAGGTATTTCCCAGCCCAGAATTGGCAATCCTAAATCTTAAATTGGCAATCCTAAAACAGAGAGAGAGAGAGAGAGAGAGAGAGAGAGAGAAGAAGAAGAAGAAGAAGAAGAAGAAGAAGAAGAAGAAGAAGAAGAAGAAGAAGAAGAAGAAGAAGAAGAAGAAGAAGAAGAGTTGGTTCTTATATGCCGCTTTTCTCTACCCGAAGGAGGCTCAAAGCCTTCCCTTCCTCTCCCCACAACAGACACCCTGTGAGGGAGGTGAGGCTGAGAGAGCCCGGATATTACTGCTTGGTCAGAACAGTTTTATCAGTGCTGTGGCGAGCCCAAGGTCACCAGCTGGTTGCATGCGGGGGGGGGGGCGTGGGGGGGGGGCGTGGAATCAAACCCAGCTTGCCAGATTAACCACCTAACCACTACACCAACCTGGCTCTCTTGGAGAGCTCTAAGAGAGAGAGAGAGAGAGCTCTGAGAGAGAGAGAGAGAGAGAGAGAGAGAGCTCTGAGAGAGAGAGAGCTCTGAGAGAGAGAGAGCTCTGAGAGAGAGAGAGTCTGAGTCTGGCACTTTTGAGTTAGCTGACATGAGTAGAGCTCCCGCTGTCAAAACCATGTTACATATGATTTTGCATTGATCAGTCTTTCCTTTCCTGTATCAGCTTTTGATCCATTGTTATTGACTAGTGTAGGTATGAAGCTGGCATGGGAATTTACAGTCTCATGGTCTGAAATGGTGAGAACAACTATTTCCCCCCACAGCCTTGAAGACTGGAAGGCAGCTCCAAGTTGGGACTGTCCGTTTCTTCAACAGAGCTTCTTTGTGCCTAACCAAGAAGTGGGGGGGGGGGCAAAGAGTCAATAAGGGGATTGTGAGGTATCAATGCTAGTCTTAGCAAGGACCCCATGATGTCCAGTTCTTCACCTCAGCAATAAAGAGATTTTCCACCAGAGAAGTCTGCTTATTAGGAGTAAGCTTATTAGGAGATCCCCTCCAGGGGAACTGATCTATTTCATCTGAAGATCTATTGTGATCCCAGAAGATCTCCAGCCCCCACCTGGAGGTTGGCAGCCCCACCCATAAGCCATCTTTCAAGATGTGTCCTTTGGTGTTCATGGTCCACTGTTATCTCTAAAAAAAATAATAATAACAAAATAAAACCTCAAAGCTGCTGCTGCAGCAGACTTAATTAACTTGCATCTCACCCCGATTATCATAAGTGATTGCATAAAGAAAGGTTCTCTAATTAATGGGGGGAAATTGCTTAATTTGTCAAATTCCATAGTCAACATTGGGCCAATCAACATGAATCATGCAGTTGAGTCATACTAAGCATTTTGTCGGAAGAAGAACCCACTTCAGCAAAAGAAATTATGCTTTAACTTAGGAACCAGTAGGAACAATTTCCCAAACTTCAGATATCATAAACTTCTTTCGGTGTTACAATGGCAGGCATGTGCCTCTGTATTTCCCCTATCACAAGGTTAAAAATTTTTAATCCTTAGGGCATCTTTGGAATTCTGACCCTGGGTGGTAGACACAGCCACAAAATGGCCACTAGGAAGTTGAGCCAACTAGTCCTTGCTCAGCGACTCTATCCTTGTGCCAGCGGATGGATAGAGTCAGACTAACATGTGCTTCTGTTCTGCCCCTTTTATGATGCCATCAGATGTAACTTCATTCAGCCAATTTTGAACACCTACCCAAGATCTTCCCCAAAGGAGAAAGTCAAGGTGCTGCTTTAAGACGAAGATAGGCAAATAGCTCTCTGCACAGCTAAATAAGGGACCAAGCCCTATGAAGATAGGTTGAGGGACTTGGGAATGTTCAGCCTGGAGAAAAGGAGGTTGAGAGGGGACATGATAGCCCTCTTTAAGTATTTGAAAGGTTGTCACTTGGAGGAGGGCAGGATGCTGTTTCTGTTGGCTGCAGAGGAGAGGACACGCAGTAATGGGTTTAAACCTCAAGTACAACGATATAGGCTAGGTATCAGGAAAAAAGTTTTCACAGTCAGAGTAGTTCAGCAGTGGAATAGGCTGCCTAAGGAGGTGGTGAGCTCCCCCTCACTGGCAGTCTTCAAGCAAAGGTTGGATGCACACTTTTCTTGGATGCTTTAGGATGCTTAGGGCTGATCCTGCGTTGAGCAGGGGGTTGGACTAGATGGCCTGCATAGCCCCTTCCAACTCTATGATTCTATGATTCTATGATTCTACCTTTTCCTTCCTCTTCCCACAATAGAGGCTCTATGAGGTAAGAGAGGCAGAGAGCTGAGAGAACTGTGACAGTCCCAAGGCTTTGAGAACCGAAGCCCAGCTGGCTGCAACAGGGAATCAAACCCAGTAATCCAGATTAGAGTCCACCGCTATTAACCTCTACATCACACTGGCTCTCAATTCAGTTCTGTTTTCATCAGATGAGGTCCAGATTTCTGTGATCAAAATTCTCTTGCTTTTATCGGAGGTCCCATCCTGTTGCCTACATTGATGTCCTCTGCGAAACTGTCCTTGTGTTCTAGTGAGAAAGACAGACTATAAATCATAAAGGCCCAGTTGGGAAAGAGCCTCACTCACTTTCTGAAAACTGTATAGGCACCAAGAAAAAGACGAAGAATTGGTTCTTACATGCCGCTTTTCTCTACCCGAAGGAGTCTCAAAGCGGCTAACAGTCGCCTTCCCTTTCCTCTCCCCACAACAGACACCCTGCGAGGGAGGTGAGACCCAGAGAGCTCTGATATTACAGAAGAAGAAGAAGAAGAGTTGGTTCACTACCTGAAGAAGTCTCAAAGTGGATTCCAACTGCCTTTCCCTCCTCTCCCCACAACACCCACCCAGTAAGGAAAGGTTTAGGGGAGTGAAAGTTAACCCTCCTTTGGCGTGGGAGAGATGGACCGCTCTCTGCTAGCCTTCATGCCCCTGGTTAAGGAGGGCCCGAATCATTCAATGGACCCTCAACCTGCAAGATTTTCAGTATGACATCAATAATATTAAAGGGGGGGTCTAATGCTGGTATGTACATCTCAAGCGCTGTTCTGTGCATTGTAAATAGGCATGCATTTTTGTTTTTGTTTTTCTTTTTTCTTCCTTCTCTCCCCTCCCCCCCTCATCCCGTTATTTTTGTGGGCATTCACAAGGCATATTTGATCCCATGTGACCACCGCCCACGGTCCCCGAGCTGGCTGCATGTGGAGGAGCCCACCCTCGTGGGCCCACCCTTGCTCTACGGAGGGCAGGTGAATAATGTTACCGGGTCCATCAGCATTGTTGGCAGGGGACATCACCCAGAAATGAAGTCAGCACGTTGGAGATGTTGGAGTGGGGGCAATGCCCTGGCTTTTAGGCAAAACTCTATGGTAGAATTTGCTTCTAACAATAGAGTTTTCCCCAAAGCCAGAGAGTCCCTCCCACTGCAATGTGCTTATGTCACTTCTGGGTGACACCAGCACATTGTGTTAAAATTTGTCATTTTTATGGTTTAGGTAAGTTTGGAAGGGGTGTGAGAAAATGGGGGACCCCTACCTGGACCAGTGTACATGGCAACATTATAGGGTTTCCAGGGTATGATATGAACTATGGTAATTTGCCAACATCTACATTTGTGTAAAAACTCTGGGCTTCTTTGATGGTCTCCCATCCAGGTCCTAGCCAAGAGCACCCCTGCTTAGCTTCCAAGACCTGACAGAATCTGGGTTGAGTCTGCACTTTGCTTTTTATCCTCTCTCCCAGCCCAAATAAACCCGTTCCCTCTGCACTGTATTCAATTTCCTTTTTTATTTGGAGCACTTTTAATTTTCCCTCTGAAACATGCATGATTGATCCACAGCGACCCTACCTTTCCCCTGCGATATCCAGGAACAGATATAAGTCACTATATAACCTGCTTTAGACAGTATGAGTGTAGATCTGTGTTTTGCTGGATTAACTTCCTGCAACACTGACATAGAGAAGCAGTCTGTCCCTGATTGGCTGGGCGTCAGTTCAAAGACTTCCTTGTTCCCGGTTGCAAGGCTTCCGTCCCAAGACTTATTTTTGCCCCGTTTTAAAGTGACTGTGCTCCAGAAGCTCACACTTCTGAGCAGAGATTTGCTTCATTCTCTGTGAGGCTGCCGGTGCTGCTGGCTCCCCCAATCAAGTGTAGAACACTTTCGGTTTCAATTCGCAGGGGAGGAAGGAGGAAGACCCAGATTCAAATCGATCTGAATACAGCAGGACTGACAATGGAAAAAACAAAGTAAATACGGAATCAGCCCAGGTTTGCCTGGGCCATCCTGGTCAAGACTTATTTTGGGTACCTAAACCTGCACATCATCTACTAGCCAGTTATGATTGTGTTAACCTACTATATGCATTTGAGAATAGTATCCTGAACTGCATGAAATAAGAATTCAACAGAAACTATATTTTGAAAACAATTGCTGGTGACATGTCCTAATAAATCGATATTAAGACCAGGGCCTAGTCTGCACACATAGGATAATGCACTTCCAATGCGCTTTGGCAGCTGGATTTTCCTGTGCATAACAGGAAAATCTACTTCTAAAGTGCATTGAAAGTGCATTATCTATCGTGTGCAGACTAGGCCCAGGACAGATAACATTGGACGCAATTAGTCTAGTTACAATAAAGCTAAGATTTATATAAAATCAGATTAAAAAAAAAATTACATTAAAAAACCCCGGTATGTTCTGAATAGGTGCTAAAATGAGCCAATTCATCCTTTTCAGCCTGCGAAGAAAAGTGCCCAGAACTCTTTATACGAAACCAGGGGCGTAGCAGAGAGAAATATTGCTTTCTTTTGGTCCGTAGAATTCCATCCCGAAAGACATGGCATTTAAACATAACACTGTGGATGGAGTTAGGATTTAGAAAGCCAGATAATTTTAAGGTCATTAATACAAGCTGTAGCTTCCGCGTTAGGGTAATGATGAGGTTAATCAAAACCCATGTTTCATGGCATTTGAGCGCTTTCAACGGGTCGGGAAGAAATGTTTTATCTTGAGTTGTGCCGAGCTGTTAGCTGAGTCAAATTCCTTTTTTTATCGCCGCTGATGCAGTACGTGTCAATCGCTGCTCAAAACGGAAAGAGAGGCTCTCTGGACAGATGCAAAATCCCTTTTTAATTGGTTGCCGTGGACCTGAGTTCGCTCTCTGACCAAAGAACAGCCAGGATGGACACCTGATCTCAAAGGGATGCTGAATGTTTTGATCTTGATCTACGGGGTGATTAGAAATAGATGAACCCCGGCCAAGTGAATTCTGAGGAATCAGCCACCCCAAAGGGTTCTGGGGGAGGACAAATTCGGTGAAACCGCCGGATAATGATGAACAGAGGTAATTACCGGAGTCCGTTGGGTTCTCCGTAGGTTTCCTGCTAGGTCTGTTTAGAAGCTTTGAAACTGGACTGATAATTAAATATAGCACAGAAAAATCTTGAGCTGACCTTACTGGAACACAGTTTTTGTATGGCTGAACTTTAACACATCGTGTACAATAGTTCCATCGCCGCTAGCTGGCTACCAATTAGTAGCTGGTCCACAGGGCAATCCTAAAGAGATTGACATCCTTCTGAGTCCACTGAAGTCACAGAGTTTAAAAGGGCATAACTCTTCTTAGGACTGCACCGATAGTCAGTAGAAAGGCATTCAGTCTTTATTGGGTAAATTCACCAAGCAAATCTAGGCATATGAAACAGGAACATTGAGAGAGACAATAATCAATGGTCACCTCAGCCTTATACAGGGTTTGGGGTTCTTAGGCGGGAAGGTTGGTTCACACAGAAGGGCCTTTGATCTAGAAGCCAGCTCCTCCATTTTACCTCAGTCACTTCTCACATTTGTATATAAACACCTATAACTTCATAGACACGTTGAGCCTGCCACTTGATGTTTTATATCATGCCACTACAATGTATGAAAATTAACGACATCCTCGGTTCAGCATTCAAAAGAAAGGAACAAACAAAAACGAATGTGCACAGAGAGAGGTTTGATATCCAAAAGGGTCATTCGTATGGAACGTGTTGCATGCAATTAATCTGACACATGTCACAGTACCAAAGACTTGTGAAATAATTGCTATAATAAAGCACTTTTTGGATTTAAAGGCCTGTAAAGCATAGGAGTCTCCTGTGGCACAGAGTGGTAAGGCAGCAGAAATGTTGTCTGAAAGCTCTGCCCATGAGGTTGGGAGTTCTATCCCAGCAGCTGGCTCAAGGTTGACTCAGCCTTCCATCCTTCCAAGGTCGGTAAAATGAGTACCCAGCTTGCTGGGGGGTAAACGGTAATGACTGGGGAAGGCACTGGCAAACCACCCGTATTGAGTCTGCCATGAAAACGCTGGAAGGCGTCACCCCAAGGGTCAGACATGACTCGGTGCTTGCACAGGGGATACCTTTACCTTTTTAAAGCATAGGATCAACATACCTTAATGACATCTTTCTCTAATATGAACCCACACCTCCCGAGGAAGCCTGTTCCACTGAGAAACCGCTCTAATTTTCAGGAACCTCTTCTGGATGTTTAGAAGGAATTTCTTTTGCATTAATTTAATCCCTTTGGTTCTAGTCCGTCCCTCTGGGGCAATTCTGCTCCATCCTCTGTATGGAAGCCTTTTAAATACTTGAAGATGGTTATCAGATCCCCTCTCAATCGTCTCCTCTCTAGGCTAAACAGACCAAGCTCCCCCAACCTTTCTTCATACATCTTGATATCCAAATCCCTCACCATCTTTGTTGCACTCCTCTGGACATGGTCCAGTTTGTCAACATCCCTCTTCAACTGGGGTGCCCAAAACTGAACACAGGACTCCAAGTGAGGCCGAATCAGAGTAGAGTAAAGTGGTACTATCAACCTTCAGTTGCCCCTGATATCTGAGGATACATAGGTGGAAACTAGGGGGTCTGTATTCTGTATATCCGAGCTGGAAAAAAAAGCCAAAAAAAAAAAAAACCTGATTGGTATTTTCTGGCTATTCTTTCAGCTGAATATAGACTGGGCTGAATTTCAGCTATCCAAAATGGCTGCTTCAGAAAAATCCGGAAAATATTGTTATGCTGCAAATTTGGTTTCTCTGCCTCCAAAAACAGCCCCCCACCACCAACCCCAGATACCCCTATATCGATTGTCTGTTATACTCTATGAGCACCACTTAATATAATGGTTCCCACAGGGTATTATGGGGCAG
The DNA here is from genome assembly GCF_049243985.1 of Paroedura picta. Classification (NCBI taxonomy): domain Eukaryota; kingdom Metazoa; phylum Chordata; class Lepidosauria; order Squamata; family Gekkonidae; genus Paroedura; species Paroedura picta. The sequence goes on along the minus strand of NC_135370.1, from coordinate 26,824,417 downwards.
AGTTCTTCGCTCTTGCCCCAGAGGGACGGACCAGAACCAATGGGATGAAATTAATTCAAAAGAAAGTCTAACATCCAGACGAAGTTCCTGACAGTCAGAGTAGTTCCTCAGTGGAACAGGCTTCCTCAGGAGGTGGTGGGTTCTCCATCTTTGGAGATTTCTAAACAGAGGCTGGAGAGCCATCTGACAGACAGGCTGATTCTGTGAAGGCTCAAGGGGGTGGCAGGTTACAGTGGATGAGCGTTTGGGATGTGAGTGTCCTGCATAGTGCAGGGGGTTGGACTAGATGACCCAGGAGGTCCCTTCCAACTCTATTATTCTATTGTTCTATAATGGAGCTGAAAAAATCTTTACCAAATCCAAATACCATATCAGTATTGGGATTCAAGAATATTAGAGAATATTGATATTTTTCAGGTTCAATATACCTGCAACAACCCCCCCTCACACACACAAACACATACACACACACACACAAACACACACACACACACAAACACACACACACACACCATTTGTGGTTTAATTTTTTTTAAATTTTATTTATTTGTTTATTTTGCACATCCCTAGTGAAAACCTAAGGAAATGCCTCCTCAGTTGTGGCACCAACGTTTTGGTATTCTTTCTCCAGGACTTTCTTCTATTACTTGCGATTTGGATCTTCTACCAGCAGGGGGCGTCTACACACAGTAACAGTTCTTGGCCCTACTCCTAGCACTGCAGCTCTGTTTTGAATGAATTATTTTTTAAAAAATGTAATGTCATTTTCAAATGTACAAATGTTTTAAGGTTTTATGCGTTCCACCTTGCGGATCAAGACTGGATGGATAGGGAGCATAAAAATGTTTTAAACAAACCAATAAAAGCGGCCAGAAATGGTATCTGTATGGTTGCCAGCTTCCAGATGGGACCTGGCAATAGCTCACTATTAAACTGATCTGCAGATGACAGAGGTCAGTTTCTCGGGTTTCTTTGGAGGGGTGGGCTCTTTGACTATATACCCCACTGAGGTCCGTCCCCTTCCCAGCCCCTCCCTTTTCCACCTTCCACCCCCCCTTCCCCACATTTCTGGGAATTTCCTAAAGCAGCATCCACAGCCTTACCACTGGTATATATATAGGGTATAATGAAGTTATTTTGCACTCATTTCTCATGCGAGCAAACTTATGCTCAAAAGTTTACAAGCTAGGCTCCAGCAATATTTGGACCGAGAACCTCCAGAAGTACAGGCAGGATTTCGAAGAGGCAGAGGAACTAGAGATCAAATTGCCAACATATGCTGGATCATGGAGAAAGCTAGGGATTTCCAGAAGAGCATCTACTTCTGCTTCATTGACTGTGCTAAAGCCTTTGATTGTGTGGAGCACAACAAATTGTGGCAAGTTCTTAAAGAGATGGGAATACTAGAGCATCTTATCTGTCTCTTGAGAAACTTATATGCAGGTCAAGAAGCAACAGTGAGAATTGAACATGGTTCAAAATTGAGAAGGGAGTTCAGCAAGGCTGTATACTGTCGCCTTGCCTATTTAACTTGTATGCGGAGCACATCATGAGAAAGGCGGGATTAGAGGAGTCACAAATTGGGATCAAGATTGCAGGGAGAAATATCAACAACCTCAGATATGCAGATGATACCACTCTAATGGCAGAAAGTGAAGAGGAACTAAAGAGCCTGTTGATGCGGGTGAAGAAGGAGAGTGCAAAAGTTGGCTTTAAACTCAACATCAAGAAAATGAAGATCATGGCATCCAGCCCTCTCAAATCCTGGCAAATAGATGGGGAAGAAATGGAGATAGTGACAGATTTTATTTTCCTGGGCTCCAAGATCACTGCAGATGGGGACTGCAGCAAAGAAATTAAAAGATGCTTGCTCCTGGGGAGGAAAGCTATGGCAAATCTAGACAGCATCCTAAAAAGCAGAGACATCACCCTGCCAACAAAAGTGCATTTAGTCAAGGCTATGGTTTTCCCAGTAGCAATGTATGGCTGTGAAAATTGGACCATAAGGAAGGCCGAGCGTCAAAGAATTGAGGCTTTTGAACTCTGGTGCTGGAGAAGACTCTTGTGAGTCCCTTGGACTGCGAGGTGAACAAACCGGTCAGTCCTAGAGGAGATCATCCTTGACTGCTCCTTAGAAGGCCAGATCCTGAAGATGAAACTCAAATACTTTGGCCACCTCATGAGAAGGAAGGACACCCTGGAGAAGAGCCTAATGCTGGGAGTGATCGAGGGCAAAAGAAGAAGGGGACGACAGAGAATGAGGTGGCTGGATGGAGTCACTGAAGCAGTTGATGCGAACTTAAATGGACTCCGGGGAATGGTAGAGGACAGGAAGGCCTGGAGGATCATTGTCCATGGGGTCGCGATGGGTCGGACACGACTTCGTACCTAACAGCTCAAATAATGAAATCAGCATGGTGTAATGCAGAGGTGGTCAAACTGTGGCCCTCCAGATGTCCATGGACTACAATTCCCATGAGCCCCTGTCAGCGAATGCAGGCAATGGGCTCATGGGAATTGTACTCCATGGACATCTGGAGGGCCACAGTTTGACCACCCCTGGTGTAGTGATTAAACAGTGGCAGATCTAACTTGGAGAACTAGATTTGATCCCCTGCTCCTCCAATGCAGCCAGCTGTGTAACCCTGGGCTACTCACAGTTCTCTGAGAACTGTTTTTACAAAGCTGTTGTTCCCTTAGAGCAGTGGTCCCCAACCTTTCTGAGGTTGGGGACCGGCAGGGCATTGGGGCGCGGCCCGCGGCCCGCATGGGCCACGCCCCCGCATCGGCCATGCCCGCGGGCTGCACCTGCGGGCCGCGCCCCCGCATCGGGCCGCGCCCACGAGCCGCGCCCGCACAACGGGCCGCGCCCCTGCATCGGGCCGCGCCCGCGGGCCGCGCCCACATGGGCGCGGCCCGCCCCCGATTCCCTCTTGCGGCCTGGGAAGTTTTTTACTGCGGGGGGGAGGGGCAGGGAGAGGGAGCCGCGGCCCAGCGCCATGGCCTTCGCGGCCCGACACCGGGCCGCGGCCCGCAGGTTGGGGACCACTGCCTTAGAGCAATCTCAGCGCCACCTCCCTCACAGGGTGGGGAGAGGAAAGGGAAAGATATTTGTCAGCTGCTTTGCGACTCCTAAAGGAAATAAAAAAGCGGGATATAAACAACCAGCTCTGCTTCTTCTTCCTTAGATGCACAAGCCTTGGGAATCATTACTGGAGTGGGGATCCAAGGGATTTCGGAACCATGCCAGCCCCTTTCCTTCCCAACATTATGGGAGGCATGCTCAGTGCAAAATGTCTTCCTTGAACATGGATAGTCTTAGTTGGATGAATTTAACCAACATCTTTCCCCCCCCCCCCAAAAAAAAATACTTTTCAAGACTCCGTAGAGGTAAACACTGACAAATTAATTCAGGAGCATGCTCCTTCGTTCTGGTTCCTGCTGTGCCCGCTAAACTGGCACCCTCGTTTTAATTAGCATTCAACTAACTGCTCATTTGGGCACGGAAACTCCCGGCGTCGGATGGAATCCACCCAGGAGTACGCAGAATGAGCAGAAGACCAATTGTGTACAAATTAAACTCGGCGAGCAAAGCAGCCGTCATCCTGCGGAGCGCCGTGGCTGCAAATATTTCTTTTTTACAAGCCCATCTCACGCGGAAACGTTTCCGCCGGGTTTCCGAGCATCCGCAGACCTGCTAGGCCTAAGGATGTACAGCAGTTCCTTCACGGATTTCAAATTATCTCTACATTGGTGGTGGAGATGCAACGCGCTGTCAAGGTGCAGCTTCTCAGCAGAGTGTGGCTATGCAGGGAGGGTAAATCACCGGGCTGCTTAAAGAAGGGGTAGTCAACCTGCGGTCCTCCAGATGTCGATGGACTACAATTCCCATGAGCCCCTGCCAGCAAATGCTGGCAGGGGCTCATGGGAATTGTCATCCATCAACATCTGGAGGACCACAGGTTGACTACCCCTGGCTTAAAGAACAAAATATTTTTTTATTCAGAACAGAAACGCGTGAAAGAGACTTAATTATCTATCTAGCTGGTGTCTGTAGTCATTCTTCTGTTGTTCGACTGCTGTTCTGGAGGCAAGCAGGGAGGAAGTATACTCAAAAGGACAGGAAGTCTCCAATGAGCCGATGAGGACACGGGAGGAAATAACTTGAAAATCATCAGGAAGTTCCTGCTCTATCAATGCTAAATATATATCTCCTCCAGTGCCCCCTGGAGGACACCCTTTATATTCTGCTAATTTATGCTCATTGCAGGTCTTGTAGACTCCAACACAGCTTGGGGTTTGAGGAGGGCAGGATTTGGGTAGGGGAGAAGCTCCAATAGGATATCATGTTACCGATTCCACCATCCAAAATAGTTATTTTTTCCAGGAAAACTTATTTCTTTCACCTGGAGATGAATTGTAATCCCAGGAGCTCACCAGCTACCACCTGGAGAATACCAAAGGGCAGCTTTTCCCAATTTTTTTACTGTTGAGAAACCCCTGAAACATTCTTCAGGCTTCGATAAGCTCCAAAAATGGTGCAGAATATGCCTGGGAAGCATAACTGTGTACATGCCCACCTGGGACCCCTCCCCTTCCTACACTCTCCAGACCCATCATTGACCATTTTGAGAGGGGGGGACAGATCAGCATGGCCATATATGGTCATATCACCTGATAAATGCTTACCACAGTTTATTTAAAAAATATCAAAATATTAATTTGCTCCCTCCCACTCAGGAAACCCTTCCAAGGTTGTCATGAAACCCTGGTTGAGGAGAAAGCCAGCCATAGGGTTTTCAAGGTATGAGATGCTCAGAGGTTGTTTGCCATTGCCTATCTCTGCATCGTGATCCTGGGCTTCCAAGGTGGTCTCCCATCCAACTTCTAACCAGGGCCACTTTACTTAGCTTCTGAAACCTAAAGGGCTTAACCAGGGCCACCCATCAGAGACTTAAAACTGGTTTAATTCTCATTCCTTTCCCCCAGGCAATATTAGAAATTGTAGAGACAGGGCCAACTTCAAGCATCACAAAAACACTGGTGAACATGGGCATACTAGCAATGCCCTTGAATTACAGAGATTGATTCTGCACGGGGAATTTGCCTCCAGGACAGCCTCTTGTTGCTCGCGGGTTTTAGTGCTGCTTCCACATGATGTCGGGAGCAACCCGGAACTCTCAAGTGGCTGGCACGAGTTTTCCCAGATTTGCTCCGCAATGAGGGAAATCACCAAATCCAGTTTTCCCTCTTCTTGTTGCACTGCAATCCGGGGAGCAAACAGGGACAAACCTGTGTGAAGGGAGAAATGCAGGACAGTCTCGGTAGCATTCTGCCCACCCTTGCACGTGCCCTCCCTTCTCCTTTTCCAGATAGAGAATTTTTTAAAGAATGGTGTGGTCCACGTTGCTGTGGGACCACCAAGCTATGTGCCCCATGTAAAAATAAAATGTCCTCATTTTGCACTGTAAATTTGGGATCAGGCAGCCCAAACACATTCCTGCTTGTATTTTCTGGTGGTAGGGTATCAATGGCAAAAGGGGGAGGCCGTGAGATGAAGCAGACCTCTCCCGATCAGCTTGGTACCCGTGCTCTTTCTTTTAAAACTTTACTGTAAACAAACAATCACTCATTGGGGTCCAGTTACCATGGCCAGCCTAACACAAATCTACCTGAACATAAAGAGAGACCGTTACACCAAGAATCAAAAAAAGCTGGGCACACCTGGATTGGCCCCCAGGAGGCAGCTGCGAGGAGTGCATGCAGCCTCGCAGCCAGCCACTCCCTGGCAACTGAGGATAGCACTCCTGCAGCCGCCTGTCCAGCCAGCCACTCAGTCCAGCCACTAGCTTGCTCAGCAGGCTGGCAAGCTGCAGAGACACCGACCCAGCAGCCAGTGGCGTGCACAGGTAGGACCACGGCACTGCCATGGGGGGAACCCACCGCTAGTGCCCGTTGCAACGGGTTTTCAGGCTAGTTAATCATATTCCATTGTCTACATTGCCTTGACAGATAGTAGACCTGTGATTGATGGGCCGTCCAAAGCCATGCGCATAGCATGAACATCACCCTCTTCTGATGCGAGGCCGCTAGATTTTACAATCACATCATCGGGCATCTTCTAGCCATGGGTAAAAATCACTGTAAATTCTAAAGCTAGCCAACTGTTTCCCTCTCGACCTTTCACATTTCTGTAATTTTTCGCTCCATGAACTTCTTTCGGTCCCCCTCCCCCAAGTTCTTTTTAGCCTACAGATTCAGAAAGTTACTTCATCTTATTTAGATCATTCCAGATAGTATTTTCCAGTGCTCATTATCCCCATCATGGAATTGGTTGTGAATGCTGCCGTTTCTGGCATTCATGAGATTTCAGGGCACCTCCAGATGTTTAGCTTTACAGCCCGAGCCTTCCAAAATGAGTTCACCATTCCATTAGAAGGGTTGAAATTTAAGGCAACAGCTGCTTTGGGGTTGATGGAAGCATTTGCTGCTGCTGCTTCTGGTAGAGAAAGGCAACATATAAGAATCAACTCATTCTTCTTCTTCTTCTTCTTCTTCTTCTTCTTCTTCTTCTTCTTCTTCTCCTTCTCCTTCTCCTTCTCCTTCTCCTTCTCCTTCTCCTTCTCCTTCTCCTTCTGCTGCTGCTGCTGCTGCTGCTGCTGCTGCTGCTTCTGCCTCCTTCTCCTTCTCCTTCTCCTTCTCCTTCTCCTTCTCCTTCTCCTTCTCCTTCTCCTTCTCCTTCTCCTTCTCCTTCTCCTTCTGCTGCTGCTGCTGCTGCTGCTGCTGCTTCTGCCTCCTTCTCCTTCTCCTTCTCCTTCTCCTTCTCCTTCTCCTTCTCCTTCTCCTTCTCCTTCTCCTTCTCCTTCTCCTTCTCCTTCTGCTGCTGCTGCTGCTGCTGCTGCTGCTTCTGCCTCCTTCTCCTTCTCCTTCTCCTTCTCCTTCTCCTTCTCCTTCTCCTTCTCCTTCTCCTTCTCCTTCTCCTTCTCCTTCTCCTTCTCCTTCTGCTGCTGCTGCTGCTGCTGCTGCTGCTTCTGCCTCCTTCTCCTTCTCCTTCTCCTTCTCCTTCTCCTTCTCCTTCTCCTTCTCCTTCTCCTTCTCCTTCTCCTTCTCCTTCTCCTTCTCCTTCTCCTTCTCCTTCTCCTTCTCCTTCTGCTGCTGCTGCTGCTGCTGCTTCTGCCTCCTTCTCCTTCTCCTTCTCCTTCTCCTTCTCCTTCTCCTTCTCCTTCTCCTTCTCCTTCTCCTTCTCCTTCTCCTTCTCCTTCTCCTTCTCCTTCTCCTTCTCCTTCTCCTTCTCCTTCTGCTGCTGCTGCTGCTGCTGCTTCTGCCTCCTTCTCCTTCTCCTTCTCCTTCTCCTTCTCCTTCTCCTTCTCCTTCTCCTTCTCCTTCTCCTTCTCCTTCTCCTTCTCCTTCTCCTTCTCCTTCTCCTTCTCCTTCTCCTTCTGCTGCTGCCTCCTTCTCCTTCTCCTTCTCCTTCTCCTTCTCCTTCTCCTTCTCCTTCTCCTTCTCCTTCTCCTTCTCCTTCTCCTCCTTATCCTTCTGCTGCTGCTGCCTCCTTCTCCTTCTGCTGCTGCTGCCTCCTTCTCCTTCTCCTTCTCCTTCTCCTTCTCCTTCTCCTTCTCCTTCTCCTTCTCCTTCTCCTTCTCCTTCTCCTTCTCCTTCTCCTTCTCCTTCTCCTTCTCCTTCTCCTTCTCCTTCTCCTTCTGCTGCTGCTGCTGCTGCTGCTGCTGCTGCTGCTGCTGCTTCTGCCTCCTTCTCCTTCTCCTTCTCCTTCTCCTTCTCCTTCTCCTTCTCCTTCTCCTTCTCCTTCTCCTTCTCCTTCTCCTTCTCCTTCTCCTTCTCCTTCTCCTTCTGCTGCTGCTGCTGCTGCTGCTGCTGCTGCTGCTGCTGCTTCTGCCTCCTTCTCCTTCTCCTTCTCCTTCTCCTTCTCCTTCTCCTTCTCCTTCTCCTTCTCCTTCTCCTTCTCCTTCTCCTTCTCCTTCTCCTTCTCCTTCTCCTTCTCCTTCTCCTTCTCCTCCTTATCCTTCTGCTGCTGCTGCCTCCTTCTCCTTCTCCTTCTCCTTCTCCTTCTCCTTCTCCTTCTCCTTCTCCTTCTCCTTCTCCTTCTCCTTCTCCTTCTCCTTCTCCTTCTCCTCCTTATCCTTCTGCTGCTGCTGCCTCCTTCTCCTTCTGCTGCTGCTGCCTCCTTCTCCTTCTCCTTCTCCTTCTCCTTCTCCTTCTCCTTCTCCTTCTCCTTCTCCTTCTCCTTCTCCTTCTCCTTCTCCTTCTCCTTCTCCTTCTCCTTCTCCTTCTGCTGCTGCTGCTGCTGCTGCTGCTGCTTCTGCCTCCTTCTCCTTCTCCTTCTCCTTCTCCTTCTCCTTCTCCTTCTCCTTCTCCTTCTCCTTCTCCTTCTCCTTCTCCTTCTCCTTCTCCTTCTCCTTCTCCTTCTCCTTCTCCTTCTCCTTCTGCTGCTGCTGCTGCTGCTGCTGCTGCTTCTGCCTCCTTCTCCTTCTCCTTCTCCTTCTCCTTCTCCTTCTCCTTCTCCTTCTCCTTCTCCTTCTCCTTCTCCTTCTCCTCCTTATCCTTCTGCTGCTGCTGCCTCCTTCTCCTTCTGCTGCTGCTGCCTCCTTCTCCTTCTCCTTCTCCTTCTCCT